>NC_086337.1:32270776-32634753 GCF_032445375.1 Bacillus rossius redtenbacheri | reverse complement strand
ATACAACACACGGCCGTGTCCATGATACAGCCACAACCTTTTTTTTTTAATCCTGGATGGGAGGGGTCCGTGCCCCGCTGAACCCCCCCCCCTTTTTTTTCCTTATTTTCCCCTTTTCCCCCCCCCCTTTTTTCCCCTTTTTTTCCCTGGCTCATACCATGGACGGTGGTACCAGAAGTTTGAAGGAACGGTTTTTTTTTGTGTGTGTGAAAATGTAAATAAGAGAACTGTGTATTTTCATGTGTGTATTAAAACTTACACGAAGCTTGTGTTCGTATCCGTGTGAATGATACAGGCTTGCGGAGTCGGATGAGCGATGTTGAAGCAGCCTGTACATTCAAGTGTAGCTGCTTCGTAAACGTCAATGCAAGCGACTGGAGCCGCTGTGTGTGACACCTAGACTTGTTCCGCCGAGATATATGGCCCAGGCAGCTCTTATTTCCGGCTGAGCGAACACGGGCTGAATGGGTAAAAAGGCACGAGTGTCGTTTGTCAACTTCAGCTCGAGAAACGCGACATATATTTTTTTTTTGTACTAGTAAAGTGGTGACGAATAGCAAAAGGTGTGGCATCGCTGCCGCTGAGTTTTAAGAGGTGGAGGAGAGAAAGAAAGAAAAAAAAAAGGGTCTTGGCAGAAAATTTATCCGGACGAATACTTTTACCCTGGTGTCACACTCGATGTCTGCGAATGTGGCGAAAAAGTTGGGTTTTATGCGAGCGTAGCAGTTTACTTCTGTTGCCGTTTCGTACGTCGCGTCGGTCGCAGGCGTTAGAATCCAAGTACCCGTTAAAACTCACGTTACTCGTTACCAAATTTGGCGGTGGTTGAAAGTAGTGCCATAGGTGTGCGTATCCTTCCGCTGCCGCTGTTGTCCTCTCAACGGCACTCTTGTGATCAAATTCGTGTGTGGTTGCCAGAGTTCGTGTGAACAAACTTCACGAATTGCTTTTGCAAGTGACAGTTGTTGAATGGATATAACAGCGGTACTAAGTTTTGAGAACTGTCTAATTCGAGACAAGTTACATGACACACACTTCGCATGCGCGTTTGTTCACAGATTGAAGGTACTGTGGCCGTTACACGGGTTCTGGCGTGTTACAAACAATTTTGTTAACTGTGTAAAGACCTTAATCAAATGTTTTTTTTTTCTTAAATGCTTGCACAGAATTCCGGAGCGTCACTTGAAAGCGTACGGGACCTGCAGCATTGAGTACAGACAAAGCCGATGTTCGGTTACTCATCAACTCACTTTTATAAATGACATTCCTCTCCAATTCTAATTTGGCAAATACATATCTATTAAACGATTTAAAAGAAGACGATTTTCGGGTTTATATATATTGCATCATGATAAATTGAAAGAAAAAAACTATTTTTAATGTATTTTTTGTGAATCAATAAACTTGAAAATTGAGCTAATTTGTACTCAACAATCATATTTAACAAGACTCTTAGTCTCTTTAAAAAATATTTTTAAAAAAATTCTAGCTGACAACAGCTCTTTACTTATTTGCGGTGTGTGTGTGTGTGTGTGTGTGTGTGTGTATATATATATATATATATATATATATATAATGTTTAATTCCAGCTTGAATTAAAATGGCTTAAAAATTGTAATGACCAGAAAAAATATAAGAATATTCTAAAATAAATTTGTTGATAATTTAACGCAAGTATTACGCTGTCGTAATGTTTAGTGATCTTTCAGAAGAATAGACGCGAAGAGTGCAGTCTGTTAAAAATAATTACATTCGGTTTATCTTCAACTTATAAAGCAAAAACCCATGAAAAATAAAAGCGCTTTCTACAAAGCAAGCTTGCTGGAAAACATTTTTCTTTCAGAATGTCCGAACTATCTTTTATCTAGCTTTTTCTTGCTCTCCCAAGCAAATAATACACGATCTTTATGTCCACATAAGTTACTACTTCCTAAGTTCATACTCTTCTTTCTTTTGCTTTATTTTTCACCATTAGAGTCATAAAAGTCTAAAGTTATTTATAGTTGGATGAGAGGAACATAGGTTCATTTTTTAAATTAAAATTCTTTGCAGAAAAAAAAACTGAAAAATTTTAAGTCTTAAAGCGGTTGCCATTTTCTCCTACTCTGGCTAAATTAATTCGCATCACATGGGTATTACGTTTGACGGTTATGTGTTTGGGTTAACTATGAGTAAATAAATAGCTGTGGATGTGCATAACTATGTATTCATAAAAAAAAATTATTTAGTCCATAATCCATTTTGTGTTAAATTTGTAGTTAGTTTTCATTTTGCTTACAGGTTTAATATTTATAATGTTGTTTTGCTTAGTCTCTTTTAATTTTAAATATGATGCAGTGTTATTAAACAAAATTGTATGATGTTAGTTGTTAATTGTGTGTTTTTTTTTCAGAAATAAATACTTCAATTTGTTGATCAACTTTCATTTTATACACATTTATTGCATCATGATTTCAAGTAATAAATTTAGTGACTGATTTCAGAATGTATAAACATGTAAAATTTTAGTTTTCTCTCTGAGTTACTAGTACATAGTGAAATAAACGCACATTTACTCCGCTACATATGTTATATATGTATGTGTATATGACCTACCCCCTATGATTTTCTTTCATAAAACTGAATTTGCTACCTTTTTCACTCCCATAAGGGATGGAATTTTCATAATTATACATATGTAATCTATGTCACTCTCTGGCCCATAAACTAATCCATATGCAAAAAAAAAACATGTCGATCCGTTGCTCCGTTGCTGCGTGAAAGGAGGACAAGCAGACCAACACAATTTCCGCATTTACAGTATTAGTAGGGATACACATGTATATGTGCATGTACCGCCGATCTACTGGCGGATCTACTCCAGCACGTGCGCGCTTCTCGGCGGTCCCATAAGCGGCTGCGCACAACCTTCGAAACATGCTACCCTCCAGACCCCCCTCACCCCCCCCCCCCCCCCCAAAATTCAACCAGCATCACGTGACTCGTCCCAAACTTCACAGTTCTCACATGTAGGTGCAGTGCCGGCGCAGAGAAAAAAAAATTCTGTACTCTTACAAAATATTCCTTTGGAAACCAGTTGCCAAAGAAATAATTTGTAATACTACAAGAAAGATACTGTAATTCAGTACATCACATGTCTATGGTTACTTTTACATATATGAAATACTTTTTTTTTTTCGAGATAATACTATTTCTTACAAAAATTGGCTCATAATTTTACTTTTTAATGGGATATTTCATTCAACCATAATTTTTTCAATTTTTTTTTATTATGCTTATTATGTGCACAGTTAATAAATTCCCGGGTAAGAATCCAAACCCAGTATTGCTGCGAACACTGTTTCGAAGTGATAAAGTTAGTTTTTTTTTTCATACAAATTTAAAAATATCTGTAATTTTAAATTCATACGTAAAATTCACAACAAAAAAATGCTGTGAGTGGTACCGATTTTCCAACTGTCTCTTGCAAAGTACCATGAAATATTTATTACAAACAGTGAAGACTACATGGAGTTGTTTACAAACAGTGGCAGAATGATACGTATAGATCATTCTGCACTACTTTTGAAAAATGTAAAATTTGAGACAAGTCACAAGATAAATTCTGTAAACAGCGAAGACACTGCATACCTACTTAAAGCAAAAGCCATATTTCCGCACGAACTGAATTAAACCAGATTGGAGATGTAGAGGATTATTGGCAATCCATAACATAGGATATCAGCATATAAAATTTTGAGACGAAGTGTATGCACACACGAGCATGATTTTAATTCAGATATAGATTTTTTTAGTAAACATGTGAAAATTTGAATAATTCGTCGTTCGTAACCAAAACTTGCTCAGTTTGATGATACATATTCTTTAGAAAGATATTATATAGGTGGTATTTGTTTTAATTTTAAACTCTATTAATAACGTCTCATCTGAATTCAATAAGATGGAAAAAATTTAAGCAAAGAGCGCCAGATTATTTTGCGAAGTTCACGTGCTCTTCCAGCTTGGTAAATGAAAGCCCTAAATCGTGGAAATATTTAGTGTACAAACTTGGTCATAAGGTTAATTTAGAGTCCATAACTGTAGATAGAACACGGATTTTGAACTTAAGTGGAAAGATACACATTGGACAGGAAGAAGATTTTAAGCCTAACTTACAAACGTTTTCATGTGTCGCGAATAAAACTTACTTATATTCCACGTTGGTATTTAAACAATCCCACTTATATAGTCATAGCCGTTATCCATATTAATTACTAATATAATAATTTTTTTGCTTATCTGAAGTCATTGCAATCTTTTTCGTTCCCTCAGTTAATGAAAGAAGCATGTTTACCATAAACTAATAACATGTACAAATGCTTTCTTACATCACAATAAATAAAATCCAGCAGAAAATCCAATTTAAGTATCAGAATAAAGTAAATTTACATTACCAAAAATCATCCCACAGACGCTGAGATGTAAAAGTTTGCCACAAAAGTACATCACTTCGTAGTTTCGAAGCGAGAAATTACTGAGACAGGCTGCTGGTAAATGTTACAGGAACTCTTAAACTTCTGCTTCTACTCACTTGCCGTATTGAACCTTTAAAGGCACACGAGCTGATTTTATGGAAACTAAACTTTTTCGCGAGGTCTCGGGGCGAGTAAAAACACTCTCCTCGTTTCATTGATCCGACAATCAGGTCTCCGTTTCCTTCGCTCTAGTTTACTTCTTGTGCGTTTCCTTCTCTGAGTTGACGAATCTAACATTACTGATTTCAGTTCCAAAGAGAGAGAAAAGTGCGAGTGAGTCTTTCAGTTCTCGCCAGAGACGTGTAACATCTAACCTGTGTAATGAGCAAACTCATGTGTTCTCATGCTGCAAATAAACATAATATGAAACGCGGACACGAAATTGATTTAAAATAATGTCAAGCGTAATATATATACAGTGGCGTAGCCAGGATTTGTGTATGGGGGTGTGTGTTAGAAGCATGCCCCCCCCCCCCCCCCCGTATTAAAGCGGGGGGTGGGAAGGTCCTCCCCCAGGAAAATTTGGATTTTAAGGTGTAAAATAGTGCTATTTTAGCAGTTTTCAGTACTTAAATTTAAATATTGTAATGGTAAATTTTTTTTAATTTTTAATATGAAATTTGTTTGAGTGATGAATAAGAAATTAATTAAAGATTTGGTTCTAAAGGGGGGGGGGGGGGGTTGAACCCATAAACCCCCTCCCCCCTGGCTACGCCCCTGTATATATATACATATATACATACATACGCAAATTGTGTTTTCAAATACATTTCTTGACGCAAATCACACACAGTTTCCGCACCCGTCGCTAGAATTCGTTGCCGCAGCAGCTACGTTGAATATCGAATTATTCGATTTGCAAAGCGAAAGGTTAAAATATATAATGAAAAGGTTCCTATGAAAGCAAAAAAAAAAATACTTAAAAAAAATACTAAACCCCGGGTTTGTACGTGATTTTCAACAAGGGATTTTATTAAAATACTGTCGATCTTGTTAAAAACCATTAACTGTTAATAGTTTAAAGTTTCCCTTTTGTCTCTATTAACTTCGGTTCGCGCTATCCGCCACAGGTGGCAGCACCGAGGTTACACATTTCCGTTCCATAAGACTTCCGTGCCATTCACGAAATTATTCCTACTAAATGCCGTATACCCAGAGTTAAGATGTTTACACATTAAACATACGTGTTTTTACTAGCTAGATGTAGGCCTATAAACATTTCTTAAACTTCAAACTATGACCTTAACGTTTAGTGTTTTAAGTGAACTTTTTCAGAGGCTGATAGAGAATATTTTCGAGGAGGAGGGAGGAATAAAAGAATTTAAAAAAAATTGAATTTATGTGCTCAAAAAACTTTTTTGCCAACAAGGAGTTTAGACATTTATATTATCATTATCAACGAGCGTATTTTCCTGTGAAGTTTTTAGTTGCTCCACGTGTTGAAACAGCTCACCTTGCAACACCAAAAATAACATACTACCTTCACCGAAAGCTCGTAATTTTTTTCATAACTACTAGAAGGGATATAAATCTCTTCCTTATCCCAATTGCATACCCAATTGCGTCTGATGTTCAACAGTACGTTTTTCAGCATATTTATCAACAGATTAATGCACACGCATAAGCAAAAATAAGCAGCTCAGCGGTTTGAATTCAACATCACGTCGTTGGGCAACTTTAGCTGCACCAGATTTATGACTATCAAACGTGTCATTGCATATCAACGAATATTTCCTAACTGCTTCATTTTTGCACAGCCGATGATTGAGTTGAGCTGTTAGAAATCAAGGTAAATTTACGGAATTTCCAAGGATAAATGAACCTAAAATAAACTAAGAGTTATTCGATCTTCAGAGTTCCGTGTTCCGTTTAAAACAGGGTAGACAGGCCCGTAGAATGGATAAGTGTTTTTGCTATGGACGTTTCATGTTTTTGAAGGTTTTAATGATAAGTCTGTATGTTACCTGTGAGTTCGTGTTCAAAATAAGTAAATTAGATTTCCTTAGATTTACGAACAGCCCTGGATTATTTTTTATCCAGTAAAGACACAGTACAAAATTTTCGAAATTAGAGGTGATAACGTAGACGATAAGTGATTAAGAATTACACCTACGTTTTGATACATTTTATAGAGAGAAAAATAAAGTTAAGTAAAGTTGGCAAGAAGATATATTACGTATTTTTAAAATATCTTTAAAAATGTAATTCATATTTTCAACTCTATAGTGATAAGCATTTTGTTACGTAAACCTAATAACATAATAATGTTGATATTATAAACAATTTGAAAGAAATTACTTTCATGGCGTACTGATTATCTCTTTCAAACATTGTAAACGTTGTAGTCAAAATGGTTTTACATCACCATATTAACTAATAACTATCATTACGATATTCTGGGTATTTTTAAGTATTTTATTGAGTTTTAGTAATTTATCCTGAATAAGGCTGAGTAATCGCGTTATGTACGATGCAGTACCTAACATTTTCTAAACTTTTAACAAAATATCACCCCAAAACTAAAATAACGTATTTAAACTTAATCCTCGTTTAAAATTATTCCGTTATTACTCGTATTTCTGTAGATCGCCTGTAACCTTTCCCATGAATCCCAGCATTCAAAATACATATTACCGGTTGGCATGAGTTACAGTATTCTGTGTCTTAATACAATTTTGCTTATGTTACACAACGTCGTCTAGGCGCTATGAGACGCAAATAGGCCACGTTCATTATGGTACACAGTAAGAAAATTAGACGAAAGAGAGTAAACTGCTTGGATGCGAAGAAAGCTCTCTCTCTGTTGGTGGAACGGTCTGCTACATTTCGACACCAAAATATGTCCACGCAGTTTGCGGGCCCGCGAAGCACGGAAACAAGCAAAGGGAATCACATCTGGACGAGCAGGCGTCGGCCCGAGGGGACTGACGTTTCTAATTAAGAAAATGGGCTCTCTCGCTCGATCGAGTGTCTGGGGGACCCCCCGCTGCGAGACTGATGGGCGCGGGTAATTAAACTGGAAGTTGCAGAAGTGGTGTCCTGGCAAGAACGGGCGAAGCCGAGCGTAACATCGCCCCCGTTCCCGTCTCAACTCGGACGAAAGTTTCCTCTTAAACTAATATTCCTTTTTTTCAGTAACAAAAGAAGTGGAGAAAAAAAATCTGTTTCACTTTAATGAATTTTATTTCGTTTTTCGTCCAAACCAAACGCTGATAAAATTGAGGTAAGAAGTTAGGGATTGGTTGAGTGCAATCTTTGACATATTAATAATTTAATTATTTTTGAAGTGAAAATGAGAACGACCCTCTCACTTTTTTTTTTTTTTTAGCGATGTGAAGCAAAAAACTTTTTCGTTATAATGAAATTTAACGCTAATTCTTTGCTGATGTAGAACTAAAAATATTTGTTTAGCTATTCTCACTAGGTGATGGATTTTTTAAAAAAATATTTTCTTCCTAACGAATTCCTTTCAAGTTATTTACATACCTCTAACGTTATCCTTAATTTAAATACCGTTTCTATTGTTAACAAAAACCTAAGTAGAGTGAACTACTTCAGGACAGATACCTACTCCGTAGATTAATACCCCCATGACTAATATATCATCCTGTAATTTTAAATGGTTGTAGAAACTACGGTATGTAGCACTGGCTCGGAAGAGAAAGTCCTATGATTTCTGTTTATGATTGTTTTGTTTATTTGTCAAAAGTGCTAACCTCGCTGAGAATACATATTCGTATTTCCTTGCCGTAAAGCCGTTAGGCAAAGCGACTCCAGAGTGGGACAGAGCTCATCTTATAGCGGAGAAACACAACCGGATGTACAACAACGTTGCATCCGTCCGTAATTCACGTGACATGCAGCCAATGAGACGGTCCGAACCACTATGTCCCCCCTCCCGTCAAAAACTTGCCAATTTTTAACCTTCGGAGGATGGACGTATGAATTTAACAACCGCCAAAAATGTTTCAGTTATTGCCTATCAGCAGTCATTGTCGTTGGAAGGTTTCGTCCATGCGACCTCCGTTCCAGTCACGAAAATTCTCCTGCCAAATGCCGTGTACCGAGAGCTGAGATGTTACACATCAAAATGAAATCAGCATTCAAAACAGCAATGATTAAGTATCTGAAGGTACACAAACGGGTGTTTTTTTTCTAACATGTGGGAATCGCGATTGGACCGCTCCAAGTGTGTGAAACTAGACTGCTTAGACTGTTTGCTGCTGTGGTTACTCGTGAACTCTGTCGTCAAAATATCCTGTCCCAGTGACACCAGAACGAGTGGTGCAAAACGAAATGGGTGGTTGGAGTTAGTATGGCAGAGTCTATTGGATGATGGACTCGTTCCGTTATGGACCCAAAGCCAAGTCTATTCCAGTGCTTTACAATTTTGGTGTTTTACTTTTAAAGAATATATATATATATATTTTACTTCTTCTCTCCGTACCCAACGCTCATTTTCCCTGAGTCATCTCTCCTTCCTCCGTTAGGCACGGTAGTTTGTCGTATCTTTCCTCCCTGAGGGTCTCAAAGCATCGTGTTCGAGCATAGAACAAGAGGTTATCAGCTCGAGAGAGTCCAGGCTTGATAGCAGCTTCTGGCGAAGACACGGCTCTGCACTCGCCACCTCCCCTCCCCCTCCCCTTGTATCATCATCCAACCCTACTTCTTTTTTCTTTCCTCCTGACTAACATCTCACTTATCAAGAACAGCTCCTCCGTTTATCGCATCTCGTGACTACCAGCATCGTTGTGTAATTCAATTAACTTCAAGGGCCCCGGATGAAGGAGGAGTTACCAGGTAATGGGAATAGCAAGCCTTTGTGTATTATGTTGTACGTGCTCATTAATTAAAAAGTAAAAGCACCCGAACCACTTGTTGCAGATAATTTCTGGTAATTAACATTTTATTTTTTTATGTGCCACTCTCGTCCTCAAGTACCTCAGAGAAGCAAATGACTCAAGGAAGAGAGGGTCGATGGATTTTTAGCCAGTGCAATCCTTAAGACCTTGAACTCCATGAGCTAAGTGTGTGCAGGAACTTATGTTCAGTCATATTTTTCTGTTGTGTGACAAGTACTTCTATAAAATATATAATACTCCAAGGCATGAAAATGGGTAGGTGCAATTCCACCAAAGTTATGTTTTTTTTTCTTCCAAAATACAGTTGAAGACATTATGTTAATGAGTGAGAAGCCATGTCACCTACGGCTTATATTGTAGGCTCACATGCCAGTGTGTTAGTCTCAATATTAATGTAATTTTTTTAACACAGGTGTTCATTTTTATACTTTTTTTTCAAATAACACCTCCCCCGAAAAAAATGTATCTCCCACTGCAAAATCAATATCCAAATAAGATATTATTCGCTTTCGCTAAATTTTTCCTACTTAAAATTAAAACAAGTAGGAGGCGCGGGAACATAAACTATTTACAAACCAAGAACAGAATGTGATAAAACTGAAATAAATAAGTTTTCGTAATCACTGCTGTATTTTTTAGTTTTAAAATAACTTCATTGCCTTTTGTTTTTCTCCCACAGTAAGAGTGGATTTTACTTGTTCAGACATAACTTGTGGTCTAATCTAAAATGTCGCATCAAGGTTTATTCCATAATACAATTATTAAGTTTTTATGTAGCATAAATGCGTATTACAGATTTTTTAAATGTTATTTCTAATCAATTTTCCTTTATATCAATCAAATAATATAAACACACTTGGACATTTTCAAGGATTTTGAGATAATTATGTATAAAATATTCTCTAAATGATGTAAAAGATTTTCTTTTTTAGTCCATGTATGTTCAGGTGGATTTCAATAAACTATATATTTGGTCATAACTAATGAGGATACAAAATAGTTTCATAGTAATTTAAACATGCCTTATGTTGCTCTTAGTGAGCTAGAGCGGAAATAATTAATATGAAGTGTAAAATTACGTTTCTATTTTTTTTGGCCGTATATTTCCAACCATAAGAAACAATTTAATAACGCATTTCCTCGCAAAATAATGATGGCAATGATTAATGACGGGTGTGTTTAGGGTTCAAACTGTTTTATTAATTGACCGACGCCGTCTATTTTTCCCCCTTGCTCTTTGTATGAAAATATAGCATTTTTGAGTGTCAACACTAGCTCCCAAGGAACATGCAAAATCCCTGAGTGTAATTAATTTGGGAACCAACCACTCTAGCCCCCGCAGCTAACAATTTTGCTTCGCGAACAAGACATTTCCCAGGCCGAACTGCGAGCTCTCGGAAAATGCCGAGTCCCCGTGACCTAGTTTTCCCTGCCGCTATTTTGTGTAAACATGCTCTGTGTGTAGATGTTCCCCATGTCTCCTCTTCGTGCTTCTGGTCGATCGGTCAGGAATCAAACGAGGGATTTTTTTTTTTTTTTTTTTCGCGAGTCGGAGGTGCTTCAATTCCCTTCTCCGCCCCAATCACGTCGCCCGCAGACATTAAATCCACCATTCTCATCGCGTCACCTCCACCCCATCGACGTCTGTAATGAACACGTGCTGAGCCCCTAATTCCTTAAATTCGTCGGTTCACGCAAGGCGGCGAGGACCCTAACGACGTTAAGGCAGGACGACGAGCGAACGGGAAGAGAGGGGAACGCGCCGTGCATCTTGCCCGCTTCCCCCCCTCCCCCAAGGGGGAACTTTCCTTCGTGGTAGGCCGTATCGACGCCGCGCCAGGCGAGGGGACTAATCCCTCCAACCTCTCCACCCCCTCAACCCCTCTCCTAGTCATTCACGAGAAAGCGCGGGAGCAGGGATTATCTCCTTCTCTCACGAGCGCTTATCAGCGCGACGTGCCGAGGAATCTACTGCCGGGACCCCGAGAGCTCACCCCCCCCCCCCCTGGGCCTTACTCCCCCCCTTCACCCTTCCCCCTTCCCCCTCTGCTCAAGTGACGACAGCCTCTCCACAGCCGTCATGCACAGTCTTCGGGGGGGGGGGGGGGGGGGGGGGATGCACCACAACGCCGAACGTACAATAATGCCGAAAACCATGTTTTTCATTTTGCTCCGTTGCCCCCCCCCCCCTCTACCCGCAGCAGCAACATTTTTCGGCGTTACTGTATTTCGGCGTTGTGGTACACAGCAGTTTTCTAGCTGTCGGCGTTGCGGTCAATTTGGCATTCGGCGTTATGGTATTCGGCATTATTGTACGTTCGGCGTTGTGGTAACGACCCGTCTTCGGCCGGGTTCACAATTAATAAAGATCGCAGACTTTCGCGACCATTGTCTGAAGTTTGCTTGGCTTCTGGGTTTTGGCCGCGACCTAGGCGAACATATCAATCGACGTTTCGTGTCGACGTTGCAGTCGCCATCATCAAGGCAGAGTTAACCTACTGAGTTTATTTCAAAGTTATCCTGCCTTTTAATGCTTTCGCCTGATAGCGGGGAGGGTTTTCCGATTGGCTGCAGCTGTGGGCCAGTCACAAGCCTTCCTTTCGTTTTATTCTGGTTGGCCAACTCTACTCTGATGATGGCGACTGCAATAATGACCGAAACGTTGGTGATATATTCTCCTTGGACGCGGCTAAAACCCAGAAGCCAAGCAAACTTCAATGATAATAATAATATTCAATAATCCATGCCCAACACCCGATGCACATGACCTGTGTGAAATCGGCTCACATTGTGTAATACACGTAGGCCTACTTACAGATATTTGGCAGTAAATATTTTGTCTATGAATTTAACTGTGGATCATATGTTTACCTTGAAGCGAGAAATAAATGGACTTGAATGAAAAATGTATACCGTACCGAACGAAGATGTTTTTCTTACTGCTGTGAGCCCCATTAAAATTTCGGCCACGTTCTTATTTTTTGCCCTCCAATCACGTATACGACGAAATTCTTCCCATGGTATGATATCCCAATCCCTCATCAATTTTAAACATATCAAGTATAAACACAATTTTCTTCTTCTGGGCTTCCCTTTGATATTTTTATTTACTACGAAAACATATAATAATGTCAATAATTTGATTGAAAGATTTATTTTCTTTCTGTCTGTGACAGTTTAATTGAAAACATGGTGTAGCCTGTGTAATAACCACAAAATCGTTTGCCTTCTATGCACGTAACGCCTGCGTCTATAAAGTTTTCGGAACACTTTACTTCAAATATGAAAGGCGGGAACGCTAGGAGTTTGGAAGTTGGCCGATACTTGCGTCACGTTTTTGTGTCGTGCGTAGTTTATAAACTGGTATTTGAAAACGTCGTTGTTGAAATATTTGCGTCTCGCATTTCTTGCGTAGTTTTTTATACACGGGGATATATGGCATAAATTGCGCCATTGATAACAAAAATTGGTTGTCTGTAAAGTCGGTTTACGGACGATAGTTTCACGTGACGTCATAACAAAACATTGATGAAATGATTGCATACTTTTATGAATAAAATTGAATCATTTTTATTTTAATAATATAAGAATAAATATTTAAAATTATACTAGTAATCAGATTTTTAAAATGCAAGAATAATTAACCTTTATTGCCAAAATTGTTGTTGTAATAAGCAATGAAAACCACATTAACTTTTCACTTCACTTTATAAACAGTCAACGAAACAGTTCACGTGTAGAAGACTTGTAATTAATTTTAAAAACTGGCGTTTAGCTATAAAGTTTAAATATAATTATGAACAAGTTTTCATATAAATAAATGTAATCAAATATATATCATCAATTATATGAATCACCATAATTTTTTAGTCGATTGTAACATAACCTATTATTACTGCACTCGCCGACAGATGCTACTTTTTTTTTAATAATAAAAGAATAAATACTTGAAATTATACTAGTAATCAGATTTTTAAAATGCAAGAATAATTAACCTTTATTGCCGAAATTGTTGTTGTAATAAGCAATGAAAACCACATTAACTTTTCACTTCACTTTATAACCAGTCGACGAAACAGTTCACGTGTAGATGTAAGTTGTGTGCTGCCGCTGTCTTTCTGCTCCTCGGACGCATAGGCCAATCGAGTGGAACAGAGATAGATGAGGCGCAAGCGTACAATGAGCGTAACGGGACACAGCGTAACGGAACAATGTGCGTAACGGGACACTTTTTCGTGCGTGCAGCCGGCGTTCATCGATTTATTAGACGTTGTCACGTCAAAAAAATATGTTCGTAGTAATTCTGGGTTCGGATTCATACCCGGGCATTTATTCTTTGTGTTGTCCCAGTACCTCCAATAGTTGAAGTTATTTGTATACTTGCTCCTGGAATTGCTTTCCAGTATTAACTACGCACATTAACAATCATGATATAACTAAATAAAGTCAAATAGTTAAATATTATATTACCTTTTCAATTGTTAAAAAAAATGCATAACTGAAACCCGATGGTAGGAAGAACAATGGCTTCAAAACCTTTAACGAAGTGCTTTGCAATGGTACGTTTAGTTCAGAACTAATTGTTTTATTTTGCCCTTAAATTACATTAATGTGTGAAGTGATGAGTGAGAAATGAAGGTGTCGATTATTTCGTTCTACCAAAAGAACCAAAGACAGTTTCTAGCCCCTTATTAGTTAATGAACCTAATCTGCCACACCAAAATAGAAACTAACTTCCCCTCCACACTGTTCTATAAACATTCTGCTAATATTTTACAAGGCGAAAGTTTTGTGAAGTATCTTAACTAATTTATAAGTTAACAACTGTCATTTCTTTTACAATGTTTCATTAGCTATTAAAGTCATTGGTACATCAAAGTTTAATGGTCATAACTTTTATTTTTATTCGATGTTTTTGGGTCCAGTTAATGCGTGTACGCCTTCTCTTGCACTGAACCAAGAGACATAAACCTCGTGTGATAAGTTATATCTAAGAATAAAACATGTAATTACAAACTGACATATTACAAATTACAGCAATTACTGATGAATTTTCCACCAATTTAACATCCAAGATTAGTACTAACAAAACCAATATTAAATATACAAAAATAGTAAAATATAATTAAATACTAAGCTTTTAAAATACTAAACATAGCTTTAAAAAGAAAAAAAAAATTAAAACATAATATTCTCATTATGCTACTGTAATTCTCTCACATACTCACACACACATTCATTGAAAATTCCCTTGGTTACGTCTATGTGAATTTAGAGAGCCATTTTTTTTAAAATAACTTTTTTATTAAGTGAACTTCTCCTTCTGTTTTTGTTTTCACCTAACTCGCACATTATTTCGACTTTGCGTTGTACCAGTTTCGGGTTCTTTTTTTTTTTTTTTTCATAGTATACCTATATTATAAAATAAAAAATAAAATCCTTTTATGTATATTACTAAAGAAATTCAAGTGTTGGTGACGTAAACTGTGCACGAAATTACCGAGTCTAATTAGTTGTCAGGCCCTGCGAGCATAACAAGACTTCTTGTGCCATAGAACACGAGACGCAAAGTTATTCGGTGACGCGAAGCTGAGAATTAGGTTAAGTATGCAGTTGCACGGCTTTCCCGGGGAGGGAATTAGTTACTAAAAAAACAAAACTACGTCCTCGGGGGCCGGTCTCGCCGAGTTAAGTCTCCGATGTTGGTAAAAGAGGGTGTTCCCATGCATCGACAATCCCGTTGCATTTGGTTACTTCAGTCCCGCAGTTTCTGTGTGTGTGTGTGTGGGGGGGGGGGGGGGGGGGACCACTGTGTTGCCGAATAATTATTCACGTTGCAGTGAGCTGGCTGACCCCATTCGCGGCGAGACGTCGTTCTTTTGTGGAATGTCGCCAAAGGTTCGTCTGCACTGAGCGAGGTTTCTGTCTTTGGTTCGCGGTTAAACCATAAATATTCAAATTCTGCGCATATATTCGTGAGGTTTTCAAACCAGATTCTTGACGTGATAACGTCTTATAAATCGATGAACGCCGGCTGCACGCACGAAAAAAATTTCACGTTCCACCTGAGCCCGAGCGTGCAAGAACCGGCCAACCACCGTGCGAGAAAATCTTCTATAATATCAAACAGGTTAAGGCGGGCTTTTTAACTATAATTGTTCGTGATTGTATTTAAACAAATTATTTAAATTAAATTTGCAAAAACTGTAAATAATATTTGAAAATTAAAAAGTATGCAATTTTTCATCAATGTTTTCTTATGACGTTATCACGTAAAATTATCGTCCGTAAACCGACTTTATAGACTACCCCCTTTTTATCTGTTAAAACCAGTTCTGATGTACGACTGAAAAATTGCACAAGCAAAATTAAATTATTTTTTTTCTTTTTTTTTTCTTTTTTTAGTTTTATTGGTTACAAAATTTAAACAGAAAAATATATTTTCTCTAAAGTTTCAGAAAAAAATTAGAATACATTAATCACTTTGGTAGTAAACAAATTTAATACATAAAGTATTTTTAAAACAAAAGCTTTATTTTAATTGTTATGTCACGTATTTAGACAGCTGAACATAATTTAGAAGCAAGTAGTGTTATTCTCTGGAATTTTAGATAAAATTTTATGTTTACTTTTAGATTTTCTCCTCTCTACGCCTTTTTTTCTTTCAAGCCGGCATTTTAAGCCTTCTTCGTGTTTCCAATGCATTGAAATATTAAAATCACTTATTGAAACCACCACCTATCGTGAGACGCGTGAATGAATGTCTTATACTCTAAAAAAAATCTTCCCGGTTTTAATTTTTCAACTGAACCATTATTTATTTTATAAAGCCTGCTTTTCCACACAAACTTCTGGATTATTAAATTTTATTGAAACAGAAGTAACTGAAATAGCTTTGCTTCAGGGTTGTGGCCGCGTTCAAGGCGAATATATCACTGAAGTTTCCTAATAAAGCTTTCATTCCTTTCGTCAAAGGAATTTCAGACTAGTAATAATATTAATAAGTAATAAAATTCATACAATTCCTAAATCTTTAAACACAATTGAGGGGTCTCTGACATATGTGAAAGACAAAACTTCATCCGAAAACCTAGCTGGTGTGTACAAGATTCCATGTTCTTCTGGCAAGGTATATGCAGGACAAACTGGAAGACGAATAATCATAAGGGTTAAAGAACTTATCAGCGACTATAAACATGAAAAACCACGATCAACTATATCAGGACACTCCTTGGACACCAGACAAAGCATTGATCTCGACCCATTTTACACCATAATCGACATCCGACAAAACAAGTAAACATACATTCGAGAATCAGTAGAAATATTAAAACACCCAGCAAATATATATATATAGAGAAGATGGCTAAAAATTAAGCAGAATATGGGATTCACTCTTCAGAAAACCTAATAACCTAGCTCTGCATCTAACAAAAGACACTACGCCTCTGGTTGGCCAAACAGCCCAGCCAATCAGAAGAGAAGAGGCCACTGATTTGCCAACACCCCCAGCCAATCACAGAAGCCCAGCTCCGTTGGGCCAAACCAACAGGCCAACCAGACGGAAAGAAGGCTGTGACTGGCCCACAGATGCAGCAAATCGGGAAACACTCCTCTCAGGCGAGAGTGTTAAAGGCAGAAGAACTTTTAATAACCTTAGTAGGTAACTCTACCCTGATGACGGCAGCTGCAATGTCGACCGAAACGTCGGATATATGTTCGCATTGGACGCGGCTACACCCTAGATACCAAGCAACTTCAGACAATGGCCGCGAAGGTTTCAATCTTTATTAAGGAAACTCTATGTGGAGGAAACTGCTAATATCAGTAACTGGCTTATAATAAATCTCGAAAATTACAGCTTTCCGGCTTGAAATAATAAAAACAATTGCTAGCTTTGGTGAGAAAATTTATTGCACCGTGAGATAAACGCACGGAAAGTTTAATGTAACTGTTTTGTTGGGGGAGGGGCAAGTAATTTCAGTTTTGTAAACAATTTAATGAGAAACATTCAGTAAGGAATATACATTAGCTACATGGTTGATAATAATTTAACAGCAACTAAGATTTCATGCATTTTTAACGACTGCTTTTCTCCAGGCATTGGACGGGTTTAGCGGTTTGCACAATAAATTATAGTTTGGTTAAAAATCTGGACTGTGCCATTTTCCTAAATATGACCAAAATTAATACTACAGAGTTAAAAAAAAGAGGATAACATTAAATTAAATTGTATAATATTTAAGAGTTTTTAGGAATAGATAATCAATTATCATCAGTTCATTGACGATTGCAATTTAATTCTTCGAATGGCCATCGAAGTGTATATATTTATGTTTCCGAATACTTAGTTAGGATGTGTCCTTTACCGATGCAGCCTATAGTCTCACGTAAGATACGTCTGTTAGATAACGAATAAATGGGATGACACTGGTAAGAGAATGGTCTCGCATTCCAGAGACCTCGTAATCTAATCCCAAATCAGACATCCTGATTTAGTCTTATTTTTTACGTTTTCTGAAATCATTCCGTGTAGATGCTGGGTTGGTACATTAATATAGACTATCACCGACATATTCCCAAAATTTCTAATATTTTATGTGTAACTCTTAGCTCTCGGTATGTAGAATTTGGTAGGAGTAATTTCGTGAATGTAACATACTTCGCATGGAACGGAAATGTGTAACAACGGTGCTGCCATCTTCGGCGGATGGCGCGAACCAAAGTTTACAAATCTAAAAGGAAACTTAACAGTAGGTTAATTAGTTTTAAACATGATGGAAAGTATTTTAATAAAATTCATTGTCAAAAAGCAGGTCCAAAGACGGTGTTTTGTATTTTTTAAAGTATTTTTCGCTTTAACTTAAGCCCTTTTATTAAATAGTTTACCTTTTTCGCTCTTCTGACCGCTCTGCAAATCTAATCGTATATATTTATCACGTGCGGCATTATTTTAAAGAACTATGGCCACGTTAAATCTCGTGTCCGAGTTTTGTATTACAAGTGCATTTGCAACATGAGAACACATGAATTTGCTCGTTACTGAGGTTATATGTTACACATCTCTGGCGAGTACTGAAAGACTCCCTCAATTTTTTTTTTTTTATCTTAAGCAACCTTTTTTTCTTGATTTGCCAATTTCACAAGTCGTGAAAATAGCTTAAATAAATAATAAAAATTCACTCCCTGCCGCCGCGACCCGCCTATCCCTGCAGCACGGCAGGGTTCAACCTGAGCCGCACTCCGCCACGTGGAGCCAGCCCAAGGCTGCTCCAGCGATCACCGACTGCGCCAACGGCTCCGGAGTGGGGATAGCTCGACGTCCACCCCCAAGAAACAACCGCGCACGTGGAAGTGCGCAAGTTGCCCCACCACATACCTAGCTATTTCCTTTCATGCGATCGGAATTTTTTCGTAACACTAGAAAATTGTTACCCCCCTCAGCAAAGAAGTTTCACTTCAAAAATGAAAGTGCATAGTCCCTGCGAAGTCAACTTGTTAGCAACATAAAAGTTTTTATTATTTAACTTGCTTAAATCATCGATTAAACTGTACAATGATCGTCCCTTCACTGCGGATGAGTCATCAGATCAGAAGCCTCCCACCGAGGCGTCACGCGTTCGATTCCTGGCTGAGATCACGTCCGGAGTTGCTCGCAATTCGGGCAGTTCTGCAATTTTCTAAGAGTGAATCTGTAATGTCAGTTCAACGAGCGTTTTGTTTAAAAGTTTAATTGTGATCCCACATCTTGAAAAAAAACATCCGCTGATGGCATAGTCAATTCGAGACGACAGAGCTCTTTTTTTTTTCGCTGGCCCTACACGTTCACCTGACATAACAACATGCGATATATATATATATATATATATCTCCCCCTTTGCCATAGTTGAGACACAGGATCGAAGAGGCTATTTATTGCTCCCATTACTACGGACGTGTTAACCAAAGTGTGTGTGGGGAGAATTTATAGATGTGTGCCGTAGAACTAAAGGTGCACATACTGAACATTTGTAAAAATAAAATAAAAATAAAAAGTTAGTTTATCTTCAATTTGATGTATGCTTTGTTGTAAATAGTCTAAATTGAAGCAGGGATATTCTTTTGTGGACATTCTGAATTTTTTTTTTCATTTTGTGAAGGTTGAACCACTGAAAAAAAGTGGGCAAGTTGAGCCGCGTGGAACGTAAATGTGAGATAACTTCACTCACCCAGCACGATCCACATGACGATGGCGTTGCCGCCCACGGCGACGGCGAGCATGGGGCCGAAGAGGGCGGCCCAGACGGCCTTCTGCCACCAGGGCAGGCTGAAGGGCCGCTGCGCCGGGAACAGGCAGTCGGCCAGCAGTTCCCTGGACCCCGGCGGTAGTCCGCCGTCCTCCTGCGCACCGCGTCACCGGCTCAGCTAGCACCGCACCGCGTAGAGGTGGGTCGCAGAGTATCAATCTGCTACTTTGTAACTGATACACGCCTGTATCAAGTACTGCAAACAGGGCCGGTCCTAGCTATAAGCAAGCTACGCGGCCGCGTAGGGCGCTGGTCAAAGGGAGGCACCGAGCCGCCGGCCTTGTCCATGGTACATATTAGTACCTAGTTTACGTGACCCGGCCGGGAATTGAACCCGGATCACCTTGGAGGAAGGCGATAGATCTAACCGCTCGGCCGCCGCGGCCCCAAATATAAAATAAACTTGGCAAAAATATTGGCCAGTCATGGGAGGTCTCATAATCACATCAAAAGTTGTCAGTCTTGGCGGGAACTGGCCTTACGTTTGCGTTCGGGTAAAACGATTTACAAAGAAAATGAAAGAATTATCCGAGGTGAAACAGAACATTGGAACCAAGTTCTTAGACGCTTGCTCTGTAATGTCCCATTTTTAGGGACACAAGGACTGGCCTTTCGAGGAACAAAAGAAACTCTTTTCAGTCCCAACAACGGAAATTTTTTGAAACTTGTAGAATACATTGCCAAATTTGATGTTTTCATGGCCGAACACGTTAGGAGAGTTACTTCTGAAGAGACACATGTTCATTACTTAAGCAAAAATATTCAAAATGAGTTTATTGGTCTCTTGTCCGCTAAAATCCAAGATACAAATTTAAATGAGATAATACAGGCTACATATTATTCCATAATACTGGACTGTACGACCGGTGAAAGTCACACTGAAAAAATTACATTAGTGGTAAGGTTTGTTAAATTTGTAGAAAATGAAGCGTCAATTAAGGAACATTTCTTAGGTTTCGTGCCTGTAACACATTCTACAGGCGAAGGCCTCACAGAAACTTTACTCAATGAGCTATCTACACAGAAGATTCCTTTAAAGAACATGAGAGGCCAGGGATATTTGGCTCCAATATGAAAGGAAATCATGCTGGAGTTCAGAAAAGGATACTTGATTTGAATTCTCGAGCATTTTTTGTGCCATGTGGAAACCACTCCCTTAATTTAGTGGTTAACGATGCCGCTCTGTCTTTCCCTACTGCAGTTGACTGTTATAGCATTATTCAAGAAATTTTTAATTTCTTCTCATGTTCAACTCACCGATGGAGTATTTTGATGAAACACACGCCCAATCTTACTGTAAAAGCTCTCTGCAACACTCGATGGAAGAGTAGGATTGAGGCCTTATTGCCTCTAAGATATCATATTGAGGAAATATACGATGCTGTGTATGAAGCCTCTCAAGACCAGAAACTCGATGCATTTGGCAGAAACGCTACTTTAGGAATGGCAAGAAAACTACAAAGTTTAAAGTTTCTGTGTTGTTTAGTAACTTTGTATGAGATTCTGTTCAAAGTAAACATGGTAAGTAAGGTCTTGCTAAAGGTTACAACTGACCTGCAAAACTCAATGGATCTCGTCAAAAGTGTACAGAGATTTCTAGAGCAAATGAGATCTGATCAGTGGCGAGGCGTGAGGTTTACATGAAGGGAAGCAACAACTCTGTTCACCCCAAAACTTGTCGGGGGGTAAGGGGGGTGTTATGGATTTCAAGGTACAAAAGGGTGCTATTTAAGTAATTTTCTTAACTGAATATTGACTATTCCACAGGTAGAAAAATTGAAATTTTTTTAAATTATAAATTATTTTGGAAAAATAATAATGTTTGATTTACATTATTCTGATAATAAAATACATACTCTACATTATTTATATACTAAGTGGGAGTGTAGTATCATCGATATCTGGTACAAAATATATAAACAGACAACACATGGCAAAGTAAGTACTTAAAATAAAGAGAAGAACCTCATAAAAATGTTCTTCTTACCTTAAATTTTATATTTCAGCTCAATTCTGCGGTTTTTAGTTGCGAAGATATCGATCACATCATCATTGAAAGATGATCCACGACGTAGTTTCTGCAGCAGTTTTTTTCAATGCTGAGTAGTGCAAGGGCAGACAATCTTTCCTGACGCTGGCTGTTCCGCAAGTAGTCTTTAATTCGCTTAAAAGCTGAGAATGATCTCTCAGCTGAAGCACTTGTAGCTGGCATTATCAAGATAAGCTTTGAAAGTTTTAGTGTTTCTGGAAATACGTCACTTAGTTCGGATGCTACCAAATACAATTGGAAATCTGACACAGTACATTTGTGCATGTCACTGTCCGTGAATAAAACGTACAACTCACTTCTTAAGCTTGGTAAATCAAAGAATTTCCCGTAGTTTTTCTTCAGAGAAACAAAAGCTTCTTCTGGGAAGTTTTGTGCATGCTGAAGGAAAAGTTTGCTATCCAACAAGCTTACGAATTTTAGCTTGGGTACTTCTGAAAATCTTTGATTTACATGCACAATAATGGCATCCACAATTTGAAAAAAAAAGTCTTCTGTAAATAACTTTTTTATCCTCACCTGAGGAAAAATCCACACAAGCGCGTATTGCTGTTGGGAGAGTATTTTCACACTCTGAGCATACATTTCCCCACACTCGGTCAAAATCATTTCTTAAATCGTTTAGAAAGGTTTTAAAGTTTTCAATCTTCTTCATACAACAATTTATGTCACTGATTTTAGCTTTAAGTATTTGGAAAATTGATCAGAATGCGGGAAAATGTACGAAAATACAAGAAAGAAATTAAAATCGAAATCTTTCAAATGTGATAAAAAAAAACACGGGCAGAACATAATGTTTCGGAATCCCACTTGTCAGCATTTTCTATCATAGCTCTTAGAAGATCTGCTATATTTTCCTTGTGTTCGTACACAGTTTCTACAAGCTTACTATTGTAATTCCAGCGAGTTGGAGCAAGCGCGGGAAACCTCTTTTTCACCTCTGCATCTAGAGCCTGCATCCTCTTCGTTGGTTTTCCAAAAAAAAAAAAAAAAAAAAAAAAAAAAAAACTGCCGAACGCTGTTAGAGAGATGAAAAATACCTTGCACTGTTTGATGTAACTTACAGACTGTGAAAGAACAAGATTTAACTTGTGGACGTAACAGTGAACAAAAATAGCTTGATCACAGACTGCTCTAAGTTTTGTTTGCAGTCCACCATGCTCTCCAGCCATCACTGCAGCTCCATCATATTATGCCTGCGCTATTAATTTATCGACACATTTAGAGTATTCTAAAATTTGTATGGCATGTTGGTAAAGTCCATTAGCTGTTCTATCATCACTTACATCCACGAACTTTAAAAATCTTTTCTCAACATCCCCATTTCTTGTAACATAGCGTAGTACTGAGGATAATTGTGATTTGACTACTATGTCGGTTGTTTCATCCAAAATCAGTGCCACAAAAGGTGACTACGATATTTTTTTATTTTATTTCACGTATCAGTAAGTCAGACAGAGGAAACAGAATATCATTCTGGATGTCACTCGATAAACCTGTGAAAACTGTTGAGTTCTCAAGGTGAGCTTTGAGTTCATTGTCATATTCAGCCAATTCATTAAGAAATTCTATATAATTACCCTTGTTAAGTGACAAAGTAGACTCATCGTGACCGCGAAAAGCCAGTTCTTGTTTAGCCAAAAAACAAGTTGCTCTTATCAGATGGCTCACGATCCGTCTGTTTTTCCACACTTTCTCATTATGCATCTCAATACCTAGCCGATACTGACTGCTTACCGCGAATTCAATACGTGTTTTACCGAACTGTTTGATTTCTTTCAATCACATAATGTGGCTGTGGGATAATTTGTGCCATTTTTCTGCTTTCTGAAGATTATTTAAACCGCAAAAACCGGAAGTACTCCACACTGAATTTTCTTTTGAAAAGAGTACGAAAGGCCAACAAAAAAGTTTCATCAGTTTCTTGCAGCCACATAACCAGGTTATGTTCGTAAGTGCGTGGATGAAAATACCTAGTAAATGCTTTTACTTTTGTCTGCAGAGCTAACGGAGGTATAGGTCTGCCACTGAGAATTATTTCATTTTTTTGTTCAAAAGTTAAAGCACTAAATGGACTGTTTATTAGTTTTTCTATAATAAATTTACAATTATTGACGCACGATTCCTCTGAGTCCAACAAAAAAGCATTACCTGAAAATCCAGGTTGAGAAACCTCACTACTCGCCATTATTCTGGCGTGGAAGCTTTCTTCACAGCAGCTTCCAGCCCACGGTATAGCCCGCCACACTATGCATGCATATCGCAGCTCGTGCATTGAAAGAAAAGTTTACGGTTTATTTATAGAACACCACTATTCACTTTAACAAAATAAAACGTTTAAGCATATTTCAAGATACTCGATACTCATTAGTTAACGTTAAAATATACTAATAATGTTTTATCCTTTATATTTCACACGTGGTTCTTATACTGTTTTTGCACAACTGGAAGCTGCAGGCGAGGTCGCTTCCAGGCCAACGGCAACTCCCGCAAGCCCAGTTCGTAGTTCCTTTTATCCCTCCTAGATAGAAGCACCAGTCCAGCTGCGCGCGCAGATACTGGCAAAGGCCCGTCAGACAGTAGCTTCCATGGGCGGACTGCTCGTACGGTTAGATTTTGACATGCATCTACACTGCCCATGACTTTTTTGTTACTTATTACATTTTCTAGATACTATTTTTTGTTGCTTATTACATTTTCTAGATAATATAAAAATTAAATATTTTTATTGTTGTTTACTGGTTAATGGAAGGGAAGCGCCGCTTCCACAGCTTCCATGGACGCCTCGCCTCTGGATCTGATGAAGGCCTGAATATCTTCATCACATATGCAAAACAGCTTGCAGATAAAGTCGGTATTGCTGCTGACTTTGAAAAAGAAACTCAAGTTCGTCCAAGGAAAACAAAAAAGCAATTCTCCTACGAGACTGAAGATGAACCTATTCAGGCTGGGAGGACATCGTTCAAAGTTACCTTCTTCTTTGTAGTGCTTGACACAGCAGTATCTTCGCTTAAAGAGAGATTTGAACTTATGGAGAACTACAGTAAGAGTTTCAAATTTCTTTATGATATTACAAATTTACACACGGGATAGAAATGAGTTCAAGGATGCTTGTAATTTTCTAGACAGTGTTCTAAGTGATGGAGCAGATCGTGATATAAACGGAGTTGAACTGTTTGACGAGCTACAAATTTTTGGACTTATGCTGCCGTCTGAAAGTTCTCCAGCTAAAGCGTTGTCGTTCATAACCAAAAATGGTTATATGGACACCTTCCCAAACATTTTTGTTGCGCTGAGAATTCTTCTGACTCTTCCGGTTTCAGTGGCCAGTGGTGAAATAAGTTTTTCTAAGTTAAAACTGATAAAAACTTATTTAAGATCAATTTTGTCTCAAGAGCGTTTGAGTGGGCTGGCAACAATGGCCATTGAAAATGAGTTGCTTAATGAAATTGACACCGATTTCATACTCAATGAATTCGCAAAAATGAAAGCCAGAAAAATCTCTTTTTAATGATTTATTTTTAGTTTTGCCATACGTTCTTATAATGTGAGTGTAGTTATATTCATTTACATTCTCTATTTTATGTACAGTTATAACATAGGTGCGTTTTTTATCCTTGTAAAAATTGATGCAAGTTTGTAAATTATTTTATCTAATATCATGATTTAATTTATTAAAGTAGTGAGTGTATAAATAATATTACAGATAGCCACGTGGGACTGCTTTGTAAACCAAAATTATCAAAAGCGCTTTTAATAAAGTTATCATTTGCGATTTTTTAAAAAAACATTTTTGGTGGGAGGAGGAGGGGGGGCGCCAAAACGTTGTTCGCTTACACTTGAAAAATGTGTAGGGCCGGCCCTGACTGCAAACGAGTACACTTTTAAAGTATCAAGTACTTTAGTATCAGTTTTAGAATTCCCCCTGGAACAACACCACGGCCAATGTGCGCAGAACCTGATCGCAGATGACGGTCACTTGGGCGGAGCTTGCGAAAGGGGAGGGAGCGGCACGACGAATAAGGGATAAAGAAGGGAAAGAATGTAGGGGAGGGGGAAGCCTAAGATGTACATTAAGTTCTGTCCCTGGCCCGAACACGCCCGAATATTCACCTTCGGCCAACCTCTCTGTTTATTTATATATACATATTTATATTTCTCTGTTTATTTCAACGTAGCTACGCTAACCTAACTAACCGTCCGTAGTGTTTTTAAAGTGTTTTAATGCAGCTGACCTAACACGACCACTTTTTATATATTTGAATTCTTTTTTTTTCCTGCGCAAAAAAATAAAACAGATCCCGAGGTTGGCCGAAGGGAATATTCGGGCGTGTTCGGGCAGGGACAGAGCTTGATGTACATCTTAGGGCTTCTCCTCCCCGCCTCCACGCAGCTGGTGCACTCCACGCCGCCAGCACTTGTCTCGCGTGTTTCCTACCGGATCCCCTAACTGGCATTAATCCACGGAGACGGCGTCTGTTCTGAAGTTCACAAGTCAACTGGCTGGCAATTCGATAGCAAAACAAATCACAGCTGTGCAAAGGCTAATATGCTAAAAGTTTGTTTAAGGGGCCGTTCATTAATTACGTAAGGTTTCCGAGAGAGAGAGAGAGAGACAGAGAGAGAGAGAGAAGAGAGGGGTGGTAAAAAGCCATTCCTACGTAATGTTTTACTACGAGTCGAAATTCGCCTAATAATTATTTTTTTAAAGAAATAAAAATCATTGGTTTATGTCAAATAATTTTTTTTAGTGTAACTGAACAATTTCTAACGGCATTTAACTATTTAACGCTTTTTAGGGAAACGCTAGGTAAAATATTATGTAGGAAAAGGGTGTGGGGTCCGATAAAACTTATGTGTCCTTAAATTGCGATGATGGGGAGGGAGGGATGGCAATTGAGACTGAGATTCGATACCAATATCATAGCTTATTGTGAGGTATTTATACTGTTAAGGTACAGGATTGACGTGTGGTTTTAACGTCTTTTTTTCATACTGTCGAAAAAACTTGGAAAATTTTATTTTATTTCAGTTCGATTTTATCAGAACAAAACGCTGAAATTGAAATTAAAAAAATACTATTTTGATTGAGATATCGATACCAAGCTATCGATGATTTGAGCTTGAAAAACACGTATATTTGCGAGTATCGATATATCGTTGTGGTGCCCACCTGCACGGCGGCCGCCAGGAGCGCCTCGAGCTGCGTGCGGTTCAGCTGCCACGCCGAGCTGACGTTGCCCAGGGGCAGCAGCTGCGGCAGCTGGGCGCTGCAGTTGTAGAGCAGCGCATCTGGTGGGTCCGCCATCACCGCATCGCCCCCTCCCCCTGTCGGCCGTCAGCTGTCAGCTGCTGACCACGGAGCGAGGGAGAGGGAAGAAGTTGCAACTCGGTGCTACGACCAGAGATTAGGAAAAGATGCAGATGGAGCGTTAGCCGTCAAAAGTGAAGCATTTTTTTCCCCCCATTTGTTTTCTGATTTTCACGTGCCAATATGGCGGACGTTTTTACTAACGACTGTAGTTAAGCTGTTCGGAAGAAAATTAGATCAAATATTACTGGATAATGTGTTTATGTATACTAAAAATCCAAAACGAATCTTCATAATACAAATGTAATGTTATGAGTTGAAATTTTCCTCCAATTTAACCTCCGATACGTGTACAGCTGATACAATAATTGTAAACAAACGGCCGCCATATTTGTGCGTGCAGTACACTGAAATCACCCTTCCCTTTTGGCTTCACCCCACTCGCCAAGATTCGGACCTTATGCTCCACCTGTATTTTTTCCATCATCTCTGGCTACAACTAACACTCTTACTTTCTTTGGAAATCAGTGAACTGTGCAGTATTTAACGGAAACTTAACAACCTAAAAGTCGTTAATTTTTCGAAAACAAAAATTTTACTACCTTGATTTTTTTTTTTATTCGTTGCTGGGAATCTTCACCATAAGTGTTTCACATTACCTCTTTTCCAACGCGGAACAACCAAAACACTATGTTAAAGTGCTTCGTCATTTGTTTAAAAACGTAAAAACTGCATAGCCGCAAAGTATGGGTGTTGAGAATCATTACCTCAGTTTCAATTACAAAAAATGCGCACGTGCACTTGCTTCCATGTCAAGACTTATCGCAAGATTTGCGAATAGTGGCGCAGAATGCGCCGCACTATTAGTCCACCCGCCCCACAGCGGCGTCGTGAGAGAGAGAGGATACAGGCGCTGGCCCTGTATCTCTATTAAATGGCGGCTAACTTCTTCGAAGAAGGCATCGAAAAGCTTGTCTTACGATATGACAATTGTCTCGATAGTTTTGGAGATTATGTAGAAAAATAAGTAACACCCTGCTTTACTTTTGGTAGTAAAATTATAATGTTATGTAACTATGGTTTTTTTATATATAGCACATAGGAGGTTGAAAAAAAACAGCCTTCCTATTTACAATAAAAATGTTGTTCAATACCAACTTCAAAGAAGTATGCCAGGCTTAGGAAGCACTTTATACCATAAGTCGTATAGAGGTTTTCAACTAATTTTGTCGTGCGGTCAAAATTTATCGGTCGAATTCAGACTCACTCTGTATAGCCAACATCCAACGGAAGATAGAGCGCAGCGTTCGTCATATTGAAGAACAAAAAAAAAAATTGTATTCATCATTGACGCCATGAATGCTATGACGATTTCCTCGCCTAGTAAATTACAAGTAAACCTTTCGTGACTACGCACTTGTTCTTACGCTAACTTCCCTAGCAACACGTGAACGAGCTTGAACCAGCATTGGTTCGCCCTGAGGGCTGAAGAAGTAGAGGCGATGCGTGACAGGCCGTCCTGTCTCACAAAGCGCGCAACTTCACAACTGTAGTAAGTACTTATTCCCTCCTCCGCTCTAAAACATGCGAGCGAGTCCTTCAGCACTTGCCAGAGATGTGTAACATCTAACCTCGGTAACGAGCAAATTGATGGGTTCTCATCTTGCAAATGCACTTATAAACAAAACTCGGACACTAAATTTAACGTAGCAATAATGCAGAACGTGATAAATATACGGGAATTGTGTTTTTAACTACATTTCTTGACGCGAATCACTCGTAGTTTCCCACCCGCCGCTAGAATTCGCTACCGGAACAGCTACGTCGACTATCGAATCATTTTATAAGCAGACCGAAATGTTAAACTATATAATGAAACGGTACAGATAAAAACTGAAAAGACTTTAAAAAAAATTTAAATCCCGGCTTTGGAACTTATTTTTAAAAAGGAATTTTATTAAAGATTCTGCCCAAATTGTTAATAATCATTAGACAGTTAAAACTATAAATTTTAGCTTTTGTTGTGTGAACTGTGGTGTACGGATGCGAATCACAGATAGTTTACGTACCCGCCGCTAGAATTCACTGCCGGAGCAGTTACGTCGACTTTTGAATCATTTGATTAGCAGATATTAACTATAGGTATAATGAAACGGCTCCGATGAAAGCCATAAAAGACTTGAAAACTACTAAACCCCGTCTTTTGACCTGATTTTCAACACGGAACTTCATTAAAATACTGCCAATATTGTTAAACTTCCCTAAACAGTTAATACTTTAAAGTTTCCCTTTGGCTTTGTGAACTTAGGTTCGCGCCATCCGCCACAGATGGCAGCACCGTGGTTACAATTTCCGTTCCATGCGACTTCCGTTCCATTCACGAAATTACTCTTACCAAATGCCGTACACCGTGAACTAGGATGTTACTCATCAAAAACGTTGTGTGTCCACTCGTGGCAAGGTACGGTATCAAGTATCGTCTGTGTCGTGTAACTTGTCTGAGATTTCACAATTTGACCTTCCAACAGCTGTAGAAGGATGCATAGACCATTGATGCCATAGAAGGATTAGTCTATGGAGTAGATATCTGTTCTGAAGCTGAAGTCAACTGGTTAGCAGTTGGATAGCAGAAAACCAGTCGTTGCTGTATAAACGCTTATATGCTATAAATGTGTTAAATAACTTGAAAAGAACTTACTGGGAGAATCTTAAAGATGCCATTATGTAGTGGATATTGCCAAACAAACGTGTTACTAATTTATCTGCAAGAAATAAGCTTTAAACTTGATTATAACCAAACTTTTTTTTCTACAATGCACAAAAGCGAGTTGGGGTGATGTTCACATTTTGAGAATTTTCGAATCTGAGGTAAGTTCTATGACACAGATGGTAGGCAACAATAACAAGCCGATAACGCAGTATTGGTTGGCCGTATGCCTAAATGTGTTTGAATCTATAAGCAAAAGCAAAAGCTTGTAAAGTAACAAATACCTTAATGCTATAAACTAATACACTTTCTCGCCAGATAAGTTACCTCCACTACATGGTGTTTTTAACAGCTGCATGATCAATGATTCTGTGAGAAGGCGATTCGTATGTTCAACACGTGTTACACCCGACTGCCATGAGGATTTGCAAATAATCCTGGACACTATTTCACCCCAAATGCTAATAAAAACGTAGGCTATTTGTAAGTTGAAGCCATAACACTTAAAACATATCTTACACAATGAAAAACGATAACGTTGAGTAACTACTGAAATAAATCGAAACGTTCATGTTGTAAACGTGTGTGTTTTTAATTTAACAAAATAATGAGTTTTTAAAGACCCCTTTACTTCACCACCATCAAGAGGTAAAAAAACTATCTGTAAATCACAAAATCCTTCAAGAAAACAACAATGTTGAATAGTCCATGGACAGAAAATAATTTTTTTGATTACTTAAATTCTAACATGTGGGCCACGCAATTTTTACGTTGGTTGATTTCGTGTTTCTAAAAAGCAATATGCACAACTGTTAAGTATTTTGCATTATAAAAAAAAAGTATAGCCTACCTTTGTGATATTACTTTGGAAGTTGTGTTCTTTTTCGTGCTCGTAGTTTATGGTACATAATTAAGATCCAGAAAATTATGAATAAATTTAACTTTATTCGTCTCAGAAACCTATGTTAAGGAACCATTACTGTTACTTTTGAAGTAGAATTTAGAAAGTAGATGACCTAAGTTGCATGAGTCTCGCGGACGCGTCACGAGGGGAGAACGGGCGGCTTGTGCCGGTGCACATATGCGGACCGGACACTGCGCGACGTCTGGGCGCCCGTGCGCGACTGCTGACACGAGTCGACCCTCACCCTAGCGCCGAGGCGCCGCGCAGTGCGTGCGACGCATGCGCAGTCCGTGATACCCCCACTTCCCTTCCTGAGCATTCATTTCTTCACCCCTCCACCCGCCGGCCCAGCAAAGAACACTCGCGCTCCTAGAGAATCCAGTTCATAAGTCCCCCAGTCGACCGGTGCAGATATCGTGATTATACTCATCCTCCTTCCCTCCCCCCCCCCCCCTCCTTTACAAAATAAGAAACCCTGAAATTGATCGCGGATTCGACAAAGGGCAAGTGAAGTCCGTAAGGTTGCAAGTACCCAACTGCATACTTGAAATCGGACACGGCCTACAAAAAGGGTAGTGTGGTTTATGATTGTCAGTGTAGGTGTCGTGATGGCTTATGTGAGAATCAGCTGGTGACTTAAAGATCAATATAAATGTTTTTACTTTTACTTAATAATTATAGGAAGCAACAATCAGAGCATAGTAGAAAGTGTTGTTGGTGCGAAATAATGTTTTATTTTCTTTAGTCAAAGTAGGTTAATATGCAATACGAAAAGAGTAGTAAATAAGAAGCATTATGTCAAAAACACTTTAAAACAGAATAAAATTGCATTATATGAGGGAAAGAGAGAGTTATGTTCTGAATGTTAGTATTATGGTCTCTATAACTGATTATTCTGAGTTATGAGTCTATAAAATTGTTTCGCAATCCATGACGATCCCATACATCCGTGGGCAGTATCTAAACTTGTCCTGTCCACCCTGTTTCGGGCTGTCGGAGTTCGGGAAGCCTACAGTTCAAAGTGATGAGAACCACACCCGAACAGTTCCGAATATCTCCGAAGTTTGCTGATCGCTCGTGAAAAAAAACACCATATAACAAGGATTTATATGTTTTGCAGTCATAAATTATTTTAACTAACGCTCACCAACCCTTACCAACCTTTTATTTTAGTTACGATAAAACTAATCTACCCTAATCTTCTCTACCGATAAACAGAGAACTAACATTTATTGCACTGACCGAGCAGAACCTGACCTAACCTTTTACTTTGGTAAACTACTCGGGTTGTGATTGTTGCTTCATCGCTGTGTACTGTGGGCTTCACTTGTATATAAAGACCTTGCTTTCTAGAGGTTTTGTACCGTTGCAGAGATTATGGAATTCCATGAATGGTAATGCAGGAGTAGAAAAATTACAATTATCCATTTATGTGTTTGTAAAAACATCTTTTATTAAATTGTGAGAGAATGAATTTCTTTATCTTGACGTCGTACTCCCCTGGGCAGAAGTCGCAGCCCGGGTTCCAGCACTGTCAGCAGCACATCACAGTACTGGAACATGCCCTGCATTTGACTTCTGTGGTCAATGTACGTCCCAAGTGTAGTGTATTTATGTTTTTTGAGTCTGATTTAAATTTAAGAAAGATGGTGATGATTTTGTAAGAGCCTGCCTAGACCCAGTATCGAAGCAGCCTTCTATCAATGAGGCTCAAAGCAAAATAATAATAATAATTAATGCAAATTATTTACAAAGTCTATTCTGTTATGGACACAAAGGTGTTTAGTTGTGAAAAATTATGTTTATTAATTAACCACAAAAGGCTTAACATACTTAAAGTCAACAATAAAAATAGGTAATTCAAAGCTGCTAGGTGTTATACTTCTAAACAAAAAAAAATATTTAAGAAAATTCTTTACTGAACACATTCCTTGTAAATAATGCAAGGCAATAAATAATTTCCATAATAAAAAAGTTAACAATTTCCAAATAAAAATTCAAGACAACAATCGGAGTATTCCTTCCAATATATAGGGAATATGACACTATTTAATAGCAATCAAAACCTTATCTCATTTACGAAAAGGGTACATAACAAACACAATGTAGACCCTTCTAATTATGTATGATATAGACATGTTCGATTAAGCTATCACAAGAGAAGTTACGTACTGTTAGAAACCTATTAAAAAATTTTCACATGAAAGCTCGGTTGTGTACCGAACATCATAGGGAGCTTTTTAGTAGTAACAATTTCTACAATTTATGATGTGAAAATATTGCATACAATCTGAGTACTGTACCTATACTACTAAAAGCCGTGAGGTTACTCTTATGCTTGCCGTCGTCCGGGGTCTCGGGCTCGAGTCCCGGTGTGGCTCCTAGTGGGGAAAGGCGGCTCTTGATACGTATTGTCCGGGTGGGCGCCAGACTAGCTCGGCTCTAGTCGTGAATTTGGGGTCGTGGATGTATGTGCCCCTGCGTGGCCCACTAGGGCCGGCGGCGGTGTTGCGTGAGATGATGTTTAAATAAGAGACGTGGAGTTGAGGTGGCGGTGTCGTACCTTTTATTCATAGGAGCGAGTCATACACAATACAACACTCTACAGAGGTCCCCGGGGGGGTTTACTCGTTATTCCGTGGCGCCTTATTGTTTGTGTTCCGCGTTACGTGGGCCTCGGACGCTGTTACGTCTCATACGTCTCACTGGGTACGCGGGTAACGTAATTTCGTAACACAAAGGCGGGACACAAAAGTACACTGAATTAAGGGGGCGCGCACAAGTTACGTGGCACTCGTTACTCGGGTAACGTAAGTTAGTAATACAAAATACGGGACACAAAAATACACTGAATTAAGGGGGCGCGCACAAGTTACGTGGCACTCGTTACTCGGGTAACGTGAGTTAGTAATACAAAATACGGGACACAAAAATACACTGAATTAAGGGGGCGCGCACAAGTTACGTGGCACTCGTTACTCGGGTAACGTAAGTTAGTAATACAAAATCCGGGAAACAAAATACACTGAATTAAGGGGTGGACGGTTGGAGACGGCCAATCCCGTATACGAATGTCTCTGCGCGGGTGTTGTGCCCACTGTGGTGAAACACGCACCGCAATTAAGTTTGTCCAAGCTCCCTTGCGGGTTTGTGGTCAGCGCCGTGCGCGTGACCTTAAGTAAAGTTCTGTGAGTTGCGGGAGGCGGCCCGTGCCGTATACTGAAGATCAACCCCGCTGACCAAGTGTGGTGCGGGGTGTCTTTAAACTGATGCGGTCGGACTAGGTCCTGGACCGAAAAGGGGGACCGGGTACTCACGGAGAGGTTAAGTAAAAAAAAGGGGTTCTGTTAATTAGTGACTATATTTACCGGACGTTACTTTCGATGAAGACAAAGGCTGTTGCCCCTCCGTGGGACGTAGGTCCGCCCCGGTCCGTGAGCTGTGCTGAACTGCCGAACTGGCATGGCGTCCGAGGGAGGCTCGGCCTCTCTTGCGCCAGGTTTGACCTCATTACGCTAGACTCTAAATGGGTGTGTCTGGAAGAGACTTTATTGTCGCTAAAATCCTAATTTAATGTTCCAGGAGGAATGGGTACGGTTCTTCTCTTGTCTACTCAGGTTTTCGCGGGTTTGCCTTTAATCGCTGTTCGGCTCGCCTGACTCGGGTGGGTCATGGCCAGGGGTGTGTTCCGTTAGCGGGAGCGTATACTGGCGGGTGCAGGTCAGGCTCTGGGGGGGTCGTCGGCCGGACGACGTCATGCTAAATGTAGTCAGCAGTACTGCACAAAACTATTAAACATTTTATACAGCATTATATGATTTCAAACGACATAAGAAGTTATGCATCTAAATTAAACATCGCTTAACTGGCATTTTCAAACCAAATTAAATAATTTAGCAGAGGGTCTAGCTTAAACGCTTGATACATACAAACTTATGACTAGTTTCGCATTATACAGTCATTAAAATAAATAACCAATATTAATAAACAAATAAAATAAATGACAAATTGCCTATTACCAATAACGAAACCAGGCATGAACAAGCCATTACAATATGATTTGGCTAGAAGCTCGCAACAATTTACACACTGCAAGGTTACACTGGGCGGATTCTCTCATAGTCTCAATCAGTTAAAGCAGAGTGCAACCAAATTAAATATTACATACAAACAAATGTAAAAATGAATAATGTTGCAAATACCTACTAAGCATACACTAAGCAAACTTTAAACATTACGCTTAAGAACATGAGGAACTAACAAGTTCTGTGCACCACGATCTGACATGTCCTACAACGATAAATTTAGTAACAAATGTGAAACAAACCCACGGATGGTTAACCTGGACGTAATTTCTACAGTGGCACACCAAACATAATTTGAAAAAAATATATATATTGAAGCAAACATAACAAACTGCATTACAATGCAACTACCATACTTTAAAAGGTATAACCTACGAAAATTCATACTCCGCCCATGCAGGCTTTTTGTGTACGGGACTGGCTGACTCCAGAGTATTTTTATTTACGTGTCGGACATAGACATGTGTGCGGGTTGTAGCAGCACTAACGAGGGCCCCGTGATAAACGATCAGTAACAATGCCACTGAACTGCGAGTAATATTTTCCGATATATTCAATCTTGCCGTCGGCTGCGGTCTCGTGTTCGAGTCCGGGCGCGAGTTCTAGTGGGGTGGCTGGTCTGGTTAACGTTTTATGTTCCGGGAGGGCGCCAGGCTAGCTCGGTGTCTAACCAATGGGGGTTCGTGGTTCGTTGCCCCAGCGTGGTCCGCTAGAACCGTCGGCGGTATTGCTTGGGAATTTACGTTAAAGAAGAATGCGTGGGATTGCCGTAGTAGCGACGTGCCTTTATTCAAGGGATTGACGTCTCACCATACAATTACTGAGCACAGACATGCCCCTGAGGGCTACTTGTCCGTTGCGGGGTGCAGGCCGGTACATGTTCAATGTTTCGTGGCACTGGTTTCTCGGGTAACAGTATGCAGGCCAAGTACACTTGATGCAAGAGAGGCGCGCACAGATGACGTGGCGCAAAGTTACATTAACAAAGTACACTTAATGAAAATTAGGCGCGCACAAATGACGTGGCGCAAAGTTACGTTAACAAAGTACACTTAATGAAAATTAGGCGCGCACAAATGACGTGGCGCAAAGTTACGTTAACAAAGTACACTTAATGAAAATTAGGCGCGCACAAATGACGTGGTGCAAAGTTACGTTAACAAAGTACACTTAATGAAAATTAGGCGCGCACAAATGACACGGCGCAAAATTACGTTACAAAGTACCCTTAATGAAAATTAGGCGCGCACAATTGACGTGGCACACAGAGTTTGTGGGTGACTGGAGTCGGCCAGTCCCGTAAGCGATTGTTTCTACGCGGGTGCCGTGCCCACTGGGGTGGTACACGCACCGCCACTAAACTTGGCGAAGTTTCCCTTGCGGGTTTGTGGTCAGCGCGAAGGCGCGTGGCCTTAAGAAAGTTCTGTGGTTTGCGGGAGACGGCCCGTGCCGTATGCTGAAGAACGACCCTGCGCACCAGGTGTGGTGCGGGGCGTCTTTAAGTTTACGCGGTCGGATTAGGTCCTGAACCGTAAAAAACGGACCGGGCACGCACGGAGAGGTGAATAGAAAAAGGTTTGGTTTATGTTAAATGACTATATTTACCGGACGTTACTTGCGATGGAGACAATGGTTGTGGTCTCTTCGTGGGACGTAGGTCCGTCCCGGTCCGCGAGTCGAGTTGAACTGCGGAACTGGCATGGCGTCCGGTGGCGCGTCGGCCCCTGCCACGCCAAGCTTCACCTCATTACGTTAAAAACTAAATGACTGCGTCTGGAAGAGACTTTAAGGTCGCAAAATTCGTAATTAATTGTTTGAGGGGGAATGGGTGTGGTTCGTCTCTAGTCCACTCGGATTTAGTGTGCTTTATAATAATAATGTCTGGTTTGGCCGTTCGGCTCGGTGGCTCGCTCGACTCGGGTGGGCCACGGCCAGGGGTGCGTTCCGTTAGCGGGAGAGTATACTGGCGGTTGCAGGTCGGGCTTAGGGATGGTCGTCGGTCGGACGACGTCAATCTATATTGCTTTCCTTGTCCTGTACAGACTACAGGTGTGTGCGAGAGATGTGTGAATAGGTGTGCCCACAAGCCCGAACATGTGGTCCACCTAGGTATAACGGCCAACTTCCTGCTAATAGAGTCTCTCTGATGCAGTCACATGTTCAGTGGTCACAGGGGTGGAATGGTCAACAACCCGCCTCCCGAGGGAGGCTGCTCTCTTGAGAGCTGGCACCGGGCAATCCAGAACAGCATCGCCCACAATGTCTTCCCACCCTCTGTGGAGATCGGCTCACATCAATCTTATGGAGTCATATCTTTTGTATTACTACTTAAAACATTTTTGTCATTTTCTCAGATATATTATGTAGATTTAATTGTAAAATACATCTATTAGAAAGAAGGAGTTTTACTTGAAAATGTAGGTATCTTATTTGTATATTATAACTAATTTTAAGTTTAAGTAAAAATTGTTCGGTGTACTATTTAAGTTATTTTATTTTAGCATAAAAGATTTTATTGCTGTACTTTTGGAAGAAAACAAGTTTCTTAGTTGGTCACCGACATGTTTTTACAGGTAGGGGAACTGTATGGTAATAATGCGGTATTTTTGTTACAGTGCACAGTTTTCACCAAAAATGTTGGCAACCTTGTGGCCATATTGACTTGACATGACAATTCGCAGTTTGTGGCGGGAAGAATTTGACAAGAAGGGTTGAATTATGGATGATGTGAATTTACGAAAGAAGATAGACACAACTTTCAAGTTATATGGCTTTAACTTGAGACGGTACAAAAAAAAATGTCATTAAATTTAGTTTTATAAATTATGATAGTCAAAGAAAATTGATTTTTTTCTTTCTTTCAGCGATGCCCAAACATTCCTCGTAGATCAGTTAAGACCTGTTGCAAGTGCTGAACGTCAAGAATGGCTAGAGCGATTTACAGAGAGTATTCAAAAGCTCTCTCCAGAAAGTGCAGTTATTGAGAAAAGTTTGGTTGAAACTGCTGTACAGGTTAGGTATTTTCCTTTACTTTTGTTCTGGTAGAACAGGTGCATGCCTTTTAGGAGTACAGTTTTTGCTGTATTCGCAGTATAGTCGCAAAACAGCGATTTTGAAAACATTTCAATTGCTTTTTACTGTTTGAAATGGAAATAAATAATAATTAAGCATCTGTAGTTAAATTTTGACTAAACCTGAAGGGATGTTACTTCTCTGTAAAAGTTATAATATAAATTAAAAAAATATATATTTCCTAGCTTTTTTCCAATTATTATCTAAGAGGGCGTTGTAATACGTAAAGTAATAGACTATTTTTTAGAGTGATTATTATGTTTTGTCTATTAAATATAGTGAAAATCTTGAGAATGTTTGATAGGTTAAGTTTTCTACATTAAAAATATATAATATAATTGTGTTGATGGTTGGTTGACTATATTACAAATACCTTAAATTTGTAAGGATGGTTGGTTATTTTAAGTTAGCTACATTTAATGTTTGTTATTCTTTACCATTGTTCAAAGGATTTTATAGTATTTTTAATGTAGCTAACCTGACACCTCTAACCATCCTCACTAGGTATTATAAAGTATTTGGTAAATTTCTATTGTAGAAGCTGCTTCTCTGTCAATAAAATAATAAAATTTCAAGAAGGGTTTTCTGAAAACTAGAGACATTCTATGTAATTCTAAAACATTCTTTGAAAATTTCAGTCGTATTCTGAAAGATTCACGTACACAGGTGCGTACCATGTGCGTCTCTGCCTGAGGACGGGAGCAGATAGCAGTTCCCGAAACGTCGCTTGTTTATGTTTTAGAAAACTGTTGTGTTTGTTTCGTCTTTTCTTTTTGTTGTGTTTTTGTCTCGTTTTGACTTGTGCTGAATTTTTTTGGGTTCAATATTTTTGTGCTGTCATTTGAGGGTTTTTTTTTCCGTTCTGTTAGTCCATTTTTCTTTGTTTTTCTTTGTTTGTTGACCATATTCCTGTTGTGGAGTATTGTGTGGTGTTTATATCCTGACTACAGCAATTTTTTGCTTAATTTGTGTTTTTGTCATTTGTGTTTTGTTTGTAGTTTTCTTCTACAGACATACATGTGCTTAGCAATGGCATATGTCCAAAAGCTTACATCAAGTCATGCACTCCCATTGCACAAATCTTTCAAAGATAATTCACTTGAATTTGACGGCTATCAAGATTCAGTAAATACTGGGATAGCTTCAAAGCCTGATAGCTATGACAACTACAATACTAAAATATACAGGTATAGGTAAGTATTAATTTACCCGCTATAAAGATCGCTATTGCATTTGCATACAATTTTAACTATTAAAATAAATACTCAGTATTAATTACCACGTTTTAGGCCAACAAGCATACAATTTTAACTATTAAAATAAATACTCAGTATTAATTACCACGTTTTAGGCCAACAAGTTACGGACTTTGAACATTCCGCAAATTTCTCCAGATGACTTGTCTCCTCAGATGCAACCCCTTTGGGAATTAGGGTCAGCATCAGATCAACATTTGCCTTAAATAGTCCCAGTCGCTGCCGACGAGGGACCTCAAGAGCGAGTCATCTTACCGCACAGTGCAGTGAGTTGGGTACGGTACTCGTTCACCATGGCATTCGTTCTGGGTTGACTTGCTGACGACTGTCCCGGTGACAAAATGCCCGACGTCTTCCTCAGCGTCTTACCCTAACCGCCGACTTCTCCTTTGGGAGCGAGTAAACTGGCACTTGTCCAGCACCTTCGCTGAACCAGCTGACAAAATGAAGTCCCCAACGTTCAGTACTGCTTACTGCACAACTCGTCCGACCCAGAAGAGAGTGGAAGCCTTAATTATTCTTGTCCAGTATCGAAGAAACATGTCTGCAAATTACCAGCCAGCTGCCTGCCCTACACCAGCCGTCTCAAACTCATCGTAGCTGCCTCGCCTTTTACTGTCACTTGTCTTCCATGACGACATTCTACTTGGTCCGCATCCACATATTGTTACTCGGAGTACAAGCATTTTGGCTTACACCACCAATGAGTTATTTCCCCGACTTTTTCGTAGTTACCCTCATTGACCGATGAGCGAGTGAGCTTCCGCACTCACCGGTTGAGTTACGTCTTGGACACGTTCCGCTTTCTGTCCTTGATGATGGCTGTTCTGGCTGGTTGATGGATTAAGTCCGTTGCTTAAATATTAAACTGGAGTGGCTTACCGAATAGTAGTCCGAAGTTGTCTGGGCAGTGCACCGACAGGCAGCTTGAGATTACTTGTAACCGGGTAGCAGCTGGCAGTGTGAACGTAGCTTCCTAGTTGACTACGCCTCGGTGGTTGCTGGTAGTCTGCCTGTATGTACTTGGCAGAGGGATATATATATATATATGACACATACGCACAGTAACAACCTTTTTATCAGAGCACTTTCTATACTGGGTTTGACTTCAGGCCACGCAGCTGTGACGTGGAGCTATGCAGGGTGGCAAGCTTTCAGGGATGAGGCAAGCTTACTGCTGTGTCGCTGGGGAAGAAGCGTGTGGTCTGTCACCAGGGTTTAACACCAATGTCATGTACAGGATCCCCAAACGGGAATATTACGCCGCAGAACTTAGGGATCGTCCATTAATCATGTGAGGCTTGAAAAGGGGGGGGGGGGGGGGGGGGTCGGGAAAAATCACGAAATATCACAAGGGCGGAGAGGGGGTGTAGAGAGATATCACGTGTATTTTTTTTTTTTTTTTCGCCTGATTTCTACTAAACTTAAAAGTGATGCGTGATCTTGACTCGCCGTAGCCAGGCAACAATATCCCCGCCCGCCGCAACATGAACCACCCGGCTCGGCTTGCCAGTCGCTAGTAAGACTGTGATTTTGGCGCCGAATACATGCGTAAATCACATATAAGCCTTTCCTTTATTATTTTTATGCCAGTGAGAATAAACCTGCAACCTAAATGTGTGTCATACGTACAGACCATTTTCCGTATTAATACAAAACTACACTTGATTAGTGCCAAAAAAAAATACATAAGGGCTATTTTCCTTAGTAATACAAATTCACAAATACCCAAGTAGTACAGAACACACACACACACACACACAGCACACACGTAGTTAAGCATGGTAGTAATGTTATACCTACTGACATCAATACACCACTTCTTCTATAAACATGAATTTTTCGGAATACAGTTGGAATTTTCAAACGAGGGTTAGTTTTTTTACTTTTTTTTTTTTTTACAGAAAAGCACAACCCTAGAAATGTACCAAGTATTTTTAATGAAATTACCCTAACATAACTCAACACTCGTTAAAATGGTAAATTACTGGTAAACTACTTATCACAGTGCCTTCTTGGAGAAAGAATGTAAAAAAAACTCTTAGGAGGTTAAAAATATTTCCGAAATATTTGATTTTCCCCCCCCCCAGAAAAGTGGCTTGTCTTCAGAAATACTCACTTAACGTGGAAAGCAGCAAAGAAAAAGTGGAAAAGTTTTTTTCATTTCATTGGCGTGTATGTGTGTTGAGAGTTGTCATTTTTAATATAATTTCCTAGAGTAGTGACTTTTCATTAACCTAACCAACCATTCAGTTTAATGGCAAAATAACATTTTCTCATGCAATAAAATTATTGAAATTCAGAAATGTTGCCATTACAGTTACATTAGTTAATATGCTGACTTTTTTCTTTTCTCCACAAATAAGTTTTTAGGGTACTCTAGAAAATTACCTTAAATGGTCAGTTTGGTGCAATTTCATTATACATTAATCTTGTGAATTGAATAACTCTGTGTTTTGCGTGTTTGTTTTTTTACCTCCTGCTATAGTGCTACAATATATGTTGATATTTTAGAAAATATTAATATAGATATTATCTGTACCTTTAAGTATTACAATAACAGTATGTACATGAAAGTAGATTTTTTAGACTATTACTTGAATTCACAGGAATGCCTTAGAAGTGGCTTGGATAAAACAGAGACGGTTTTCAACGTCATCAGTAGTTTTGAGGTACCTCGTTTCTTGTACGACTTGGAAAGAAAAAAGTTTATGAAATCGAGTGAGCCATCGCCAGAGATATTCGGTCCACCGATAGACAAAGCTGCTATTTACAGGGACAGGTAGGGGAATTCGTGTTAGCCACTTGTTCATAGTCTGTAAGTGCATGTGCACGATTTTTATTTGTACTTATATGTTGAATAAATATCCACAATCTGTATTATAAATATGCTATCCATATTTGGTACACTGTGTAAAAAATTTTGTTGTGTGTGTGCTATTTTTACTTTTACCTTTCAAATTAAGTTTAGTTTGTGAAGCATTAATTACATTGAGCAAGTATACTAGCTACCTGCTTCTGAATCCACCCTGCAAAACAAATTTCCCAAAATAATCTCAAATGTCTTTCTTTTAATTTTAACCAATGTTATAGTTAAATTAAATATTTTTATCTAGAATGGATATTGTAGGGAGCAAAATGAAACATCATATTATTGGGTTGTGGCACCCAAGCAGTGAACCCTATATTAATATATCTCGCTTGTCACTAGAACTGTCAGGAACTCAATGACCCAGAGTACGCTGTTGGCTTATTGATTAAGTAATGAAATATAACACTTCCGCTTTCCAATCTTGGGATAAACAGTGGCAAACATTTAATTTCTGTGAAACATTTTTATCAAAAATGTATGACTGTCAGACTACCAAATTGATCAAATGCATATATAATGTTTTTAAAGTCAAAAATATGTTAACTTTTTGATGATAAGCACAACTTTAATCTTTGGTTATGTTTTCAATGCAAAAACTACTACATGCCCAAGCCAACTGTGGTCCCGGGAAAAATTTGAACTACCCAAGGTCAGACGGACCCCTCCCTCCGCCACACTGTCCCCTCCCTTTCCCTAGTCAGCCTCAACGGTCGAAGCGCGTCATGTCGCGGGTGGGACAGCAAGTAGAGTTGTTACCATAAGTCACGACACAGTGCGCGGATACGGGCGTATCGGTGTTCAAGTATTTCACGGATCCTTTGAAAGCGGAGCAAGGTTTCGAAGCGTGCGTGACTGTAATATAACGTGTCTTGACAAATTGCATCGGGCAGTACAACAAAACACAAAACTATACATAGCCAGTGCAGGGAAATGATTAGCAATGTGATTGCATTTTGTGATCAGGAGAAGGCATCAGGCAAACTTACCCATCCATTATGTAATGCAACAAAGCGTGCGGCCGCAGCGACTGGGAAATCGAAAGGAACAATATGCAAAATTTGAAAAGAAAGTAAAGAAACCGCTATCAGTGGGGGAATTTTGCGCACACCAGGAAAGAAAAGAAAAGCAAGTAGTAACAAGATATCGGTTGATGAGTTTGATCTTGGGGTAATACGGCGCACCGTACAACAGTTTTATACGGTGAAAGAAGAGGTTCCAACACTTAATAAGCTTCTTACAGTGTTACAAGAAAAAATAAATTTCCCTGGATGAAAAGAAACTGAGAAAAATCCTGCATAAATTTGGTTTCTGGTTCAAAAAATTCAAGAATAAAAGGAAAATTAATGGAACGCAATGACATTGTTGCTTGTAAGGGCAAATATTTACGTCGAATGAAAGCAAATGAGCAGGCTGGTGAAAAGAATAAAACAGTTGTGTACATTGACGAAACCTGGATTCACTCAACGTACACAGTAAGCAAGTGTTGGCAAGACAACAGTGTTTTGAAGAATGACAGCGCTGGTCAACGTTGGATAATCGTACATGCATGTTGCGATCTAGGTTTCATTCCAGGTGCATATCTCATTTTCAAGTCCAAAGGTAAAAGTGGCGATTATCACGACGAGATGAACTTCGCAAACTTTTCCAGATGGGTGCAAGACAAGCTTATTCCAAATCTGCTTGCTAATTCATTGGTTGTAATGGATAATGCCCCTTATCATTCCGTTCAGTTAAATAAGCCACCAACAGCCGGTACAAGAAAACAAGATATCATCCAATGGTTACAGAACAACAACATTCCGCATGACAATGATATGACAAAATATGAACTCCTCCAGCTCGTTCGTGGTCGACGTCCACCTCCCAGGTTTCGCATAGATGAGATCTTAGAAGAACATGGGCATGAAGTAATAAGATTACTACCATACCACTGTGAGCTTAATGCTATTGACTATGTATGGAACATTGTGAAATCACGTGTTGCTGAAAAAAATTTCGCTCAATCATCACGTACCATTGAAAACATCACAACAGAAGCAATCAATAGCATCACCAAAGAAGAATGGCAAAATATTATTTTACATGTAAAACATACAGAAGCAGAGTACTGGACAGGTGACTGTCTAATGGAGCACAAAATTGAGAAAGTTGTTGTTAACTTTGGCGAGTCCCGCTCAGACAGTGAATGGGACTTTTCGGACAACAGCAGCACATATTCCAATAGTAACATATCAGTAATTGAAGAACTAAATGGCTGAGTGGGCGTTTGTTACGTGCACTATGCACGAAACTGTGTTTTGAAATGTTTCTTGCATTTTTTTCATTAATTAATCACACAAACAATATTTTCTTTGATTATAGGCAAATGTATACCGACATGTATGTTAAATATGGTGCTGAGTGAAATAATTATTATAACACAAACGGTACGATGTGATGCTGTGACACACTTTGGTACACACTGTGACATCTTCGTAGACACTGTGTTTCGCTGTTTCATACGACTGTACCTTCAGCTTATCACAACATTTCTTACTGCACGACTGCGCTTCATGGCCATCGTTTCATCTAGGTAATCATGCTTACATGTTGCGTACACTTATGAACGCATGTGTATACTCCTTGCTTCCACAGCTAACGGTATTCCCCTACTGCCAACCCCTCCTCATTCCCCACCCCTCTCTCACTGCGACACTAGCGCTCCCGTCACTCCCCTCCTCGGGACCACAGAAGGCTTGGGCGTGTAGTAGGTTGTTTATTCGTGTGATTAATGTATTTAAAACAAATATTTGAGAAGTGTTGCTTGGTTGCCTCAGATTGGAGGATGCATGTTGTATAACTCATGCAGCTGTCGTGTTGAGGACTTGCGTGTGTGTGTCGGGCGAAGGTACACAGTCCTGCAGCAGAGGACGGCGCGCCACGAGCTGTTCACACCGGCGGTGGCCGGCGGGGGGGGAGGCGGCGGCGGAGACGCGGACGCGCCCCAGAAGTTCCGCCTGAGCCCCGTGGAGTACCTGCTGAGCTGCGCGGGACGCCAGGACGACGTGGTCGTGTTGGGGATGCTGGCCCAGCTGCGAGAGGGCCGCTTCTTCCTCGAGGACCCCACCGGCGTCGTGCAGCTCGACTTGTCGCAAGCCATATCCTTCGCACGCACCCACCCGCCACCTCCGGCTAGCCCAAATTAGGTGATGAGCGGAACGTACAGGTTATAGAAGCAGGTCACGAAGAAATTAATGCTCGATGTTCGATGGATTATCCGTTTCTTTCATTCACGACAAAATCACACCATATTCCGTATAACAGAGCGCACGCAAAAAAAAAAATTTAAACTCTACTTCCAGAAAGGAGAAAAAAAAAACACGCAGATTCTTACTACGACTACATTACATTGCCCGGATCAGTTCCGGGCAGCGACGGCTCGACGAAACACTTTGTCGCCTCGCTGTGAGCTTTGCCTACGACTACGGTCAAGAATTTCTAATTTATTAAAAAGTCAGAAGGGAAAACAAAAAAAGGTGGTTAGGCGTCGCTCGGACCATAGCCGTTAAGTTGTAGTTCAATATTACATTGTTGGATGATGCGAGCCATCGCCCGACCACGACCTCTCGGCACGGTGCTCGGACAATGACTAACTTTACAACCTTCCTTTCCTTCGTGCGGGCAGTTTCCTGGGCTCGCTGACGTAATTTTCAGCCAATCACGGCGCGTAGCAACAGAAGCTCCCACGAAATGCTTGCTTCTGTTCCCACGACGCAGCGATTTTGTCTCTTTCTCGCACTCCCGTGACAGTGACTCACACGCCTAGCGTGTGAAACAAAGCCTCGGTCGTGGAAATAACGAAGGAAAATCACATCAGCACGCCTTCCCACACAAAGAAGCCAGCAAAAAAAATTACTTCAAAAATAAACTTATGAATTTTAAAATTATAAACAATAAACCTAGAGAATTACGTTTACAAAAACTTTAAAAAAGGTAAAACTTTAAATCTAACCTGAATGATGACAAAAAATTTATAGCAAATTATTATTACTGGATTGCATGAGGAAGGCTGTAATCTGGGTTGTTACAACATTTTATTTTTAACGCCGGCCAGGACTGCCGAACCAGGCGGCAGGGTCTGCAGGTCACAAGTCTTGGAAATTAAGGAAACTGAAGGGACGCGTCACGAAAGTCATGAAAAAATTCCCTAAATATGCAGCAACGGTGCTGAAAGTCATGAAACTTTAATTTCTTGAAGCCTCGCTTCAGTTTATAGTTGCATGTGAAAAATATCTGAAAATTTTTTAGCTTGTTTAACTTAAAAAATCTGTACTTTCCTGATAATTTAGAAAATTTGATATTGCATATGCTCATGTCTATTTTTTTTAATTTTTTTTTTTTTTTGTGTGTGCTGAATTAAAAATCACCCTTTTGAGAAAAAAACATTTTATTAAAAGATTCTGATTAAGTCTGAAATTGGTTCATAGGTATTCGTAGACACCTGCAGTATGAATCTTCGGAAATAATAAATAATGAATTAACAATAATCTTAAATATTTTTACCAAAAGATACATCACGCAAACACAAAGAACCAGAATTAAAGTTAAAATAATAATAATTTGCGCTAAATAGGATATTGATTTTTGAGCAGGATCCTGTAGAAAAAATGAGTCATTTTTGTAAGTAGGTACTCAAATAAAAACTTTGTGGCTTTTTAAAAGAAAAAATTCTGAAAGAAGTATAAAAATGTGAAAACTTTAGATTTAGGTAGCGAAAGCAACAAACAAAACATGTGATGGATGGAAGTTGAGTGAGTTAAAGCATTTTAAAGTTGGTTTTTTAAACCTTGCAATGTAATCTCATATTGTGCATACACCTTACAATTCGGCCTGTCAATATGGTTCTCCAATAAACCATTGCCAGTCGCAAATTTTTTTTATTTCCCTATTTTATTTTTGTCTAAAGAATTTTTTTGCTGATTAAATCATTATATGTGCAAATGTGTTGTGCTGTGCAGTTTTTTAATGTATTATTAAAGTTAAAATTTGGTTCTGTGATAGTCATATTTACATAGAAACACCTGGAGCTAACCATGCTTGGATTTCAGAAATTGAATGTATAAAGAGTGATGCTAATGATTGCATAGTTCATGTGGACGTATGTAGTTCTGGAAGATTCTTTTGCATATTACAATATTCGCTCCCTTGTTATTTTTTTTAACATGTTTCAAGGTAGCAAGAAAACATGGTTCAAAGTACCACAAGTAAGAAAATGTAAAGCAAAAAATAGGGTTCCCCATTTGCACCATGTTTTAAATTTTCCATTAATCCCTTCACTGTAGCAAGTCAAAGAAATCTGTTGTTTCCTTAATCCTGTGCACAAGTATCACACTGGCTTGTTCTGCGAAAACTGTTTTGTCCTGGCCGAGGGCTGGTACGATGATAGGATCTTCCACATCCAAGGCTTGGGGTTCCCGCCGGCAGAATCTTCTAAGAGCAGCCGGTATGTATATCAATGATTGGATGATCTGACTGTAATGGGCTAAAACTTCTTATTTGTTTCGATCCACTTGCCAGAAAACTTCAGGCCTTAGAACAGTAGTGACTCAATGTGTATTTTGTTCGATATACATGACTTTTCAGGAACTTTAACTGACAAGCTTATTTCTTATCAGCTGTAAAATGCCACTACAGTATCTTTTTGAATACCATTGCAATTATTTCCCCCTTGTTCATGTGCAGTACAAGTTATAGTGATATGTTGTGATTGGAAAATGTATTTAGCCTTTACTGATTTGATGTGTAAATTATGTAGTGTTTAGTAAGTAGTGCGGTATTCCCTAACTGTTAAATAAGATATGTCTGTAATTAACACGTGTAAGGTGTAAGTAACGGTCTTGTTGGCAAAAGGGCTCTAATGACCTCGCACAGGGCAGGCACATGCCAAAGAGGGCATTCTTGCACCTTGTGTCCAGAGGCCGGAAAGGCCTCAGGAATGTTTGTGCGTTCGTCATCTGTTTTGTAAAGATAGCTATACAAATATATATAGAGATAGAGAGAGGTGTAGAGAGATAGAGGGAGATATACAGTTATATAATGATAGAGAGAAATGGGGGAGGGAGATATACATATATTTAGAGATAGTGAGGTTTATACTTAGATGTAGAGATAAATAAGAAGATAGATTGTGATATAGATAGAAACATATACAAAGAGAGAGATAGTGATTATATACGTATATTAGAGAGAGAGAGGAGAGAGAGAGATTCATAGAGGGACATATGTACAGAGAAGTTAGAGAGATATGCTTTTTATATGTGTATCTACTTCGTATAAATTTAAAAAAAAAATTGTGTACGTTCTCTTTTATTTCATTTCTATTTAACAAGACTAAGCTACAGCGACGTGTGGCCGGTACAGCTAGTTATAAATAAAATTCAAACACATTCTAAGGGGAACTTTTCAGTCTAGAACTACATGAGGTAATAAGTTATGTAAACTAGTGCGAAGTGAGAAAGTTCTGTTTTCATGATGTATTTGGTAGTTGTTGTTATAGCATAATGTAATATTATGAATTTAAAATGTAATAACATTTTTATGATTGTTTCTTTCATTTTAGGGCCTACTTTGGCAACGTGAACACATTTGGAGGCCCCTCAGTTGTTAGCTTAAAAACATCTAGCAATCTTCTCAAACACGAGCAGGAAAACCAGGATGCAATGATAGTCTTTCTAGCAGACGTCTGGCTGGACAGTTTCAAGGTACACAATAGTTTGTGAGCATTACCTAGCATTAAACTAATAATGACAAAAAAATTAAATTTTTCTATGATTGTATTATAAAATTTTTCTTTTGTTATGAAGTTTGATACCTTTCTGAATATGTATTTTTCTGTCTACCAAACTACCACCATATGCCAGGGCAATACACAAATTTGTCCCTTCCTTCCTTCCCCCACAGTATTTTATTACCAAGAATCTTTTGAAGGGGGTAGCTTAGGAGGTTATGTGTTCTTCCCTTCCAAAATAAAATTTTAAAAACATTTTGATATTACACGAAACCGAAACAAGCGAAAATTGTACTGCAAACCTATTGTTTCTATTTAAAATGTTTAAAAGATTACGCAAACAACACACTACACAAGCATTTTCAGCTTTTTTTTTTTGGATCACGGAACTCAAAACATAAATTGCTTAAATCTGGGGATTACTAAATATATATTTATGCCATTTTACACAAATAATTATTTTTATATTATATCTTCTGGGTTTAAAATTGCTACCTACAGCTTTTATTTTAAAACTAGTAATTTTTTAATCTGCATTCTGTACAAATTTTTTTTTAAATTTTAATATATTTATTATAAACCATTAAAATGTTTTTTCACCACCTAGTCTCTTCTATAAGAAAGTGTTCAACAGTTTGCAAACAGTGAATGAAAGTTCTCATTTTATAACATCAACACACACTCTTTACTGTACAAATCTAACCAGATCAAAGCCAGAAATCTGGAAATAGAATATAAAATCTTGGTTTCAGTATAACTGGTGTTGTAAAACATTTTTTGAATAATGTTTTTTTTTTTATTCACTACATCTTGCGTGCACCTACTGTTGGGAAAACCCTGAAATATATGAATTTACAATGAAACTAAAGTATGAAAAAAAATACTATTTTGGAGTAGGCTAATAATTAGAATAAAAGGGTTAATAATAGCTCAATAAAGGTTGAGAAGGAAATAGTCGGTGAATATTATGATTTTATCTGAATACCCAAATATAATAAAAGAACAAACACAGATTCACATAGCACCAGACTAGTTTATCATGTATTGTTATTTATTTTGTTAATTATATAAGGATATTTAGCTGTCAGTGTTTGTGAATGTTTGCTGTAGAACCTGTCTCAGAAATCTCAACTTACTTGAACAGAGTGAAGGTATTTATGTGCAATGAATCTGTAAGTGTGTGGTTCGGTGTTAAACATGATTTTGGATGCCATTGTGCATGCAACCTTGGGCTTAGCAGACGATGACAATGATAATAAAGATGACTGGACTCCTCTTGGCTTAGTGTTACTGGGGCTTTCGAGGTACATTCCATATATGATGCTGGTGTTGAAGTACATCACATGAAGTGTTTTTTATGCAGCATCCTGCGACCTCCATGGGTGAGGAAAACAGTTACGCTGTTTCATTGCAGCTGAGACATTTCGCTAACCAGTTAGTTCCCTGGTTCAAAGCCCCAACTTGACTGCTAACTGGCGCTCACCCGTATTCCTGTGATCCGATGGAGGTCCATCCAATCCTTCTTAGCAGGGACGTAGCCAGGATGGAGGTCCCTTCCAAGATTTAAAAGAATAACAAGCAAAGACAGAATAAGGAAATTACAGCAACGTAGCTGTATAATTTCATGGAGAGATTATTTTGGAAGGATTACCGTATTTACTCGCATATAGGTCGCCGTCGCAGATAGGTCGCACCCATAATTTGAGGTCTTGAATTTGGTATTTAAGATTCCCCCCATATAGGTCGCACCGGTAATTCATTACCGCGCCGTGCGCCTTGCGCGGCGAAAGGTCATTGTACTTGATCAGCTGCTCTTACGGCGCGCCTGCTGGCTCTCTTTGTTCACTGAGCTGCGCATGCGCAGTATAACTCACTCAACGCTCCGCCCAGACTCGTGACCCTGCATCAGCAGCCAGCCAATAGATGCGAGCTTAGCGGGAAAAAATATAAGCTCCACCTCCCGTGTACCGGTTTTGTCCCGTTCTAATACCAGTTTATTAGTATACGCACCAGTTTTCTCGCTGCCGTGACATGTTCAAGTTTACGTCCATCTTGATGTCTTGATACCAATAATTAATTAATTACGATCCCCAGAAATAAATTGTTAGTTTAAAAATCATGCGTCAACTGTACAATACTTCCGAAATTATAAAATGTGTATAAAACAGTTACCAAGACTCCGCTCATTTTATCTTGTGAAGTTTGTCTCGTACCAATATTTCGGCTAAGTTGTGACATAAATACAGTATCAGAAATTAACAATCAGCCACGTTCATACATTCGTGAGTTTACGTTTTTCCCTCGTGCATTTTAGATTGTCTCCTGCTATAATTACTCGGACTTTTACACGCCTAGGCTTAAATTATTACATGTCTAGAAATAAGAGCAACTTTTCATGTTATAAAATATATATATTTTGCAATTTAAAATGTTCATTGCCGACTATAAACGTTACGTTTTTCACGATGTTTTTAGTGTTTTTAGGCCTACTAGCTAATCTTATCTACTCTTAAAGTATCCACGGTATTTTCTGGTTGTTTATGGTTGTTACGTGACGTAAATAGCGGGATGGATTCGATTTTTGAGTAGTAATTTGGGTGAAAGTATTGTATTGGACTAAATGGGAACTAAACGGGACCTGAAGAATATAGTGCAAATAACGGGAAAACGTAAATAACGGTAACGTAAATAAGGGGTTTCGCTGTATGTGTACATTGTAAATAAATTTGCCTATACCTATATAAACTTCTTTTTCGCATTTTAAAGCAAAATATTGCAAAAAAAATTCCTCAAAAATTTTTAAAAATTTTTTCTTCACATATAGGTCGCACTTCATTTTTTCCCCATCAAATCTGGTAAAATTGCCGCGACCTATATGCGAGTAAATACTATTGTAATCGTAAGTGTGCTTGAATAATGTGTTTCCAAGTAGTGTATACATATTTAATCCCGAGTTGCACACTTGCTACTTTAGATATTATTTTCATACAAACTTGAGATGTGTGTTTCATATTGTTTATATATATAATATATGTGTATGTGTATGTGTGTAAAGGCATTTATGACTTGTTTTAACGATAACGTCAAACATGACTTTAAGAACAAAGTATAAAAACCAATTAAATATAATCCAATATAAAATATCAGTTTTCTCAAGCAAAAGTATGATTAATTTTTATATGTGTAAAATTTTATAGTTCTAAATTCTCCTATTCCCTGAAATTTCAGTATGACTATCGATTTTGTTTTGAATTTAAATTACATATAAAGAAAATAAAAATACGGTCGTGCTGGACCCCTGCCTTCACGAGATCCTGGCTACTACGGCCCTGTTTCCTGGAGCCTGGGTTAGTAGGGAAGGGGAACCCTGATGGATGGGCCTGCTACACACGCAGCAGACGCGAGAGGGGAGTGTGTGTTGCCGCCCGTGCCAGGTGATGGACAAGCTCCGCCAGCTGTTCGCCGGCTACGCCGAGTGCCCGCCGGTGGCGTTCGTGCTGATGGGCAGCTTCCTGTCGGCGCAGGGGGGCGGCGGGGGGCAGGCACGGCTGCTTCGCGCCCGCCTGCGCGCCCTTGCCGACCTCGTGCTGCAGTTCCCCGAGCTGGCGCGGCGCAGCCGCTTCGTGCTGGTTCCGGGCCCCGTCGACCCCGCCTGCCCCGGCATCCTGCCCAGGCGAGTCGCCGCCGTTCCTCAGTGTAGTCTTCGAATACAGGGCCGGCGCGTCCGTACAGGCGAACCAGGCGACCGCCCAGGTCGTCAAGTAGCTGGGGGCGGCGCAGCACGACACATAACAGCTGATACATTTTTAACGATTATCGAAACTAGATGAAAATGGATTTTTGTAACAGTTTGGAATGTTTATATTGATATAAGTAATTATTTAAAGTCCACGGTGGCCTGTTTATGATTTGTAATAAGTAAAAAAGTAAAAAAAAAAAAAACACAAGCCTGCTTACATTTGATTGTTGACAAAATCTTAGGCTTACGTGAGGTATTTTGAGGCTAGGAAAATTTTTTTTGGGGTGTCTGGCCTGTGGTAAGGGGGGAGGGAGGGGGGGGGGGGGGCATTAAGGTTTTTCGCCTAGGGCACCAATTTACCTTGTACCGGCCCTGTTTGAATATATATACTGTATAGAAGTCGCCAGCCCGGGTTAAAATTTCCAATACGGTTTTGAGGTAGTTGGTTAGTTCACCGCCGCAATCGCCACCATCTCTAGGGCATCGACTTGTGGTGGTCCCTAGCGGACAAGTGTCGAACTCTTAAACACCCCTTCCCCACCCTCCCTTTGAACGGACCTTGAGCTGCAGTGAATGATGGGTGGGGGGTGCGGGGGAATGACAGCGGGCGACAGTGCTGCCCTCTGACGTGTAAATAACAACCTAAGACGATGCAGGGCGTTACGGCAGCGCACTGCAGCGGTCAAGTTCCCAAGCTGCTCATCGTACGCTCCTGAAAAACGTAGAGTAAATCCTGTTCACTCGCGACTTCTATACAGTATATATATTCAAAGGTGTAGTTTAACATAGTGCAGTAGTATTCAAAAAAAGTTGTCATTAGCTGCTCATGAACGATGATGCTGATAAAATTGGCCATTACGGAAATGTTTTGACAAGTCGCGATCGTGCCCAGCTGAGATGAGTATTCCTTGCACGTGCAGAAGAATAATCACGCATTATCTCGACGACTGTTGCATGTTGTTGGGTGTGAAATTTTTTTAATGATTATTAAATTATTTGAAAACTGTTGCTGGTCGACTGTAAATGAAAGTTTGACCGAATTTCGAGTTTATTTCTTCTCCTGACAAAAAAAAATACACGTTCCTCACAGAATTTGTTAAAAAGAAATAAAAATACTTTCTGTTGCTCTTCGCTATTTCACAGTCCTGTGCAAAAACGAGAGAATATCCTTAGAACGTGTCGTCTGCTAGATACCAGAGAAAACAGGAACTAATGCAGACTACCCGGGCCTGCGCTACACGCTGGGATCTAAAATAACTCTAGTTAAGACATTAGAAAGAGATTTTGTAATTTTTTCTTACGAAAAAATATACCACTAGGATTACATTATATATATATATATATATATATATATATATATATATATATATATATATATATATATATATATATATATAAAAAAAATTTCAATCTCAGGATTTAATCAACATTCAAAAAAGGTACTCAAGTGCAGTTTTAACACTTTCAAAGTGCTGTGCCAGAAAATTTGAGCATTATCTGTAAAGATCTTAGTTGACACAACCTTTATTAAATCTATGGCAATAAAATAATGCACTCAAATCCATTTTTTAGACATATTTAAAAAATTAATGTGTGTAATAGCAAAGGTTTGTGCTTGCAAGCAATTGAGGCAAAGATGTGCTTACAAGAGGGCTTTAGTCCCCACTATCTTGAGTTTCTAAAATAATTAGTCGCAGATTGCAGTTCATATCTACCAAGGAGTTGTAGCAGTAAATGGTCCTGGGTAATGATAGGGCATTAATTCCCAGTTAGTATCAGCCTCTGCTGCCATTGTTTGACTATTGCATTTTCATGTCCGTATTTGTGTTTTAGTGCAGTTCCAAAAGATGTTTCACAAAGAAAGCATTTTGTTTAGTATTATATTTGCTGTATACGTGTAAGAACATACAGGTGAGGGTACTGTTGCACACATAGGAGAGGGGAACATTACCGGTCACCCTTGCATGTGTTCTTCAGTGCTGTCAGTCAGTTACTGTTCCTTTAGCAAGGCGAAGACTTCACACTGCCACTAGAGCAGGGTTTTCCACCCACTTTGTCACTACACACTTGCGTGCCGTGAAGTCAAAGTCAATACAGGTGTGCTCTGAGGTTCTGTAAATTAAAATGTGTGGTATACGAAAAGAGTACAATAATTTAAAAGTTAAACAAATCTTACTTTCTGGTGATAGGTAAAATTTGTTTATTATTATAGTTATAAAATGTAGATGTTTTGAAAATTAAACCGAGGGAGGACTATAAAGAAATTGTCTTTTTAAAATGGCATTAAAATTCACGTAATGGGTCTCATATTTTAGAAAATTGCAGCTCGAATGCCATAATTTAAAAAAAAAAAAAAAAGTTGAGACACCTGTTACTAGAGGTTTTATTCAACACAGGCCGATTCCAGTGCTTACATGGATCAAAATACAGTGAAAGTTCTTTAATCGAGCCATCTGTGGTTCAGCACTTTCTTTAATCTCACACCTGTCAAGCCGCTCACATTCATATTTTTTCGGGTTGATTTTGGTTGTTGACCTAGGCTGCTAGGTTGCAATACTGCAATGGCTGCATTCTTAGTTCAGTTTGCTCAGAGTTTCCATCAGTTTTTATTTCAGTACAGTGTTTACAATTTTTTTTCATTATAGGGGTTACCTTTCACGGGTACATCTCCATGATAATTGTTTTGTAGTAGAGAATAGTGGTTTGAATCACAGATGCAACATATTATTTTTCTCCCCTCTAAAATAGCTTATTACAACTCATTTTGTATATTATTGTTCTATATACTAATCATTATTTGTAATTATTATTTTACTGCGTAAAATTTTTGTTGCATAGCGTTATGCCTTTTGACTAATTAACAAACACAACATTCAAGTTTAGCCTTAAATTACGGGCAAACTGGAGTAAACGATGCCTACAAACCACAAACAGGTACTAAATATTTTTTTTTTTTATTTTTTTAAAAAGTATCAGTTGGAAATGATTACATGGGGAAATCAATACAAAATGGTAATGTCATCCGATGCGATACTAAGACATCACTAATATCTTTGAATATATATACTGTATAGAAGTCGCCGGCCCAGGTTAAAATTTCTAATACGGTTTTGAGGTAGTTGGTTAATTCACTGCCGCAATCGCCACCATCTCTAAGGCATCGACTTGTGGTGGTCCCTAGCGGACAAGTGTCGAAATCTTCAAACACCCCTTCTCCCTCCCGTTGAACGACCTTGAGCTGCAGTTAATGATGGGTGGGGTAGGTGCGGGGGAATGACAGCGGGCGACAGTGCTGCGCTCTAACGTGCAAATAACAACTAAGACGATACAGGGCGAAACGGCAGCGCACTGCAGCGGTGAAGTTCCCGAGCTGCTCATCGTGCGCTCCTGAAAAACGTAGAGTAAATCCTATCCACTCGCGACTTCTATACAGTATATATGTTCAAAGCTAATATTGACGCTGGACAGTCCGGCGCGACCAGATGTAGCTGGTCGGACTGAAGCGTGAGTCGTGCCCGGGACAGGCCGGCGCTGCCCGCTCACGTGGCCGAGGAGTTCCTGAGCCGACTGCCCTCCGCGGAGCTGGCCACCAACCCCTGCCGCCTGCAGTACTGCACCCAGGAGATAGTCGTGGCGCGGCAGGACCTGGTCACCAAGCTGTGCCGCAACACCGTCCACTTCCCGGCGTCGGGCGAGATCGCGGACCACGTGAGTCGCCGGCGCCTCGCGTCTTGGTCGTTCCCTTCTCCACGCTGCTCGACTCGACTCATTTTGAAATCACTGCTCACGAACTGGAACCTGAATGACCACGTCTGGTACACGCCCAGTTAGATTCACAGTTATCTAGAGATGGTTAGGTGGTTTTCCTGAACGTTTAAATAATTTTCTTTTAGTTCTCCTCCTTGCTCGATGGTTATACATATACGTTTCTCATTTCGGTGATGTGTTTTAGATATGTGGCGGAGAAAGTAAGGTTAAAAATTCATGAACCTATTGTAGATCATAAGTGATAAAAAATTGTGTGTTTGAAGGTCAAAAAATCAAAATAATTACCTTAGTTGGCATATAATATGAAATTTATTCTAAGCTATTCAATGCTGGATACACTGATTAAAAAATATTTGTAATTTTTTCACTCCGTGGAAAATGGCGAATATTTAATTGATCCTTTTGTAATTATTGGAGAACACAAATACTGTATGTAAATTAAGTTCTTAAAATGTTCCAGAAGTTTATAGAAATTGCCAAAATATTTCCAGAATAAAAATGTACTTCAAAATCTACCAACGCCTGTAGGCTGTACCGAAAGGGATTTTTGATAATAAGCCTTTTTGGCATGCAAGAATATTTTAGGCGTATTACTTATAGTACATGTGTTACAATTATATGCCTTTCAAACTTGTGAGGACAAACTTCATGTAATGCTGTATTTTTGAAAAAAAAGTAAATAATTGCAGCACTTGTATTTTGTTTTGTAAAATAATATATGGTTGTATTTTACCTACTGCATATGATGCTCAGTAGCATGTGTTACGTGTTTTGAAATTGTATTTTTTAAGCTAATGCAATCACTACTTTTTTGAAAATTCTAATTTAATATGTAGGTACTTATTCTTTATTATTGAATATTTTTCTAATTGAATTTTTACATTCAGTGTATATTTATCCTCACACTTCTCAGGAGCCCAAGTATATTTGATCCAAAATGTAATAAAAATGCAAGAGAATAAAAAAAAAATCTTATAATGCATTTTTTTAAACAAATTTTAAAAATTTAAGTTTGAGAATTGTTTTGTTGATCCAACTGATTATATACATGAAAATAGAGTATTATTAAATAATTTAAATCATATTCAATAGATTTTCTCAAGTAAATATATGAGTACAACGTATAATATTGCAAAAAACAAATTTTCAATTTATAATTAGATCATCTTAGCTTTTTACATGTTACTTTTTTTTTTCCCCAATTCAATTTTTTTGTGATTTGTGCCCCACTCTGTGTATCTGTTAGAAATGAATTATCAAATTATTCACGAATATGTAATATCTTTGTTCAGTGACTTTAAAAAAGGACCATTTGTATATATTTCTAATTTTTTGTGCTCGGAGCATGGACATGTAACAGTGTTTTTTTCTTTTTGTTGTTGGTTGTGTGCGGACAAAACTTACTCCTTGCTTGCGTATCCAACAAAGGACAGTAAAAAAAATCAAGATGGCCGCCTGAACACAAGTTGGTTCTGGGCGCTGCTATAATTCACCAATTTTTTTCCGGGTGAATTCTTTAACTTCCATAGTCACGGAACAATATTTTTGAATGATGACACGTGTGTTCCAGTTTGCCAAGACCATCCTGTGCCAGGCGCACCTGACGCCCCTGCCCCTGTCCGTGTGCCCCCTGTACTGGGGCTTCGACGCGGCCCTGCGACTGTACCCCCTGCCCGACCTGGTGGTGGTGGGCGACACCTTCAGCGCCTTCACCTCGTCCTACATGGGCTGCGTCGTCAGCAACCCGGTCGGTGTTATCTTTTAAAGAGTTGTGCAATGGGAGTGCATGACTTGCCCATACACCATTGCCTGTATGTCCAAAAACTTACATCGAGTAACCCGGTCAGTGACGTACGTGCGTGCTTGTTAATGTTAGTGCATTTTTCAAACCAGATTTGATTGATTTGTTCCAAATAGTCTGGCATGCTTATTAACAAATCATCTTGTAAGAGTGCATCATGCATCAGTCAAAATGACACTGTTTTGGAGATATTAGTAATCATGAAACAATTAAGTGTCATATTTGTCCAGTAATATTCTATTCTTTTTAATAAACATATTTCATAAAATCTTGGTTTGAATATAATATAACCATAAAATCTTGTCTTTAGGCATTGTGTGTACCAATGCTTACTATTTGATGCAAGATGTTGTTTTGGACGTACGCCGTTGTTTGTTTACACTGGTCATGTTAAGAAACTATAATAACTGACAAACTAAAAAAAAGATGTTTGTGCAAACACACGGATAAAAGCCAAACTGAACAGACAACAAAAGTTGAAAACATAGCACAGACGGACTCAAACTGGGCTGGTGCAGTGTCCAGATGGTATAATTTTACCTGAGCATGCAGTGGGTAGCAAAGAGGCCCCAGGCAGCACTAGGGAGTAGAAGGGAGGAACAAATTATAACAAGCAGCGTAAGGGAGAAATGGAAAAAGTTATGTTTTTTTCAGATATTCAAAATTTCAAATACCAGAAAAAAATATTATTTACAGCAGCGAATATTGCATTCATGTGCGTGCGCGCTCCAAGCAGTAGGAGCTCTTGTTTCAAATTATTTATTTGTTAGTGTTGGGCCAATTCCTATTCTGTTTTATTCTTAAATTAAAGGTTTGATTCTTCAAATCCAATTCAGATTCCTTGTTTTTATTATGACTATGTTCAACAGATTATAAAATTATAATATATTCAGAAAACTGATGTTTTATGATTTAAAAAATGTAAATTAACATTATATACAGTTTACATAATTTTAAAAAGCATGTTCATTACTCTCAGTTACTGCTATCTTGAATTTCTAGCATAAAATTGGTCTTTTAACCTTGCATACAGTTAGATGAAACACGTACTTTACATCTTTGATTGTTGGCAGTGTTAAATTGGAAATCATGTTATAAATTGATCACATCACTGCATTTATTGTGAAAAAAAAACTTGTATGGCTAGGTTAAGATTTTTATGTTTCAACTTAACGAAATTGGTTGTAGTCTTCTGCGAATCTGAGCAGCATGAGCAGAGAAATACAAACTTCGAACTTTCCTTCAAGGGCTCAGCCAGCCATCTTTGCTGCAGACAGTTCATTTGGCATTAGAGATTAATAGTTTGTCATGGATGTTAATCCCACATCTCTCGTTTGGTCTACAGCGACACCATTGAGTACATATGTTATGCAATTAATTAGGTTAATAATACCATTGCAGAATGTTTTCGTCATCATTGGGTGGCCTCCACCTGCCTTTGTTAACGTGTACCTATTTTATAGGTAAAAACATGGTTGCTACAGGACTAGAAAACCGGGAAATGTCAGGGAAATTAAAATGGTCAGGGAATTCCGGGAAATGTCAGGGAAAATTCTACGAATTCTGGAAATTTTAAAGTTGCTTATAATTCGAACAAAGCTTTGTTTTGATGCGCTCGTACCGCTACCGAACGACTCCGCTAAAAGGCTGCTGCTTAAGGCACACTGCAACTGCAACTTTTTTTTTACTTGGTCTACGATTGTCCGTTGCAATAGGCTGTTACAACCACCCACCAGAACTTCTGGCCAATCCAGGCACTCGTTTGTTCACTAGCGAACCCGGCCTTCATTTGTTCGTGTTTTGATCCTTTTTAATTTGCCCTTGAGACTTTGTTTTGTTCCGTTCCATGCAGTGAACTACAGAACGGGCATGGCGTCGGTTATCTTTTGAAGGCTATTTTCACGTGGAATGATATGAGTACAAAGCTTATTACGTGAATTTAAAGGCGTTGTTTCAGGTGAAGTTAGTTTTTGATGCGTTCATAAGAAAATAAAGTGCATTTTGATAAAGAATCAATACCAATTCTCATTTTGAAAACTACCAAGCTGATACGAAAACATGTCGCTGTTGTGTGCGGTTATGTTTTTGCATTTTTTCCAACTATTTTTTTAATTTTTTTTTCAACCGTTATAATCCGTGAGTTCTGTTGCGTGACACTTACATTGTGTATAAAAAAATATGCATAACTGAACATGTTTTTCCCCAGAATCATTAGTTAACATTGTAAGAATAGGCCCTATTGCATGTTGTAATGCTGCTATTGTAATTCTCTAAGTAGGCCCGTTATATTGCTAGGTGTGAATTTGTAATAGTTTTTGTATTTGTGTAGTAATATTTTTTTTTAAGAATTCATAAACAATTTTTTAACCTAACCTGAAAATATTATGTACTTTTTTTTTTTTAGCTTAGAGATGTCGAAGAAAACTACTTTTAAGGAGAATTGGCTCAAGGAGTCACAGTTTCAGCATATATAAAAACATAAATTCTGCGTACTGCACTTTGTGCTACAAAAGTATTCACAGCAATATGGGCCGAAGAGCTCTCACCAGCCATGTCGAAGGAAAAAAACACATTCACAATTCTGCCGTCAAAATAACACAATAAAAAAACCTTATTTTACCTAATGTTGAAATTTTTAAATTACATTTAATCATATGCACGTTAATATTTATGGTATGTGCTTAATAAGAAAGTCAGGGCATTTTTCTCTTAAATTTCTGGAAAACAGGGAAAAGTCAGGGAATTCTAAGATTATATTTCTGTAGCAACCATGAAAAATGACTGCTATTGGTATTCAATTAGATTTCAAATACTTACACTTTAAGTTAACGAATCTTTGTTTGAATTTGAAGTGTAGTGAAGTTATTGCACACTAAAAGTCTTTGTTTTACAATAATACAATACAAATGCAAACATCCCAGTTCCAATACATTAATGGACCCAATGTAACTACCCAGAGTTCAATTGAACATGGGCATAGCAAACCATTTGGTTAAGTTCAGATAAGTTTAATAAGTTGAAAAGAAGGCCAAACAAGTATGCAGATAGCAACCATTAAAAAAAAAAAAATTCCTAAAAACTTGACTCAATTTGAATTGGATTGAAATTGAAAGAAATTTACAGTTATGTTTAATACCATTTACAAGTATTTGTTATTTATGAGTGATATGGTTTTAAAAATGTTACACAAAGGTGCAAAAGAAAAAATTCCTCTTTTAAAATATTCAAATTTGATTTGAACAAAAAAATTAAGTTTAGGAAGGAGACATACCCGAAGGACACACTGCAATTTAATTTGTGAACCTAGCCTCACACTTCGAGCAACAGTGGATGATGGTAATAAAAGCCAGTGGAAAATAGCAATCAAAATGCTTGATATTTTAACTTGAAACACTAATATACCAGTTCAAATTATGAAATTTTTGAATAAAAAAATACTGGTCCATTGTAAAAGAGTTAGTAAACTGACCATTAAAGAAAGTGATGCATGATTACATGTATTTAGTCAAATCCCAATTTACTCAAATTTGAATCTCTAACTTGAATTATGAAAATTACCTCAAATTGGAATCTAGATCTAAAGCTCAAAAATTAAATGATATATACATTTGAGGGGAAGGGGGGGGGGAGGGGGAGAGGAATGTGTGCATTAAAATTTCTTGCTTATTATTAGGAATAGAAGACAATTATCTTTGTTAAGCACGCAGATCAAAACAATATATATTTTACAAGAAAGTGAGCGCTAAATTATGCTATTGCACAAGCATGCAAGTATGTTGTGTCATTTGTACCTCTCCTCTGCCATATTCTCCTCTATTGGTTCGGCCACCATATACCTAACTATTCCCCTCATGCGATTATAATTATCGTAACGCTCAAATTGTAGCCCCTCAGCATAGAGGTTTCACTAAAAAAATTTATATACATTATTACTTATTAAAGGAACAAATTCTAATAAGTATGAAGAAAAACACAATTAGACTTAAGTAAACTTCAGAATTGTCAATGTTGAATTTTTAAATTTACTACATTCCCAAAAATATGTACTTTTAAGTACTAGATATTCAATGGATTAAAGAATTTTACCAAACCATTCCCAGTGATTAAGCCATTTGCTGTTATCTTTAAGAATATAATAAGGTATTTTAACCTTGTTCATCACCAGTTAACACAATGTCATTTGCTCTGTTTTTCAGGGTTCCTTTCCTAAGAGTGAGTTCTCATTCAAGGTGTATATACCAGCTACTAGACAAATGGAAGACAGCCAGCTTCCAAATGATTGAAAAGAGAAATGAGTACTATCAAAACTAACTTATTTGACTGTAACTATACTGTAAAACATTTTGCTACATTACATTCTATTACGCAAAAGTTTTCTGTAGTTAAATTTTAGGTGATGAGTGCAGTATGGAATAAGTTGAATGTAGAGAAACCTCAATTGAAACAGCCCTTTTTGAAAAAAAAATATAAAATATGAAATGGACACACAATGGTTGCATGCTTGCTCTGTAAAATTATGACAAAGATGAAGTCAAGATAATTTCCTAATGTAAATAGAAAAACTTGCTCTCACCATGAAAAATTATGTGTGTTTACATTAACATGAGACAGTAAGAAGTACAAATTTCAACACAACTTTTACTGTTCAGGAGTCCCACACATAAAGAAACTCAATTAATGAAAATTTTATATTAGTTTGAGGCAAGCATTTGAATTATAAATCTTTTATATTTTCTTTGTAATAATTAGAGACTGTCAATTCCACGTGTCTGTGTATGTCAGTATTATATAAAAAATTCACACAGGTCCATACACATATGTGCATTCACAGTTGCACAAGTGTGCAATCAAACAAGTGTAATTGCATGTGTGAACGCACATGAAAGCACACATCTGCATTTACACATTCAAATTTCATGTTAGCACTTGCATGTGTCACCCACACTCAAAATCACAAGCATGAATGCACATGCAACCACATGTGCCCATGCATACTCAATCATGCATTCACACATGAGCATACTAACATGCTAGTGTGCATATATGCATGTGTGAATGTGCACAAGATTCTGTGCATGTTTTCGGTTTGTGAATGTGCTCATTTGTGTGTATGAGTGAACTTGCTCAAGTACATGTGCATATGTACATGAGTGCATACACAGGCACACCATAGTGTTCTCATGTGCATGTGCACGCACTCGTGTGGATGTGCACATGCACACATGCATGCACTCAAATTTTGTTTTGCATGTCAGCTGCAATGAATGCATACATTTCTGCATTTACACATTCTTGTGTGTGGGCTTATGCCCATGAGTGTGCATAGGCACACATGTGTAATATATCATGATTACATGCATGATAGTGTTAATGCATGCACCCGTGTGTGCGTGTGCACACATGCCCTCGTGTGTGTTTCTGTGAGTGTGCGCACATGCGCGCGCTCGTGTGTGCACGTGCACACACGACCGCCCGTGTGTGCACATGTTTACAACAGTGTGTGTGCACACCTGGTTGTGCAAGCACATGTGCTGTGCATGTGCGCACACAGCACATATGATACATGTAAGCATGCATTGCATCTGACATGCAAAACAAAATTTGAGTACATGCACAAGTACATTTACAAAAGACACACATGTTGAGTTTTAATTTTAATCACAAGCCTATTTATTCTGCAGTTTTATCATGTCTAAATAAGTGTAAAACATCTAAGACATGTTACAAGTGCTTTCTAAGTCTGTTATACATCCTTGAAGTTTGGGTTGAACAATATTTTTATTATAAATATTAGAGTATTTCAGATGGAGCATCTGAATAATTTAATGGAAAAATTACATTCTACAACCACCATAGCAAAATTATTTCATTTAAATAATTGGGCTGAACACCTATATTTTCCACATAGGTATTCAATTGTGTTACCTATTCTGTCCAAGGAGCGCAGACAGGATGTCCCAGTTTTTGTCGTGGTCACCCACTAGAGGGTGGGGGCAGGTCTTATCTGAGCTCCAGGCTCTTTTCTTTTATTATTGTCTTTAGGAAAAACAATAGGCAAGTATTGTTCCTGGCTTCTGATCCCCCAGCATTCACAGGCTAGGCATGCTGTACCGTCACTACATTTGCACACACTGGGCCTCCAACTTTGTGGGCAGTTACTTCAGCTCAAGTTTTTTCTACATTTGCAGCTGCTGATATACCATTTTTCATTCACAACAGAAAAAAAAAATTATTATTACAATTTTTGAAAATTAAGTAAATTGTATAAGTTCTTTATACATATTAAATGTGGAATACAATATATTACATTACATACATATAAAATAATTACATTTGCAACAATTTACAAGTATTGTTCCAAAAAAATTTGATTTGATAACAGATTTCACATTTGCACAGAAACAATTTTCTTACTGAGCACATTTTCTGAAAATGTACTGTGCAGTAGTTTATAACCATGTAAATTTATTTTGGTTTGAGTCGGTGCCTTATTTAATTAAATAGGTATTTCATGATTCACCCCAAAACTTAACTTTTTTTTTTTTTTAATAAATCACTTCCCTTGGAACTAGACAAAGATAGCCTTAATTTGAAATGCTGTTATTTTGCAAAATGATGTTCAAAGATATTTGGTAATAGCATTATACATAACATGTAGTGTATCAACAAACCACAAAACAAGCATTCTTTTCTTTCATAAAAAAAGTAAATTTTTAAGAAAGCAAAACATGTAGTACCAAGAGAGCTTATTGTGAATCAATTTACTGTACAATACATGTTGAATCACTTATATTTAATTAAACTGTTATTTAAATTCATTAGTCCAAATGCACTAGAATAAAGTTTAAATGGATGATTAAACACTTCATTGTAGGTACATTTTCATTGTTAACATTTAAAGCAAAATCTGACTTGTGAGATAAAATGATGCAATACCTATAAAAATCACTCTATAAATTGTATATGAAAAGGTTAAAACACAATACTTCAGCTTCCATACTTAAACAACATCAAACAATTTATCACACATGCTGTTTCCCTTTCTTCTAAATATATTCACACAGGTACTTGAAATGTTGGAATACAAAGACAAAATATACATCCAACTGGCTAACATAAACCACAACCAACCGTAGTCAACTGTAGTAAAATGTTCTTGACACAATCATTTTGTGACAACGCCGGCAATATGTCAGTGCGACCCACTCCGGCTAGCTATTGAAACATTTTCTGTAAAAAACAAAAAATACCACAATTGTAAACTTAAGATTTTGTTTAACAATTTTTTAAAAGTTATAGGTATTGATCATGCCACATCATATGCAAGTACGCATGCACTTACACATATGGCTACAGCTCCTGAAATTTAAAACAAATAAAGCACATAAGAAGTGCTACATTTACAATATGAAAAAAACTTTATAAATTAAATAAATTTCTTAACAGAGTTTGCTACAACAAAACACAAATGTTATGGCAAGGTGATCTTAAACTGTCCTACACTATGCTGCCCGATTAGATACCGTCACAACCATAAAATTGTGTGCAAAATGGACTGCACGAAGCACAGTACTGGACTTGCACATGAGGTCCCGGTCACTCCGACTTTGGTTTACCCAACTCCAGCCATGCAAATGCACTACCGATTCCTTGCCCAATATTCTTGGTTTGTGTTCTGCAGTTCTATCTGCCGACCCTTTGTCTTTGAGACATAAAAGTTAATAAAGCAATCACTGGACTGGATTGTATTTTTTAAATTTATGATTATTTAAAGTGAAACACTGCTTGTCTGCTTTATCATGCCTTTTTTACATGAATACAATGTAGCTTAAGGTGATGTTTGTCTGTTTTAAATCTTTAAATCCCATTTTAATTCCAGCTCTAATTAAAATCAATAATAATTTACTTCCAATGTACTTGAATGGAAAAATTTGAATCGTAGCTCATGAATCTGAATGGCAATCAACCTGAAGATGACCATGCAAAGTAAACAGCTTGTTATTAGTGATTATGATCGATCACACACCACTTTTAAACAACACTGTTGAGTAGCTGCATAGGAATGATGCGTTAATGTTATATTGTAAAGGTGCAGCAATTTTATTACAGCCTTTAACTGGGAATATTCAGTAATTTTTAACTAAATAATAGTTACACAGTTTCCACACTACAAACACCCATCAGATGTCTGACATTGGCAGCATAACACCAGTACACTGACCAAAAAGAAGACTAGTTTCAGTGACAGTTTTTAAACTTACGGTCTTTCAACTGGTTCTGATGTCTCCTGCATGCTTCCTCCCTCTCCATCGCGTCAAAGTACCACAGAGTGATAGCATATCTGTGAAACAAAGAAATATACATACAACATCGAGCAGCACTGGCATTACAAATATACGTATTTCCTTTAAATTTGTTTATTCGAACAAAAGAGTAACTTTCAATTTAGCTTCATTACATAATAAAAAATGAAAATAAAACAAAAATTTCCAGAGCAGTTAGGCCCACCAATTTCTTGTTATTCTTTGGATTAATGTGGATCACAGTAGTTGATATTTTTGACAGTGACAGCTCAGCTGTCAGCATGAAAGAAACACTGATTAAATTTTGCCTTGAAACTTTCCTCTTAATATATTTAATTATCTCTCTTTCAGTCTGTGTATGTATCTACGCACTCTCGCTGGGAGAGCAGTATCTTAGCATTTTAAAATGCAGCAAGTGTTGTAGTCCACCATCTTGGACAGTTTAAATGACCTCTTGAATCCTAACTTTGTTAGGCTTGATTCAGAATATACTATTTGTCTCAAAACTTGCTCAATGCATTTGTATCAACAGTAATGTAATGTAACCAATGGGAACTGTCAGGTCATGCTGTCAATTACGCCCAACATCCTTGGGTTCAAAGAGCAAATATGGTTCTGCATGAAGAACTCGCTGACTTATTCTCAGTTTTCCCAAGTAGGTTAAAGTTTTACTCTGATTGCGCTGATCTTGTTCTGATTCCTGTTAACTTACTATAAATATTTTCATTATATACAGTTATGGCAAAATATGGAAGTAAACACCAATAAGTTTGGGAACAGGTGCTTGAGGGTGTGAATCGGGAATTTGTCTACGAGGGATAAGATGGGGGTTCATTCATCGCTAATACTTTCAAGCACTCAAAAACGCTGCTCTTTCTGTAATGGCAATTACCATTAAATTCCCTGCTTTCAAGCAATTATCTTGGAATATAATTTATTTAATAATTTTATAAGAATCGCAGTTACCCATAAAAGTAGCAACCATGCTCTAAAATGCTTAACTTAAGAAACAATAGTAGCTTGGGAGCAGGGCACTTGATGGTAATGGCAATCACGGAAAGAGCAATGTTCATGAGTGCTTGAAAGTAATAGCTGTGGACTACCCGTGACTCACCCTTCCACACTACAGCACCTTTTCCCAAACCGCCTTTTTCTTACTACTAATGTACCTAAACAAAAATAAACTAATTTTAAGAGCCCCTCCATTTTTAATATTGAACTACACTGCCAGTCAAACTGAGAGCATATCAAGCAAGTGAACATGCTATTTCATTCCCAGTTTGCAGACAAAGATTTTCTTTAACAGTGTTTAGATAAGCCTGAATGGTCTTGTATGTGGTGGGCACTGTCTGTGTTCCTGCACCACAGTGGTTGACTGGTCAAGTCTACTAGCCTCCCACCCAAGCAATCCGTGTACTGGTTTCCGGTGGTGAACATTGCCCTGTGCCAGGATTTTTTTTTATCGGGGTAGTCCTGTTTCCCCCAATCATTCATTCCATCTCTAGCAATGCTTCATTAGGATCTCACCACCTTTTATCATCTGTATTGATCCCTATTGTGATAAATTCAAGAGAAAGAGATAGAAACCAAAAAAATGTCATTGGTTTCAACAGTTGCTATGCCATTACAATTTTTTTTATCTTTTAAAATTTAAAATTTGCCTTCATTCAAGCATAGATCATACATCAAGGGTATAACATAGGATCTACGTAGAAGTATTTCCCTAAAACAAATTCAATACTAAACAACAATGACTTTACAGGGGAAAATAGTAACTTCATTATACCCTCTAACGAAGCCAAATTTGGACAATTAATGGCCTGAAGATGACATCTCCCCCCTGAGCTGAATCCCGAAGGACAGACCTGGTCTTGAAGGCGGGCTGCACCTCGTGGGGGTTCCGCCGGTCGGACCAGAAGAAGAGGATGCGGTCGAACAGGGGCTCGATGTCGGCGATCTTGTCCTCCTTGCCCTCCGGGAATATCCTCAGCAGGCCGCCGTGCTCCCGCGTGCTCCAGCCCACGTTCAGGTAGTAGATGGCGGTGATGCAGCGGCCGTCCTTGTTGGGGTTGTCCACGTGCTTCACGTAGTGGGAGCCGTTGCCCGGGTAGCACGCCACCATCGCCTGCCAGCAAGAACAACCTGCTTTTACACAGCGCATGTTCCAGCATTCACACCCATTATGTAACTCTTAATACATAATATCCATTACATATTTGTGACAAAACAACAAAATCAAGAGCAGGGATGTAACTAGACTAGTTTCCACCCGGGGCAAGAACTCATTTTGGTGCCCCCCTTTTTTTTTTCAAACCAACAAAACCGAAACCTTTCCCACCACCATCTCGTGTCGCAACCACAAATTAATCCCACTATTCCAAATATTTTTGATTCTGCTTAGATGGCAAAAAAATTAATTAATTTGTAGTTATTTCATTTCTAATTCATCACAGGTTTGATGGTATGTGAAAAAAAAATACAGTTTTTACATATTTGACTATATACATGTGTGTATATTTCAATACAAATAATTCAGTTTATCTGCCCTCCAAACATTTTTGTTGTGTTCTAACACTGATATTCAAGTATATATATATATATAGTAATAATCACTGCCAGTTTAGAAACCTCCCAAATGCGACGCCTGGGGCACATGCCCCGTCTGCTCCCCTCTAGTTACGTCCCTGATCAAGAGTTGTAAAGTGTTACATGTACAGGAACAGCCTTTAACTGACATAAGTGATGAGTAAATGAAAAAAAATCCACATGGTGTGTGAAACCCAGACTTAAGGGGAAGAGAAACAAACAAAAATATGCGATTTTATTTCACAGCTCGAAGGTCATAAAAAATTTTGTATCAATATATTTGCAAAATTTGGTTTCATTAAATTTATGCCAAATTTAATGGAATGTTTGGATTTGATAGTAAGTAATAATAGTTATACATTTCAACACTGGTTACAATTATTACTCACTGTTTCAAAATAAGTTTTTTTTAAGGCCTTAATGACTTTAATTCATTTTCATATATTCAGTGATTGTGCTTCACACTAGCCATGTGTTAAAATAATACTGATAGTATACTTATCAATACTTCTATATAGTACAGATGCTAAAAATAATTTATATTATTTATCTTCGTACAATAATTAAAAAAAATAATCCTTGAAATTGCTATTAGAGAAGAGTCTTGATTAACCGAGCTTGGATTAATTGAGGTTCCCTATTTTCCGTACAGACCCAAGCACCATTACAGGCAAAGGCTGTTGAAAAATTTGCTTGAAGGCATAGAAAATGATATAACTGTTGTCCAAAAAAAATTAACCTCAAAGATTTCATGGTGTAATAACGTGAAAGAATATACACCAAAGAAAAGCTGGGAAAACATCACCCCGAAAAATTATATCACTGGGCAAAGTAGTAAGACCAAGGCGGTTTTCTTAGTCCATCGGTGTTATCTCAGATTTTGCTTATCCGACATTGCTGTGGTCCTCATTAGCTCTGTTAACAATTTTTTTTTTATGAAAGTGGCTATTTTTAACGACACAGATTCTAATTCGAACTTAACTAACCATTACATGACGTTATCAAGCACAATTTCCTCAATGTTTTGGGCGGAACAACATGGCGAAGGCGAGGTTAAAAAGTGGCCAACGCCGTCACAGCATGCCCTCTCCTGGCAACACAACTCCACGATAACAACATATTACTAAAACACATTCTATAGTATTCGTGCAATTGTACGAGTGTGCCAGTAACTTTCTGCAACGTCTACACCATCATCGGGCCACTTTCTAACTTCCCTGCCAACGCCTTTGTGTGGGTAGCAGAGAGAAGCGGCCCACGCCAGTTGACCCGAGCGCGCAAAGTTGGACTCAACAATGATCCGGTTCACCCGTCCGTTAATCAAGTGACCAGAAGTCAATCAGATGGCCCGGAAAATCCCACCCGTCTGTCAGTCAAAACCTTAGTAAGCTTTAACTTTCGACGGACGGACGGATGCATTAAACGATACCTATCTATTGCGCAATATTTACTATATTAAATTTTTGGACGTGAATACGTCTTTAAAATTGCGTCTATAGTGGGAGGCAATTCAAAAAACGAATGACAACAAAATCGGGGAATACAGTTTGGTGTTCAGCTACATATCTATCATCTCCATCCAAAACTTACTTACACCACTGGATAGCTCAAGAATCAAATAATTCATTACGCTGAGGACTGTGGCGTATCGTGTGCGGTGGAGGGGGAAGAGCCGCCATTTTGAGGTCATTTTGCTGCGTTACGAGATTTCCATTTAGTATAACTTTTGACTCGGAGAAGCTACGACGTTCGTTTAAGTTTCAATCATCAGCTCTCGTCAAAATCTATAGATTGCATATATAAATCATTAGTGTAAAATAGTTACAGTGAATATATATGGTGTTAAAAAATATATATAATCAAAAATATACGCATATACGCGTCAAAAAGCCGAATCCAAATAGAGATCGTATACGGTTGGAAAGGACTAACCAAAATCAATCGAATGATACCAATAAAACACCAACTGGCCATCACGTACAACACACGGCCGTGCCCATGACACAGCCACACCCCATTTCTTTTTAAGTTTGTTTATTTGTTTACCTGCTGCTATAAAATGTTTTTGACTTGCGTTTGAACGCATTTTTAAATATGATGTTTGATACAAAAATGTTCCGAGACATATAAATGTAATAAATTAGGTATGGTAAAATTGAAAAAAGAAATGTTAATAGATATCAGAGCGAAAAAAAATTTAAAAACTCATAAGTGCTTAACTTTAATTACCGCCAACCTATACAATGTAAATTTTCAGCACTATTTAAGCCTTCCAGTCAGTTGGCAGCGTCACACTGGAATAGTATCTGACGGTGAATCGCTCGGCCTGTTGGACGGACGGACACTGAGAGTCCACGCTGGACAACGTGACTTTCGAGTGGGCGTGCATCTCGGGGGAATACCCGCGCCCGTCAACAAGCCAAGTGAGAGAGAGACAGACAGGAGCACGACCTGGGAGAGGAGATGCTAACTTGAGTTCCAGGGAACGAGGCGGAAAAGCGCCGCTGATCCGACGATTCGCGCGAGTCATCGGCAAGCGCGCACACACACACGCCGCACGTGTTGCGAGCGGAGCGGCTGCGCAGATCCGCGCCCGGAGCCGCTCCAAGGTCGCCGCGCGGGACGGACAACCGCCGCTGCAGACGGACCCACCAACAAGTTACCTCGCCGCACGGCTTCCGACATTTTTTTTTCCGAAGCTAAAACAATGTTCTTAACATATCCTGTTACAAACTTTCTCGGGGAAAACGGAAAAGTCACTGATTACGATTGTACGGGTTTTTTTTCCCCTATATATGTTTTGTTAAACTTGCCACGGAAAGCTCTTTGGACACTCACTACCGATTAGCTACGGGCGTATTCAAGCACACAAAAAGTTTTCTCTGCCTGGCTCGCAGTCATTTTAAGCAACTACATGCACTAGCGCTCCTGTCGGTTGTTTTTTTAAAATAGCTTTTTGACGCTACATTCAAAAAAACTTTGAGAGCTGTTCTTTCACGCGGTACATAATTTGTTACGTTATACTTTTCCATTTCGCTGTACCGATTTTATGAAATGTTTCACCGACTTTATAATTATCCTGTATATCTACTATCACCAAAAGGTTTACAATCGCCAGGTAGGCAAAAATAAGTTTTATCTGCGAGTCTAGGATTTCAATTGTCTTTTATTATTATTATTTTGGCCGTATCTGAATTCCCCGGAAGTGACAATTAGAAGGGGCTGTCCGATTTGTAATCGAAGAATTCGGGTAACGAAAGCAAGCGAATCTGTGTAGGCCTACTTCTCGCGTACTTTCAGGTACACAAAAGTTTCATTGAATAATTTTTTTTTATTGAGACATAAGTAACTAAAATACTTGCAAAATAATTTCACTCGATATTTTACTAGGATAAAAATATTAAATGAACAATTAATATTTAAGTACTTTATAAGAAATTTTCAACAAATCAATGCACATACACCGATCTTAACTTTCGTAACAAAGGTAAAAACCTAGATTTCATAAATTCATGTTGTAATTGCGGTAAAAATATACTATTACCAGAACCATAATGTCAAATAACGTCAGTCTGTTTCCGTAATTCCATTTTGAACTGTATTTGTTTAGATATAAAAAAATGGCTAAAACTCATATTTTCAGAAAAAATTTTATGAATGAAACACCCGGTATAGATTCGTGAAAGTACTCATGCGACTTAAGATTATACCTTTATCTTAATTTCTTCGCCATATAATGTTATTGAAATCGCTCAAATATCGCATTTGCCCCATGCACGACGAGAAGACTGCGCGCCAGTTCAACATCTGGTCGACATGCGCAATGCAAGGCTGCGTGGGATTCCCTCTAAAGATATCCATATGTTGCATGTTATCTATTACGTATTATCATTACGTATAACCATGTGACAGGAGACTGTGCAACGATGTTGGAATTCCCACCGTATCATTCGTCCGTTACAGCGTATCCGTATCAAAAACAAATGTTACGTCCCGCGGATACTCCAGAATAACAATTTAACAGTAGCCATGAACGCAGGTCAACTTGCAGTAACCCACCTTCATTTGTTTACACCTCTCACTTTTAAAAGAAGAAAGAAGGAAAAGTCATCTCGATGGTGGATGTCAAAAGCATTTACAAGTAGGGAGTGTACGGTGGTTCGAGTTTGTTGGCTGATTTGACGTTACAGTGAGTGAGTGGACAGTACAAGAACTTTAAGAGAATGCACCCGACGGAATTCGAATATTTTTCATCTGTTCAATTGAAACGAAAAATGAAAACTGGTTCTTTCGTCGAGCCGTGACTTCCTTTGATGTGAAGGCGAAAGACCGACAGATGACGGATCGAGCCCGTTGCGTATCTTCGTGTTAAGTCTTGAAACGCAACGCTGCAACGAATCCCGTCCACTCGTGCAAATTTTGGTTACGCAACGGGGCTACGTTCGCAAAGCTGGACGCATGGATACCCACCTTTACTCTCAAGCGACATTAAAATCAAGCTTGGGGGGGGAGGGAGGGGGGTGTTACTTGCTTTTAAACCTGTAACTGATGTAATATGATAAAAAAAATGTTGCATTTGGCGTAAAGGTTACCAACATGGCCTTGGGCTAAGCTCTGAAACCTTATTATACGGGAAAATACGTCTGTGCTGCACCATACTTCACACATTGTGATTGGAACGAGCTCCCCCCCCCCCCCCCCCCTTTTTTTTTCTCCATAATTTCAAGCACCCTGTGACCTATTCAAATCTTACTGTAAGGGCACAAATGTAAAAATAACCACCAAAACGTTGTCTTTTTTTCTTTTTTTCAAGTGAAACTTGTTTCTAGTCGGTGGGGTTAAGTCGATATCAGAGCGTGACGAAAAACTAGAAGTTCAACCCTCTGGTGTTGGCGTATAATTGTTGCGGGTGGGGGGAGCTGACAACGAATTAAAGTGTAGAGAGACACGTCCACTCTGCACGGTACAAACATGCAAAGTGATGCGACATTAGATAACCTCGACGTGTTCTTGGCGCAGACCGCGAGTGCTGCACAGTCCGTCTGCCCCACCATTACTCTGTGCGTGCTACCGGCGGTCGTCGTTAACAAGTCGCAAGAGCGCCGCGCACTCTGCAAGGGCAGAGAAGCGCGGACATGCGAGCGGCTCAGCGCGCACGAGGCCGGGGGAGGGGATAGTAACCTGTAATCACGGCCAGCTGAGAGGAGAAAAAACAACGTAAAAAGTGATCACGGTCGGAGGCACACGAAGCCCGAGACTTGGCAGCCAACACAAGCTCTCACGAGCAATTCATTGGTTCGAGAAAAAAAAAATTCGTGTTCGCCAAGGTATAAAAAGTGCACGCCCAAAGCGAACAGTACCTACATCAAATGCACTGCACTATACAGACGAGGTGGTAACGCCAAAATATCGTCCTAACTAGTTTTATCTCTTTGAGGGTTTTTTTATTCCAGCTCTCGACACAATTTAAAACCATTGACATACGTTCTTAGCTATCACTCCCGCTAGTTATCTTTCCAAAACTTTAAATGCCTTGTCAATTAAAGCCTGCGTGCTGATCACGAACACGCATTTTGCGACACAAGACGCGGTAAACATCGAGGATCGTGGAGATTATCGCAGAAAGAAGCTCCGTGATTACACAACATTTTTCGTTTAACTCCGACCATTGAGGCCCGTTCTACAATGGCACGGAAACGGAGACGGAGCACGTAAACGGAGACGGATCTCACGGAACAGAGTTTCTACAATAGCACGCAGACGGAGACGGACACGTATGGATTAGCTCGGCACAACGCTGATCTCTTCCGTTTACGTCGCTCCGTGCGACCAATAGAAGCCGAGTACTTGGCTGACGTGGTAGCCATGTTTGTTTATGTTCTAAATACGTTAAAAAATTGTTTCAAGTACAATAATATCTAGTGTTCTGTTATTACTTTGTCGTTTATTTTTATTATATATGTAAATTCAACCCGTGCTTTAATCTCGAAGCATATTTTTTTTTATTTAATGAAGTTCTTTAGACATACGCCATTGCAGTTTTTTTTCCGTGCTGTCGTCGTTGTTTTGTCCATAATACTTGTTTAGTTTCATTGTTGGCTCCGTTCCAACGTCAGCTGATTCAGTCTTGTTTTCTGTGAATTTTTTTATCTTCGTATCTTATTTTTTTCTTTTTTTTTTCGGAATTTTTCCATGACAAACAGTGCAAAACTGCAATGGCGTATGTCCAAAAAACTTCATTAATCAAAATTCCCCATTGCATGAATGATTTAAAGAACGTATAATTTTTTAAAATTAATTTAATATATCGTAACTTTGAAACGAAATATCATTGGTTGTCATTTGTTATATTACGTTTCCGTGCAATGTGGAAGCAGCAGACACGCGATAGTGAAATGTACCAAGCGATCCGCCTCCGTTTCCGTGCCATTGTAGAACGGGACTAATGACGATCTGACGGTACATACTGTAACATTTGAGTATGAACACACATTTCGGACGGTATATATCACACCGGTGCTACGTGATATATATATCTCGTGTGTTTGCGTTGGTCAGGTTAGCGATGTAATTGAACCATAGTAAGTATTAAATAATGCGAATTTTTATTGGCACGGTAGTAATATTATATATATAAAAAATAATACACGATTACGAAGCTAATGCATGTAGGGGCGCATCAGTGGATGCGGGTGTCCCTTGTGAGAATTCGTAAGCAACGCTAAGATGGCCGGGTCCACTGTGATGCATCCTTACGCTGGTATTCTGATCGGATGCAGCTGTAGTTTTCGCCAAGGTTAAGGTCTGGCTGGCACTCTTGGGAGACAACTGCCCGGCCAGAGGCAGAGACCTTGACCCGGCCGGGAATCGAACCCACGTCGCCTTGGCGGGAGAAGAGTGGCCTGGTCACTCAATCACTTGTGTGTGCTTTATTTTCACGACGTAAACATCCTTGATGTGAACATTTCTTTTACAGCCGGCAGTGTCATTCGAAGCGAACACTTTACTAAGATCGGTAACGAAAAATGCAATGCTAAGGAGTGGGGCGCTAGTTGGCGGAGAGCATGAGTAAGTAAAGTAGAGAGTCAAACGACTTGTTAACTTCCACTGTGTACTATATTGTTTGGTTACATTGATCTAGGTCTCTCTCCTCCATCTGCCACCCTTGTAACAATCAGGAAAAATTGGCAATTTGGTAAATTGCGCAATCTTCCCGTGTCTAACACGATCGGTTTTTTTATTAAGCAACTGTGCCCTAGCAATAGAGTTTTCGCTGACTTGAATGTGCGAGCTAATTTTATAAAAGGAACTGTCAAGAAAGAGTAGCGGTATAATGGCGGCCACAGGATCTATTTACAATAAATATATATCAGCATCACGTAAGCCGTCTGTGCTCAATCCTGAAAAAATATAATTTATATTTTGTAATTTGTATTTCATTATAATTCTTACATTTAAATTTTTATTTTTTGTAAAAACAATTTTTAAGATAATTAATTTTTCGTTTCTTTATCATACGCCGCACCAGTGCAGAATAATGCGACACTAAAGAATAATTATTATTGTTGTTAAAAAAAATTTAAAACATTCGTGCATGTGGGGGTCTGGCCCACGGATAAGTTTCGAAAATGAAATCTGACCCTTGTAAAACAGTGAAATGGGCCATCACTGGTCGAGTGAATTACTGAGGTGTGAAGTTTCCCTTACAACTCGCGCGGGGGCCGAAGTGGAAGTGGTGGTGCCTGGCTGAGTCACGAAGCAGTGACGCGCCGGGTCAGCCTTCCAGCGGCTAACGACGCGAGTTACTGCTCTAATTACGAAGAAGGGAGCGATCAACACTTTTCACGAGGCAGGGCCTTGTGCCAACAGTAAACTGTTCGGGAGGGAGAGAATTCAAGGGGGCGAACCTCCCTCCCCCCCCCCCCCAACCCACCCTTTTCTAAGTAAAGATGTAGGGGAAATAGTATGTCTCTCGCTCCCTCCCTCCCTCGTTCCTCACATTTACATTAAAATAAAAAAGTTAAACCACCCATTCCATTAAAAAAAAATTGCACGAAACTGTTTTACGGTATAAAAACAGTTTTTTATCATGATTATATGGTAATTTGTTTACGTTATTGAATATTCATAACATATAATTCCAAGTCTCACCCAACTGTAAGAGTCATTCAACAAAGATATCAGAATTTATTTTCAACCCCCTCCCCCTCTTCTTTCAAAGAATAGTTTGCACGTCCGCGTCCCTGCGAAATAGGACATCACTGATTGGAGGTCGCCTCCAAAGACTTTGAGGCGATACGCGCCCGCGATTTTTTAATTCTCGCTCTCCGCAAGACACGTGGAGCGGTCAGCACGGCTGCCAATCGCTCTCCGAGACCGTGGCAGTGGTTTCGGCTCGGCTGTTCCTCGCCCTCGTGAGCGTGAGGTGCCGGTGGTTGGGGCAGAGCTGGGGAGCACGGTCGCCGAGGGACCAACAGCCCACAGCTCGGTCTCACGCTGGAGGGGAACAACGCCAAGCGACAGCTAAATATCGCGCTACTGTGATCAATAACGCAAAATAAATGTAAAAGTGGTTTGTCCTTGCGTGCCACTGTAACTCCGCAACAAACCCCGCAGCCCCATGGAGGATTATATATGGTAGGTAGTCCTCCATCCGCACATCCATGAAGAAGGTTTCAGATTGGAACAGCAGGGGTCGGGTTCCAAAATATGGATGCGAAAAGAGGGCATTGCACCAAGGGTCTTCTTTGGGGCAGTCGGCGAAGCCGCTGGGACTCGTGTGCCGGAGTAGCTGAGACTGACTAGAATGTTCCAGAATGTCTGAGAATGTTGTTGAATGATCCAGAATGTTTAAGAATCTTCCAGAAAGTTATTTTTTTTTTAAACTCACATTTGACAGTAGCTGGCTGGCTTTTTCCCGAGCGAAGCGAGGGTATCTCCGGCTAGTATACAAAATGTTTCTGCCATTACGACCACCATCAATGTTTACAGGTATTTTTAATCAACGTGTTTTTATTCAAATTTAATATTCATTCGGAAAGATCACTGTGCGAGAACACATTTGAAAGATTTCACAGATAAATTTACCATTAAAAAAACCTTCAGAATTACATTAATAATTATAGTATTACCAATGCACCATTATCTTTCGAGTGCAAAGTCCTGTCGCTCATTTGAGTAATGTCACGCCCGCGACGCGATAGAAATATAAATATATTATTTTTTTTTTTTATCAGAAAGTCTTGTCGCGTCCGCCAACTTTCGTCGCGCCGGCATCACAAGACATGTCGGACGCGATTGGTTAGAAATTAAAAATATTTCATTCTCGTCACGTGTCCGCCGCATAGCGCCCCGTCGCGCTGTTGTGATTCCAGGGGTGGCCATCCTCGTCGGACGACACCTATCGCGAGTGTCTCCGGACAAACAATCGGCGACGTGTGAACACAGCGAGCACACACACTGCAGTGCCCGCGGCGAGATGTCCCGTTCAGGGTCGCGTTCCCGGGATCTCTCGTGTTACACCCAGGGGCGTAACCAGGGGGGGGGGGGGGGTTAGTTTAGGGGTTCAAACCACCCCCCCCCCCCTTCGCACCAAATCTTTAATTAATTTCTTATTCATCACTCAAACAAATTTCATATTAAAATTAATAAAATTTTTACCATTACAATATTTAAATTTAAGTACCGAAAACTGCTAAAATAGCACCATTTTACACCTTAAAATTTTAATTTTCTCGGGGGAGGACCCCCGGACCCCCCCGCTTTAATACGGGAGGGGGGGGGGCCATGCTTCTTAACACCCATACACAAATCCTGGCTACGCCACTGGTTACACCTGATTAACACTGAACACAAAAAAACAAGGGTTTAAAGCCCGTATTACAAGACATTCGGGTAAGGTAGCTAATACGGACTACCTTGTTGGCATGCAACTTCAACTTAACTCGCAGACCGTATTCCAGAACATATCCAAACCCAATCCCTGTTAGGTGAAGAAAATAATCAACCGTTTTAATAAACTGTGCCCTGCACGAGGCTAGGAACTGATTTCAATGCATTCTAGCGGACGTTTGGCAACCATCGATAGATTTGCCACCAAATATCCTACAGATCGTGCGAATTAACTTGTGTAATTGTAATATTCTCATCTACTTTTAAAGTTGCGATTATTTCTTGTTGTACCCATCAAAATGTATTCCAGATTAGGTTCGCTGTCATAAAGTTTCATTTGTCACGCCAGAACGCTTGGTACGAACCCCGATGATCATAAAAAGGACTATATGCAAGTTAATGGCGCTAGATACAATTCAGACATCAACGAATAAGTTAGCTCTGCTCATGCGCGTAATTTTGGCAACAGAAGGCAACAAATAGGACACCAAAATCGGTTGCCTAAAATTAAAGGACTGGCTGTGTCCTATCGAGCATTAGGAATATAGTTAGGGTACATGTCTAGCATATTCAATACCTAAACCCTTATCTTTGTGACTTGGAATACCGACCTATAAGTGTTTTAATGTGCTACACCTGTACCCTAGCCGTATTCCTAATGCACGTTTTCCACAATTCCAAGCATATTTACGAATCGTAATAGAAGACATCTATAATTATTTTGTAATTTTTAATTTAATGCCGATTCTCAATTACATTGCGGCGAAAAGTTTTATTATCGCTCTCAGGGTCCTAGGTGCTCCACAAGCTCTCCACAGTGTGATACCCGAATCCATGTCCTTGCTAAACGCGTTTCCACGCCACACCAATTCATAACTTCACACAAAGCTAATTCGTAAAAACCGCGCGCATGCGCCTACACTGGTACGATGACGTCACAGACAAAAAAAATAATACTGGCGACAAACACGTACATACATGATCCATCTGTTGTGGGCTCGACCACTGTATGGACGCATTATTAGTCTCATAGTTATTAGCGATTCCAATTTGACTTTCCTGTCACACAAGAAAGTTCAACCGACTAACACTGTAACGAGCGAACATACGTTTTCACGTCGATGATGATGATGATGATGATGATGATGATGATGAAGTTACACACTACGGGCACATACTTAATGACACAGTGGCCCAAACCCAGAAGCCAAGACGTAAATGAGTGACTATGGTCCCGAAAGCCCACTGACGTCACCCGCTCCTTCAGAACACACGCTCGCGTTTTGTCACGCACGAGTCTTCCGGTAGCCTACAACTCACGTAGTTTCGGTTCCCTACCACGTTCGTGCAACTTCGGATTTCTCTCAAAAATTGAAATTAAAAAAATTCGAAGGGTTAGGTTAGGTTAGTCACAACATGCTCGTTTTCATTGGAAACTTCTGATTTAGCGGCTGAAGTGGCGTTAATACCAAAACGCAAAACTTCGGAAATCTTCGGAAATTCTTGCAGGGAACCGAAACTACGTGAGTTGTAGGCTTCCCCGAGTCTTCTCTCGCCGGGAAGTGAAGCGCAGCGGATGTGCGAGATCTGCGGCTGTCCGGGAGGAGCCGTTCGTTTCCGGCGGCGTACGTGACGCAGGGCAGAGACACCGCGCACGCGCATACGCGCCACAGAAGGACCATTGTCACGGTATACTTGTGCGCGATGTTAACATTCACCGTGTGCCGTGACGGTGCGGTCATAGTATGCGAATGTACCTTCATGTGACTGCAATGTAAAATAAAACATTGGCTGTATTAATTGGTATATGGAAGTGGGTGTCTGTTCGAAAGTTTTGTCTGCTAACAAAAAAAAACCGTTGCTGTGTGAAGATTTAGCTTCCTCGCTACGGGACCATCATGTAGCAAGTACTGCTAAACAAAGATGCTAGCACATCAGCGAGGAATCAGCGTTAAAACGTCGTTACAACAACAACAACAACAAAAAGCTATTCAGATGGGATTTTGACTTAAAATTATCAACATGGCAAATATATTGGACACAGCAACCCCCTAAACTTCTCACCTCCGTGAAATAAACATTTAAGAAGATAATTTAATGATGTTTTTAGTAATCCTACTGCCCCGTTTAAATTTATGAGCACGTAAGAGTGTTTTTAAAACTTGCCGTTAGACATAAAGCAGGCAACGCTGATATTTCTTCTCTCGCACCATACGCGTGTTCGTAATAATAATTAGTATGCATACATAGCAGTGTGTGTGAGCGTGCCGTCATTGTGTCACACGGACGGACCTGGCACTGGCCAGACCTCGTCTCCGGAGACGCCATGCATTCCGGGGGTCTCGGCCGTCCCCGTTCCTCATCCCCGACCAGGGGCGTAGCCAGGGGGGAGGGTGGTGGTTAGGGGTTCAACCCCCCCCCCCCCTTAGCACCAAATATTTAATTAATTTCTTATTCATCACTCAAACAAATTTCATATTAAAATTAATAAAATTTTTACCATTACAATATTTAAATTTAAGTACCGAAAACTATTTTACACCTTAAAATCCAAATTTTCCCGGGGGAGGACCCCCCGGACCCCCTGCTTTAATACGGGGAGGGGAGGGGGGACACATGCTTCTTAACACCCCCCATACACAAATCCTGGCTACGCTACTGTCCCCGACCAAGCACTCCCGTCTCACCCGGCTCTACAGACCTCGGCCAACGATTACTGGAGTGTCCCATTTTTTTGTTCGTTTAAAAAAACACACCAACACCTTTTACCAACCTTATTAGAGTTTGAATATAGCATAAATGGTAGAATAGTGGTCGGTAGTTTCCGTATGTGTATTATTAGTACCCAATTATTATTTTTTACACCCTATGGCTGGAATTTCGCAAAACGGTAAAATTGTAGTTGGTAGTTATCGTATGCTTATTGTTGGTGGACAAAAAATTTTACCATGCTTAATAATTTAATTTGGAGATTTGATTACTCATAAAAATATACTTACCATTTTTTTTCATTTATTACGGGTTGAATTTCGCAAGACTTTATGTAAGCTTTTGGACAGACGCCATTGCTAAGCTCGTGTATTTCTGTAGAAGAAAACTACAAAAAAAACCCAAAAGACAAAAACACAAATTAAGCAAAAATAAATTGCTGTTGTCAATAGGATACAAACACCACATAATATTCCATAACAGGAATATAGTCAACAAACAAAGAAAAACAAAGAAAAATGGACTAACAGAACTTTTAGAAATTTTAGTTAGTAGTTCTGTGGTTATTATTGGTACCCAATATCATTTACTACGCTTTATTAAATTTGGAGTTATAATTATTAATCTTAAAAGCATACATCTTTTTCTTCCCTTAAAAATTGAATTTCAGAAAAAAAATAATAAAAATTGTATGTTTTATCTTTATTATTGATACCCAAAACCATTCATTACACTTAATTAAATACGGAATTATAATAATTATTCTTTAATACATACTTACCCCTTTTTCACCCCTTAGGGGTTGAATTTCGCAAAATATAACAATTGTGGTGAATAGTTTTTGAATGTTTATTATTAGTACCCATTATCTTTTCTTCTTGATTAGTTTCAGAGATATAATTTATTACCGTTGAATCATATTTACTCCTTTTCACCCCCTTAGGGGTGGAATTCTAATTTAGACACAGTCTTGTTTCTAAGTTAACCAAAGAGCCTATTAAAATACTTCATCAAAATCCGTCCAGTAGTTTTCGATTGATGCTCGAACAAACAGATAAAATTTTTAAAAGCAATATTTTTGAGTTATTAATAATGTAAATAGCTATTTGAATAGTTGTTATATCATTTCATCCAATATACAGACTTTTTCCTCTAACAGTTTTATTATTTGTATAGATATCTTCCATATCAAAACTATTTTGGTAATTGTACGATTTCGAATCTTAAATACAATTAACTTATTACTTTAGTTTACTATTTTACATTAAAATACAGCTGAATATTTTATATACCTATAACAACAATTGCTCACGGGCACAGTGGTGCTCCAAGTTTTATACTTATTTTCAAAATCATATATAATTTCATAATTATACATCACAAACATATCCAATTCGTTTCTTTATTTTAATGTTGTGATGTCACAGTACTAGAGGAAGGGAGCCAAATATGTAATACCTTTATGATTTTGATTTATAAAAATGTAATTTTTTATATATTTCTTACAAGGTAATGGTTATTTGTTGGACACACATTTTTTTATGACACAATAATATTTAGAACCTTAAAGTCTTATCACATTTAAAATGGTGATTTTTTTAATTTATAGATATACTGTTAGGCCATTGGAAAAAGTGGTACCTAATATGTAATAGTGTTCATTTAGTTTATAAACTGTCATTTTGTGCCACAATTGACTTAAATTACATGTATTTTGAATTTAAGAAACTTTCAGGTAATAGGTACATGTATGTCAATGCAAATCAGTATTTGCAATATTCACACACAAACATGTCGTTTTCTGCACCAGAACAGTCACAGTGGCACCACTGTTCACACTCCAAACACTGAATCCACATTCCACCTTTTCGATCCTGTGAAAACTTGCTATCACAATAAAAGCACGTAGCATCTTCGTCATTAGATCTCATTATTCCAACCTCTTGCAAATCAGGGTCTGAAGCATCACTTATGCTGATTGTGTCTTCATCCGAAACACTGTCATATCTCCTTTTCTTCCGTTCTTGCTTCTTACGTGAAACCAATCCGCTGCATGAAGGCTGTGTATTTTGTATTTAAAGGTTAGCTTCTGGTGTAGACGCCTTCCTAATTTTTTTGGAAGAACATTTAGTGGCCTTTTGGTGATTGGTAGCTACAGTTTTCTGACGAACTTGTTTCAGTGATTCCTCCAAATTGGCTTTATATGGCGACGATGTCAAAAGTGCCGCTTTCCCTGGTGCTCGTCCTATTTGTGGGCCTTTCCTTCTAGCCATTTGAGGGATAGGAACAATTTTATCTGGCCCAACGACGTTGGTTTGTGATCCATCGTTGTGTATTGTTAGTGCAGGTCCAGTAACTGCAGTGGGATTTTCAATATCTTCTTGCTCAGCAGCAAGGAAATCCTTGTCTTCAAATACTCCACGATTCACCGGATAGAGTCCTGATGTTTTAAATCCATTAACAGCAATACAACCAGTCTGGACTTTTAAATAAGCTTTGCCAAACAATTCTGCTATATCATAATGTGTCACTAGTCTTCCAGTTGACCTCATATGCAGGCGCAATTCCTCACTGTAATAGGCTTTTAAAGGGCCCATGAAAGTGTTATCAAGTGGCTGCATGCGATGTGTTGAATGCGGTGGTAAACACAAAATGCTTAAACTTTTCTCACGTGCGAGGCCAATAACCTCGATATTTCGGGCAAGTGTGTAGTGGCCATCTAGTATTAATAATACAGGATCCTCTTTGAACGGTTTTACTTTTGAAATGAAATGACGAAACCACTGTGTGAAAATATTGGACTGTATCCAGCCACTAGGATGACATGTGATAATGATACCAGGCGGGGCACCTTTCTCTAGAAGAGCACTCATATTTTTCCTTGGAAATATAAGCAAGGGGGGAACAAATGTTCTTCCTGCACTCATGCATGGTGACTGCCGTGACAAGTGAACCTCTTTCTGCTTATGTGAGTGACCAGACTTGCTTGCTGCCCTTTGAAGCAAGAACAGACTGTATTTTTGTTTGAACAACAGAGAGACCAGTTTCGTCGACATTAAACATTTTCTTCCACTTCTCACTTCTGTTGTTGCTATCTCCATGTCATCTGCATTACACTTCTTTCGTTGTGGAGTACTGTGCTTATTTTTCCGGCCAGACATAATTCTGTAAATAAAATTAGTAATTGTCAGAACACTTAAATATACTGTATCAAATATGGAATACTATTCCATATTAGGAACACAAAAATATTCCATAATAGGTACATTACCAGATTTTTATATAAGTTGTGAAAGTTCCAACACTACATAAATGAATAGCTTGAACTATAACAAACTATCAAAGTTTAAACCTTCCACTAGCCAACTAGTAATTAAATACTAAGCGTAAAAGGGATTAGATATTTTTAATCTGTATACAGCGCCTACCTTGCACAACTTTTTAGAGGATAAAAATCGAAAAGTCGACCACCTCAGACAAACAACGCATCTATACTGAACTGCTGGCATATACAAAAGATATGGCTATGAATGAGCTCCCACTTGGCTACCTGGTACAGTTCTGCCACGTTTCATTTCCTGGAAATGTAAGTATTCCATATTAGGAACGTATTCCATATTTGGCTCCCTTCCTCTACTGGTTACGCAATAAGGAAACATTACCACATAATGTACCAGTTATAAAATTTAATAGCATTCATTGCAAGCGTTGTAGAGTGTTGGTTAAAGGTCACAATTAAAAAGAAACTCAAAACAGTTTTAGATAAGCACATGCGCGAATACTGTTTTGTTTTTCCTCTCACTTGCAGCGCGAAAGAATTGCTCTTTCCCCAATTAGTAGAGGGTGAACTTTAAACTTTATTTGGCAACAGGATGGAGCCCATCCAAATTGGAAAATCTTTGTACGAGTGTAGTTGAACGTCGAAGTCCCTGACTGTTGGATTGGTCGTAATGGTCGAGACGACAGAGCTCTTTATCGCTGGCCTCCACGTTCACCTGACATAACGCCATGCGATTTTTTTTTCCTTTGGGGCTTTATAAATAAAAGTTCCGCTGCTACCTCATGATTTGCCTGAGTCGATAAACAGAATTGAAAAGGCTATTGCTTCCATTACTGCCGGCTTGCTAACCAAAGTGTGGGAAGAATAAATTGGAATTTGGGTTGGTTGTGTGCCGCATTACTAAAAGTGCACACATTGAACATTTGCAACAACAAAAAAACTATGTTAGTTTACCTTCATTCTGATGTATGATTTGTTGTAAATAGTCTAGATTTAACTGTTATAACATAGCATTGAAACTGGGGCATTATTTTATGGACACCCTGCATTTTAAAAACTGGTAACCAGAGCGTGGGCCCAATACCGCTTCAGAAACCAGGCCTCGAGTATCGGCAATTAAGAGTTTCTGCCGCATGGTATCACGGCGCGTCAACAGCCACGCCGCTGCGGAATACGTGACCGGGACAAGGTAGACCACGTGGGTAAACACGCGTGCGTGGGCGCCCCCCCCCCCCCCCCCTCCCTCAGGGGCGTGGGAGCGACGCCACGCACCGCGCGAGAGGTCGCGGGGACCCAGACTGACGGCGAGCACGAACACACAAGTGGTGATTCATGGCCCTCGGCGTAACCAGACACCAGCATTCCACCACAGCCGAAAGGTCAAACAGCCACCCCCTAACACAAGACTCCACAAGACATCAAAAACGTACACACAGACACACAAGACAAGAGGTGATGGGCAACACCCCGCGGCCTGGGACTCTTTGCGAGCCCCTGGTTCGATGCCACAGACAGGCACAAACAGGCACAGACAGGCACAGACAGGCACAGACAGGCATGCGGACCTGGCAATGACGACAGTGTCAGTTCCGCGAAGCACTGGTCGCTGACTGTGCTGCCCTTTATTGGCAAATGATCTGAGCCAGCCATGTTCCTCGGCGTGCGATCACCGAGAACTAGACACCAACACGTCTGCATTATTCATCTCACAATAATTTATTTTACTTCACTGCAGGGGAGAGATAAACCCGAAAGAAGCTCACTTTTTTTCAAAAAATTGGTTGTCTGTAAAGTCGGTTTACGGACGATAGTTAAACGTGTCAACGTCATAACAAAACATTAATGAAATGATTGCATACTTTTATGAATAAAATTGAATCATTTTTATTGAATTATCACTATTCTGTATGGATACAAAGAAGGAGTGAAATGAAATCTACTATTTAATTGATAAATCTACTTTTATTTGCACTCATTAATTCAAATATGTTTATTACTTTAACGAACAGATTATTTTAACTATAACTTTTCTACATGTTTGCTATTTAACTTCTTCCAATCTGTGTTATTCTGTTAAGGATAGGACGATGATAGGAAAAGTAGGAAACGAATGGGAGTGTTTCAAGTTTAATGTGCCTCGAAAAAGTCAAATCGATGGTTGTTCCAATCGAGTGGAAGAGACATAGATGCGGCGCAAGCGTACAATGAGCGTAACGGGACACAGCGTAACGAGACAATGTGCACAACGGGACACTTTTTCGTGCGTGCACCCGGCTTTCATCGATTTATTAGACATTGTCACGTCAAAATGTAGCCTATGAAAATCTTCTATTGAATAATTTTTAAATTTTGACTTCGTTAAAGCCAACTATGTAATTTAATGGGCTGCCTAAAGTATAATGACTGGCAGCCATAAATGGTTACCCTTCTGAAGTCACTAGTGTTCAGTACTGAATAATTTCTGGTAGTGACTACAAAAGTAATAATTCTATCAATAGACACGATGTTATTGTCTTTGGAAATCATTTTCAATTTCAAACATTAAAAAATTGTTAATGCATAATAACTGCTGAAACCAATACATATTCTCTTTGTTTTACAGTAAAAATTCTCAACATTTTTGACGATAAAATCAGATCACATAAATTTATTGTAGAGAACTAACAAAAAAAACTACAATATCAACACAGAAATAGTTAAGCAATACAATGCGATCTGTGGTGATATTAACACCCGTTGTTTTTTTGTTTTTTTTCGCCTTTGCAATATAAATAAGATTCTTTGAAAACTAACCACGTCATTTCATGGATTTCCACCCGACTGGTAATATGGTTTCTTGTTAACTCATTTCGCAATGTTTCATTAAAACAAAAATATAAGTCTAAAACACTAAGGGCAATATTCCAAGACGTTCGAGTAAGGTAGCGAATAAGCACTGCCTTGTTGGGGCACATCCGTAACCTAACTTGCAGGCTGTATTCCAGAACGTGTACAAACCCAATACCAGTAAGGAATCAAATCGATGACAGTTTCAATAAACGGGACCCTGCACGAGGCTACAAACTGGTTTCAACGCATTCTAGCGGACCTTTCGCAACCATCGATACAATTGTTACGGCAAAAATAATATAGATAGCAGCACCATCGCTCCAAACTAGATCCTCCTTTTTAATTTTCTAAAGTACCTTTTATAAGTTGCGATTATTTCTTTTTATGACCATCAAAGTGTAAAAACTGCCATCCATAATAGTATCGCTACCATACAGTTTCATTTGGCACACCAACATGCTTGCTACGTCCCCCAGTTCTCACAAAAGTGACTATATAAGAGTTAGTGGCGCCAGACGCCGGTCCGCCATTTGGACGGAATCAACGAAAAAGCGAGTTCTGCGCATGCGCGGAATTCGGGCAAGAGATTAGATTACCAAAATCCGTTCCCTGAAAATAAAGGATTGGCCGTGTCCTATCGTGCACTAGGAATACTGTTAGGGTACAGGTGTAGCATATTCAAATCCTTATTAATTTGTGTCTTGGAATACCAGCATAACAGTGCTGATGAGTGTCGTACGTTTGCTATAGCCTAACAACAGCTGATTGCAATCTGCGGCATGCTGATGGTATTGTTACTCTTATCTAGAACAACTTGAAACAGTACGCAGTGCTCCTTAGAGCACTACATCATCCGGTAATACTTATTTTAGCACTGTGGACTCACGGCTGAGTTAAAAGATACTTAAATAAACACTTCGTGAAATAGAGAACATCACTGCAAATAAGTCTTAACAATTCCTGCCTCAGCACACTTACCAACGTCGCGAAACAGTCAAATGTAGGCATGTATCAAATGTTAAAACAGAATTCACATCTTTAAGGCTACGAATAAAGCCGCGAGCATATTGTTAAAAAAATCCAGTACTGATTTACGTTATGAGACGAGGACTTAGTTCTACTATGTCTCGATTGTGCAGTGTATTAAAAAGTACGTTATATATACAAAAAATGTATAATATGAAACTTTCACAAGACCCTTTATCATTTGGCGGTAACATCCCAACAGAAAAAAGGATAAAACATATAATATTTCAATGAAATAATTTCACGACAGCGACAAATTATGGGGTGGCTATAGAAATTTGTTCAATTAAACAAAAGCACTTTAGATCATAAGTCGTAAATTATATTACGTTATTTTTTCGTGATGAAACTGCAGCCGAAATTTGTCGAACGAATTCTGACTTATTCTATATTGTAAAAAGTAATACCAGGATGCGGGAAGAACTGTATTGTAATAAGTACTGTTACGAACGTGAGCAAGGCCGCGGCGCACGCAGGTTCGGAGCTGGCTGGCGGCCCAGCACGGCCACTGATGTCACGTTGCCGCCGCAACGTGAGACGTGCCGCGCGCGCCTGGTGGATTCCAAAAGGTCGCCGCTTCTCCTCCCTCCTGCCCTACGCTCCCCGCGCGGCGCTCTACTCGGCGCCGTTACCTGACACCTGACAGCTGCCGACGCCTTTCTCGATATTTCTGACGCCGGTACGGCGCCGAATGACGCGACTGGACCCAGCCGCGCTCGTGAATTCTAGAAGTGGCGTCTGGTCCTATATAAGCCCAGGACGTCGGCGAGAGAGTTGAGTTCAGAGTTCAGTTCCGGTGCGATTGTGCCGCGGGTGCGGCGGAGAGTTCCGGGGCGAGTGTCTGAGCGATAGTGTCGCGGGTGCGGCGGAGTTCCTGGGCGAGGAGTTACTCGGCGAGAGAGTTTCTCGGCGAGAGAGTTTCTCGGCGATAGTTGGGTGGCGATGGTGCCGCGGGTGCGACGAGAGTCCCGAGCGAGGTTCCGAGCGAAGCGTCGAGCGGATCCTCGGCGAAGGGAAGGGCGACGGCGGCGGCGGAGTACGGCGGCGGAGTACGGCGACGGAGTCCCGCGACGGAAGTACACAAGGGGTGTTGCGTCCAGAGTTGCGGCCCAGCGAGGTGTGCGGTGCGTAAGAACCGAGTGACTAGGGAATAAACATGTTTTAAGTGTAATTGATATTAGGCATTTTAGAAGATCATTTGTTAGTGATGTAAGTACTGACAATCCATAAAACTGTGTAGTAAAATCTTTAATTGGGCTATCCATTTTGGAACCCAGTAGTTTTCCCACGACGATGATTGTTTTAATAATCCGTAACAAAACTACTAAGATGTGGAAAGACACTTGATCTCATTTAAAGTTTGTGAAGTTACGACAAAAAAAAATAAATTTGACAACTTCGTGACCTGCTTGAATTCCAAAATTTAAGTGCGCGGAACACTTGGCTTGGGAACATTTCATATTCTCTGTGTAGTTATTTCAACACTGCATAATGCATACCGTAAAACTTCCTCACAAACCCTTCCCCTCTCATTTCCTTTAGTTTCGAACAATACCTCTCCATATTGAAAGTGTGCCACATTCATTAGTTCCATTATTTTTTCCTCGTAACAAAAGAGTACCGTTATATAAACTGTTAAAAAAAAAAAAAAAAAACCTAGTTAGTGATGAAACCGTTCTGCGATAGCGAATCTTTATCTCGAGATTAGCGATATGTTATCTGGTTGGTACCGCCGCATTTAGTCCCTGCGGTTCCTGTCGCCCTTCTTCGCGGAACATTATACCGCCGAGACTAACAGGCGTCGTACCGGCTGGACACACTCGCTATTGTTGCGTCGCGGTGTGGAAGTAGACACGTCGTGGCTACGGAAACAACTAGGGATGTAAACATTGATTTAAAAACATTTTTTTGATGTTTATTGCAAGACCCCATCGAGCAAAAATAATAATAATAAAATAAATAATTTTTATCGCAAAATAATCAACAAAAGCATTTCCTTCTTTATTAAATAAAGCTCTCAAATGATGAGGTAGTACGACGTCCGGAACTTCTGATTTGCCGACAACGTATCACGGTTTCGGGAATAACACGAAGTTTTAAGTAAGAGATAAATCTAATTCAATACTAAAATGAACCGGGCTTGTGTAAAAGCAATGTACGATTGAAGCTAGTCAGATTGAATTAACGTGAAGTTCACCTTATTATGTATAATAATGTGATGTATGAGTTAGTAGAATGCTAATGTTTGTTTCTGGCCCTTTAGCGGTGTACGCTCATTAATGAAAGCGCATAACTAAGTAAAAATATACGTAGGAACGAGATTTTATGACGAATTGCGATAAAGCTTAAATAACAACGAAATTGTATAAAGACAATATACAACGAGATAAAAGTAATTACACCATTTAACACAAAACAAGTTACCACACCATTAAACGCCAACATACAGGCCAATTCATGAATAAAACAGGATTTGAACAAAAAAATTAACGTTTAAACGCTTAGACTGTAACAATCAAATTTCAACGGATGTTATTGTACTGGTACGTAGTAAGTAACAAAATACAGTATGTCCATAAAATAATTTTCCAGTTATAAATTTTAATAGTATCTAAGCATTGTAGTGTGTTGGTTCAAGAGTAACTTTAACAGTTTTAGATAAACGCATGCGCGAGTTCTTTGTTTTCTCGTTTGCAGCGACAGAATGGCTCTTTCCCCAATTAACAGAGGGTGAACCTGTAAGCTTTATTTGGCAACAGGATGGAGCCCCTCCCCATTGGAATCTCTTTGTACGAGTGTAGTTGAACCTCGAAGTCCCTGACCGTTGGATTGGTCGTAATGGTAGATACGACAGAGCTCTTATTTCGCTGACCTCCACGTTCACATGACATAACGCAATGCGATTTTTTTTTCCTTTGGGGCTTTATAAAATATCGTGTTTACGTTCCGCCGTTACCTAATGATTGTCAGAGTTGGGGCACAATTGAAGAGGTTTCCATTATACAGAACGTGTTAACAAAAGTGTGGGGAGAATTGGACTTAATTTAGATGTGTGTCTTATAACTTAAGGTGCACATATTGCACATTTGTAAAAAAAAAAAAAAAAACTAGGTTAGTTTGCCTTCAATTTGATTTGTTGTAAATAGTCTAAATTAAGCTTTTATAATATATCATTGAGACTGGAACATTCTTTTATAGACATCCTGAATTTCAATAACGGCCAAGAATGAATAAAAAAGAGATAAAATAACAATTGTAAAAAAAATGTTACGCAATACTAGTCAGTTTGCAAAGAACGTAGTACGAACTAAAGCGAAACCAATACGTGTATTGTCTGGTCATAACCCCGCCAAAAAACTACCAGGGTTTGGTACCTTTTTGCGCTTCGCAGCCAGTGACAGCCAGAAATGCTATACGTCCACCGTGATGACTTCCTTGAACCAGGAAAACATACAATGAAAACTAAATAAATTGAAAACGATTACTGCGGAAAATGGTTCAAACTGAGGACACATAATATATTATTTTACAGAATGTGAAATTTTCAGACCTCGCTCAAGCAATGCAAATTATGTAAGGCCTTTTCAGGATTGACCTGAAGTGTATACTTAAACGTACTTGTCCCGGGAAGTGACCTCACAAAGGTCTTTGAACTAGAAGTTGAGTATGCGAGTATGCAAGTAAAAAAAAAAAATTCTATGTACTTCTCACGTATTTCAAGTTTTAAAAAAAAAATCGCTATTTTTTAAAAACGTTGTGCAAGTTATATTAGAAATTAATATTTAAGTAGTTTAAGACTTAAAAATTACCATCGCTTAGTATTTTAATAATTATATATATATATACACACACACACAAACATGTTTATAAGTAAGTTTGAACAAATACGTGCACATACATACCGATCTAACCACCAAACAACGGTCGAAAGAAAGCCAGAATTACGGTAAATTCGTGTGAAACAATATTTTATAAATTACTTCTTTCAGTGAAACACTGTTTTTTTCCTCTACAAAATGTGAACAACCTGCTCGGCCAGACACTGAAACAGCCCGGATTCCTCAGTACCGCACACCACAATCACAAGTGAATTACGCAAGGTCTCACGTAAACAACTGCGGACTTGAATTCGGACTCGGCCTACGTAACAAACTAGTCTGGCGTTCTGGGCTCAGGAATTTAGCATTATCAGATAATTCATACGTGTATTTGTTCAGCATAAACTACAAACAGAATTCCCTGGCTTATCTAGGTCTTATATAATTTTTCGCCGAAAGAAACCTGCAGTATTTCCGTACAAAGAAAATCAATATTAACTTTTGCATAAGTTGAAAATATCTATACATCTCATGGTCTTAAGGGCTTCCGCTTTAAAGTTCAGGCTGAACAACATTTTTATTGTAAATAATTTATAAAGTATTTAAAATAGAACACTGAGCGCCTGAAATATGTTTAGTTGAATAAAGTTATATAACCACCGCGAATTTTGTCGCTGTAGAAAAATTATTTCATTGAAATAATTTGGTGTACCACCTTAGTTTTCCACATATTTTTGTAGCGTGTTCTTACCCCCATTATTTCAATTTTAAAAAATTTGCTGCCGCTACAAAATTCGCGGTGGTTGTAAAATTTTCGTTTAATCAAACATAATTCAGACGCTGAATTTTCTATCTTAAATACTTTCTTTATTATTTACAATAAAAATATTGTTTTCCCTTAATTTCAAAGACGTATACCACCCTCGGGAAGCATCTTAGACCATAAGCCGTTTATAGGTTTACAACTTAATTGGTTGTGATGAACATGCATCCAGAGTTTGTCTGTCGAATTCATCCTGTATAGTGGAATGATGAGGGTCGTTACAACAACGCCGAAATACCATAACGCCGAATGTCAAAATTGATCACAACGCCGACAGCTAGAAAACTGCTGTGTACCACAACGCCGAAATAACAACTGAATGAATTTGTGTGTATTTATTAAATGTACCTTAACGCCGAAATACCACAATCAACCCTAACCTAGCGTAATATAACCTAACTTAACCTAGCCTAACCTAGTCCAACCTAACCTAACCTAGTCCAACCTAACCTAACCTAGTCCAACCTAACCTAACCTAGTCCAACCTAACCTAGTCCAACCTAACCTAGTCCAACCTAACCTAGTCCAACCTAACCTAGTCCAACCTAACCTAGTCTAACCTAACCTAGTCTAACCTAACCTAGTCTAACCTAACCTAACCTAGTCTAACCTAACCTTTGAGGCAGTCCTGCAATGACATTTTTCGGCGTTGTGGTAATTCGGCGTTGTGGTAATTCAGCGTTGTGGTACACAGCAGTTTTCTAGCTGTCGGCGTTGTGGTAATTTGGCATTTCGGCGTTGTGGTATTTCGGCGTTGTGGTGTGTCCCCGAATGATGATAGTTATCTCCGAGTATAGCGGGTTGTCTACACGATAATCTGCACTCGGGTCGCGCAAGCTGGAGGACCCCTGTTCGATGAGTGAGAGAGAGAGAGAAGAGTATCCAGCGACCGAGGCTGTACATGGCAGATACGTGCAGAGGAAATAAATAACGTGTGTATGGAACAGAAACAAGCATGGAATATATAATTTGTTGAGTATAGCTAAAGCAAATCCTTAACCAACAGGTCCGAATTTCGCCAACTACGCGGTCCTGACCTCTCCCAACATCACCCCCCCCCCTCCTTCTCTATCCCTATCTCCTTCTTTCCAGAACTTACTCCGGTGGTGTCAGACATAAGAGTGAAGACCACCATCCCAAAACGGCACCATTACAATCAACCCCCGATTTCAAGTAGCTAGCTCTCTGGATAAATAATCTTAGCTGCCTCTCTTTGCCAGTTTCACGCAGACATCATAAAATTTACAAATTCAAGATTTTTTTATTATCAATTTTAAATCAGCACATTGTGCAACTAAATACTAAAGTTTTTCAAAGACATGGGCTGTTTCTAATTTTTCTTATTTTTAATTTAAACTGTCGTTATAACTACCTTAAAAAACCATGCGTTACAATATATTGCATATTGTTAAACGAGTTTTAAGTAATATTTCTACAGTATTCGTTCAAAAACATTTTTTTTCCCAGTCCCTCAAAATTTTTTGTCGCACCTCAATTCCCCCGCTCCTCAAAACCTGGCGTTCCGGGCAAATTCCCGGTTGGCCCGTTTGTACATCGGGGCGACTTTACAATACAGTACCATTACAGTACCATTATTGTGGCTCTTGTCCCATAATTATGGCATGTTCCGCGTCTAGACAGGGCAGCGCAGCGGGCGGCGCAGAATTGTGAAATTCTCCACGAGCGTGCGCGCCTAATAATAGGAAGCAGCCCTTCCCGCGCTGACAGGTAGATAGGAGCGAGATGCGCAGAAAACTCTGTTTTTATCGGCGCAGATAACGCGCTCGACTAAGCCGCGGCGTCCCCCGACGGCGTGTTCCCGCGAGTATTTACGTAACGCCTGCGTTCCGTTATGAAGCCTTCGCCGTGCGAGCGCACAGCGGGCAGCGGACTCTTGCTCTGGTCGATGGCCGGCTCGGCCAATCACGTCAAAGAACCGCAAAGCCCCCCCCCCCCCTTTTTTTTTTGCGCGAACAGTAATCCTGCTATGCCCCTGATGCCGTAATCACATGAGCGCGACAAACGCGATGCAATGGACGCGACGCGACGACGAAACTTCCCGATTAGCAAGATTTTCTTCTTTTTTTTTTCCGTACCGTCGCGGGCGCGACGTAACTGAAATAAACATCAGAATTTTTGTTTTCCAATGACGGTTAAACTGGTGCCCTGTTATAGTATTAATCGTTTTTTTTTCTAAGGATTTGTTTAATCAATTTGTGAAATCTCTCAAATGTTTCCACGCAGTCTTTTTTCAGAATGAACGTTAAAATCAGAATTATACATCTCAAACACGACGGTTAAAAAAAAAAAAAAAAAGCTGTACCTATGTTTGGCGCATTGGTAACGGCAATAAACATTATATACACACACACACACACACACATATATATATATATATATATATATATATATATATATATATATATATATATAATGGTTTAATTTTTTTGTCAGGCAGTAAAAACAACACGTTCACAAATAACGTGATATTTTACTTTTGCGTAGCGCTATTATGATTCCAGCATAAGGCAACAAGAATTGGCGCGTTTTAAAAATTACGTACAGCTAGAGACTGAAAGAATACCCATTACTTTTTACAAACCAATTCAATAAAAATTCACACGTCAAACAGCACGACCCAAAGCAAAATATTGTTACGGAATAACGGTTGTATAGAACTTAAGAGCAAGAGCCAGATATTATTTTTGAAACTAATCATATGGCCTAACACATATGAACTAATTTTAAATTTCTTACAACAATTTTTTAACATTATATTATTAATTAGAATAACCAATAAATATAATATGTGGCATGTGGTGAAGAATGAAAAGAAAAAATAAATCTCTTAAAAACAGTGATAAGTATTTACAAAAAAATAATAACCATAAATCATAAAACAATATATAAATTACAAAATTATAATATTTTCAAAAAAATATTTATGTGACAATACTATGGCTTGCGAACAGTTTCAAACAATTTATTCTACATATCTGTACCTCGGACACATAAGACAATGAGTCCACTTTTGGGCAAAATACACTTTAAACCATAAACTTGACCACCGCTAGACATTCTATCTATTGGCATACAACACTATCATCTACAATAAAACAAAATACCAGATATTTTTGGTTAAAAATAGTTGAGTAAATACGAGAAGCATTATTTAAAATTATTTAAACTGCTCTCGTAAAAAATTTTGTTTTTGTGACACGTGTCTTACTTATGCCTCCGAAGTACAGATATGTGCAAACAAAGCGGCTAAAGCACGACAGTATACCCGTTTTTTCAGTTTTTTTTTTTAATCCTGCCCGCGAGCCGCCAGAGGATACAGAGGATAAAGGTGGGCGCACGCTTGACGGTGTGCGCACACTGGGCGTCAAAGTACGCACAGCAGTAATCGCACGGGTCGGATTAAACAATCCCCTGCATTGTTATAGCATGTCCATAAAAGAATATCACTGTTATAATATCAACTATCAGCCGATAAGTGTCCTAGATTGTTGGTTCAAGGTCACAATTGAAGAGTAACAAAAGCAGTTTTATATAAGCACATGAGCGTGTACTCCTTTGTTGTTTTCTCGCTTGCACCGCCACCTACGCAAAATGACGACTCCTGAGCGAAAATCTTTCTGTGTTCTGCAGTTTGCTGAGAGTAAATCTGTAATTTCAGTTCAACGTGCGTTTCGTTTAAAGTTTAACTATGATCCGCCGATGGTATAGGCAATTCGAAACGACCGAACGGGACGCCCAAAAGTGTATGTACAGGATGATGACAGTGTAGAGCATCTTACCTGCGTAGTTCTAAGATCTCGGTTCGGAAAGCAGTTGCTAATGACGACAGTGTGGAAGGTTTTACGAACATGTTTACACATACGTCGAAATGGTCGAGACGACAGAGATTTTTTTCGCTGGCTTCCACGTTCACTTGATAATAACGCCATGCGATTTTTTTTTCACTTTGGGGTTTTATAAAAGATCGTGTCTACGTTCCGCCGCTACCTTAATTATTTGCCAGAGTTTAGATACAGAGTTGAAGAGGCTATTGCTTCCATTTCTCCGGACTTGTTAACCAAGTGTGGGAAGAATTGGACTTTAGGTTGGATATGTGCCGTATAACCAAAGGTGCACACGTTGAACATTTGGAAGAAAAAAAACTAGGGTTAGTTTCCCTTAAATTTTATGTATGATTTGTTGTAAATAGTTTAAATTAAACTGTTATAACAATGGAACTGGGACATTATTTTATGTATGCCCTATATGAAATGAGACTGCACACACTTATTCGCAGCTTACGTATCGGACGTCAGCAATGCCGACGGAAACCAGCCAGAGAGCAAGCAGTCCGTATGGTCCGTGGATGCGGATGACTCCAACGGACGCAAGAGATACGGACATCCCTCCCGGACATCCCGATGCGCTGATTGCAGTGCGCGCACTACCTTAAATAAATCAGATTCGAGATACGTGCTTGACGAGCAGTGTGCGCCTACCTTACGGTGCAACAAACATCCTATTATACAGATTGTCCACAAAAGAATGTCCCAAATTCAATGGTATTATACAACGGTTTCATTTAGACCAGGACCCCCACATGGCCGGTGCTACCGTTGCTACGGCAATGGGGCCCTACTCGATTAGGTAACTGCTCCCTGATGATGGCGACTGCAATGTCGACCGTAACGTCGGTGAATTATTCGCCAAGGACACGGCTACAACCCACACAATGGCCGTGGAAGCTTGCGAACATTATTAAAAATTAATATAACTAAAACAATATACATAAAGGCCAATTTTGTTTTATCTTTGTTAGTAACAGACCCGAGGGGGGGGGGGGGAATCACGACTTCTAGCAACGGGGTCCCACAGAATGATGTGGGGGGCCTGATTTAGACTATTTACAACAAATAATAAATCAAAGTGAAGTTAAACTAACCTAGTTTTTCTTACGCACCTTTAGTTATATGGCACACATCATACCTAAAGTCCGATTCTTCCCACACTTTGGTTAACACGTCTGGAGTAATGGCAGCAATAGCCTCTTCAGTTCTGAGTCTCAACTCTGACAAATCATTAAGTAGCGGCGGAACGTAGACACGATCTTTTACAAAGCCCCAAAGGAAAAAAAAAAATCGCGTGGCGTTACGTCAGGTGAACGTGGAGGCCAACTAAAAAAAAAATAGCTCTGTCGTCTCGACCGTAACAACCAATCCAACGGTCAGGGACTTCGACGTTCAACCACTCTCGTACAAAACGAAACGCACTGTTGAACTGAAATTACCGATTTACTCTTAGCAAAGTGCAGAACACAAAACGCTTTACGCTCAGGAGTTGCCATTTGCGTAGGTGGCGCTGCAAGCGTGAAAACAACAAAGAAATACTCGCTCATGCGCTTTTCTAAATCCGTGACCTTGAACCAAAACTCTACAATGCTTACAGTTGATACTGTTAGAATTTACAACTGGAACATTTATTTATGGACATCCCGCATGGTGCCAAATGTTAACCACTGCACTGCCTCGTTCGGTAGTGGCTAAAGAGGAGCCGCTTTATTTTGGCACAAATCTGGCTGATTCTGGAACATCTTCGCAATCACGTTCCTTCACCAACAAGTTTTCACTACTGACATACTACAAACGAGCGCTGGAATTCTTTACTGTGCATAAATGAAGTCAGTGTTTTACAACCCTTAGCTACCATTTTCTGGGTCGCTATCGTGCGTGCTGTTTATTAATGCTCGGTCTCACATCTTCTCGTCATTATTATTATTATTTAAGGGCTGTTTCTGAAATTATAACACGATAACATTCATACATTTGTTCTGTCACTAATAATTTAATTAAATATTAACCAAAATTGAACATAATTCAACGCCATGTCGGTTTTTGACGTGGTTTTGTTAAGAAAACTTTGTTCTAATCGTTTATGGTTGTATTTTTAAGTACGAAGTTATTTTCCATTGAACTGAAAATCATGTGCTCAGTTAAGAGTTTTCATTATTAAAAAAAAAGCAACGCAGTAATACAAACGTGAAATACTTCAAAGTATGCTAGATTTTATTTGTATGTGAAAAATATTTCGTCACAATATCTACAACCGTATTCAAGAGATTACAGAAACCAAACCACAGTGTTTCTTTAACACAAGATGAAACTAAAAGGCATTCTTAAGGGACCCGCCTAGCCAAGGGTGTTTTTGTGTTAGTGAGGCGGAATGATAAGGTCGACGCTTGATGGTGTTTCTAGCGCGGTGTCGCCTTTAAGCTCAAGGCTGTGAACTGACGCGCAGTCATCTCGTCGTGCATAATAGAATAGTTAAATTTTGATATTTGAGTGGTAACCATCACATTACATGGAGTATAAATGAAGAAAAAGGTGTTAGGCCCTTGAACGCCGTCAAGAATCTGTGACGGGTTTTTCAAGCCTAAAAATTATTTTAAAACCACGCATTTTAGCCATTTTCACTCTTCTAAAAAATACAGTTGAAAAACGTAATACCGAAAGAGAACTTCTCATCCGCCGTAAGTGTATTCGTGAATGCTTTTCGTAAGCAGACCCCGCTCGGATATCTTGAGCAATTTTCAAATAGCGTGATTTTTTTTTCTTCTCGTAAAGCTTTGCACATAGTATGTGGGTCCAGGGTAGGCGGGACCCTTAAGGTCACGCTAATATTGGATCGCCTTTTTTATGTTCCGCGGATGAAAGCAGCTCGAATGGCAACAACTGTGTTTGTGGTCGTTACACCTCGTTGCGGCGAACGTCGCAAAAAAAAAAATTCAAGGCCAAACACACAGCGCGGAGCTATTCTTTGTTCAGAGAAGCCACAAGGAAAAAAATATGCGATTGGAAGAGGCATAAAGCTAGACATAAAGTGTCGATGATGTAACGGAACGGACGAGCTGAGGGGAAGAGTTCTCTTTGCGCGAATCGGATGCCGACGTGCGCAGGCATTGTTCATAAAGCCGCGTTCACCTTGAATACAAACTCCCTACTTGCCCGAGACCGCACACATCGGCCTGCGAGCTGTGTTCACGTTTGAAATATCGACCTCGCTCTTGCAACTTCTTCAACTTAAAGGCTATGCCCCACACGGCATGTTGGGTATTCATTTTTATGGCAATTATGCTCCGAGGACTACTTCTGTCAATGTTATCACGCGAGGCCGTAGCCATGTTTTGGTGACGGAGGAAAAAGAAACAATACTTAATAGCAAAGACTATGCATAATGTATAATGTCAATATTTTCTCTAAGTATTTTGTACTCTATGACTTTTTTTAAAAATCATTTCGTAATTATTTATGTTTCGATGTTTTTTTTTATCTCTGGGTATTGATCTTGTGAAAACAGTTTCGACCACCAAAAAAGAGTTTGTATCAAATTTCAAATTTGTTAAATGCTATCAGATACGCGGGTACGAATTTTGTAACGTCGATCACTATTGGTTGTTTAATTTTCACTTCAAAGCAGATCACTTGCGTTTTATTTTGGACAAAAGCACCGCCATTAGTTACGTCAACAGCAAATCATTGTAATTATAAAATTCGTTCAAAACCGTCATAAGTCGGGTTGGTTGGTTTGGGGGGGGGGGGGGAATTTACCATCTGTTTTGAGCAGAATACGCCTTAAAGTTCATTGCTAGACATCTTCGCCTCGCAGACCCTAGAGAACTGACGTCGCGGAGAAAAACTGAGCAATCATTTAGAGAAGGGGATCGGTTTGAATCCCGGGGCGGTCATTCCGACCTCCATACTCCTTCTCATCACTGCCACGGCCGAATACTTCCCCAAACCTCTACCAAGTTGTAATTTGGTGTGCGAACGTCAGTAACAACTCCGTTGCGCGCACATGCGTTGAAGTAAAATTTAAATAAACATGTGCATCAGACTAAAACGAGCGTATGTTACAATTGTGCCAACTTTACCGGAGAGTAAAAAAAAAATTGTGCTTTCAATCAACTTTCATTGTGTACGTGGCCAACAAGAAGGAACTTAGTTTTATTTCAAATGGATTACGTAATCCAACAGCCACACTAGACTTATATTTTTGTCTGCCTCAACGATTTGTATAACGCTTAAGGAAATTTTTGAGCGAATTAAGATGTTATGGATAGATGGAAAACGAATTGTTTAATACATTCGATAGGAAACGAACTTTCAAAACATAAGCTACAATAAAATCGGCAAATTTTGATTAAAAATAGTCTGGCTCTGGGGTGCATAAATGTCAGGAAATGATTCTGATTCCAAGGCTTTTAAGTCCTGTTAAAAATGAACTGTGGGAATATTAGTGCATTGTGTAAGCTCTCCCGCCTCCAAGGTTAGCTATACACCACAAATCAAGGTTCGGCTGCTGGCACGCACGCAGTCGAAGATAGGAATAAAACACACACCGGTGCATGGGCGTCGCAACCGGGGGGAGCGGGGGGGACGGTCCCCCCCAATAATAAAAGTCTTCAATTTCGTCCCCTCCAATAATATATTTAGTTTCGTAGTTATATTAAAAATATGATTTCTGTGATATAACCCATATGTTGCGCATGGTGCATTTAGTCAAATCGTGGTAATGTGAGCACTTTTTAATTCGATCTTCGTGTAACATCAAAATCAGGTCCGATACCGAGGAGAGATACTATAATAATAGTGAATATAATCACTTTATTACTTATGTTTGTGTACATGTGCGAAATATTCTTGATACTGCTGCGGCATTTAAGTGTAACATTCAGGTTTCTCCTGATGTTTAAATTAATGATTTTGTGTGGTTATAGCACCAGCAGATATGTTAACTGTGTTTTTACAAATTTGTTCTCTGAAAATATTTTTTATAAAAAATAAATTGTATATTGCACCCAACTATAATTAGAATATTTAGGAAAGAAAAATGCCTAAAAACCACCTTTTTGCACCTTAAAACCCCAAATTTTCCCGGGGGGTCCCCGCTTTTTTTTCCCCAGGGGATGGATATTCCTCAACAACTAAATCAATTGAAGTCCCCCCCAAAAAATATATCCTTGCGACGCCCATGCACCGGTGGCGTGGCGACGGGAAAAAAAGGCGCGCCCTTCCCTTCAGTTACGTTTTCCTCGCGGCCCGCCTCGTTGTGTAACAGCGCCGCCTGACATCACCGGCGCGAACCAACCTTCGTTTGTCACGTACGCCGCCTCGCGACTTACGTCCGGTGGCCTAGGATTCACGTATCCTCGGTCACGCGTCCGAGGTTGGAAATAAGGGAGATATTGTGTGCAATTTCTGACATGTTTAGGCTAGGTCTCTCACGCCATGTCGATTTTTTTTTTTTTTTTTTTTCGTTTTTTTGTCATATTACTTATATTTACAGGCTATTTCTGAACGTTAAACTAGATATCTCCTTTGCAGTTTTTGCTCTGCCACAAATATTTTCAACAGATATTCACTTAGTGTAATATCACAGATGTAGAAAGGCGCGCCAATTTTTCGTAAATATCTTCACTTGTTCGTCTTTTTACATCCACTCTGTTACATTAAGTGAATATATTTTGAAAATATTTGTGTCAGAACAACAAATACGAGAGAGGTATCGAGTTAAAATTCTAGAAATAGTCCTTAAATAAAAGTAACGACGAAAAAACTTAAAAAAAAAAAAAAAAAAAAAAAAACACATGGCTTGTGATACTGAGCCTTAATATATGAAGTTAAATTCAGACTGAATTTCACAACTTTTTTTGGTTGTATTGAATTTTAACGTTTATTCCATGCAGGTGTGTTTATAATGTTTGCACGATAATACCCCCTTCACGACGGTAATTTTTTCGATTATCACTAGTGAGTTCCTTTCAAGCTATTAAACTTATAGCATATTAGCACTTAAACAGCTAGGTTTTGATTTTCATATCCAATTGCTAACCAGTTTACTTCAGAATTTCACTACATACAAAAGAACCTTCATGGAAAAATTCAATTCTGAAGTAGTTTTTTTTTTTATCTCTCAATCTCTCTCTCTCTCTCTCTCTCTCTCCCCCCCCCCCGGCCCCACCCCTCCCCACCCCAAGGTATGTGTTATAACTACAATTAAATGTTGGCTAGGGTAAGCCAGCCACATCTAAAATAGTCAAACTCGGTACCCATCCCGGAAAGCACAATTCCGGGGTAGCAAGAGCACTAATTATTTGGCGTGTGACAGAGAAGTTACACCTTCCGGGCCGTCCTTGCGTCCATGGACGTAAATAACCTCCGCCCCCACCCCCCTTGCCCGGGAATTCAAAATCCCGTGACTGAGGGGGCCCGCTTCCAAAATCGTAACTGTGAAATGGGAATCCTACAGATTGCAGCCCCTGCCATGGTCGACAATGTTTTCACGTGTGTAAGACTCTTGTTGCTTACCCGAGATTTTTTTAAAAGACTGTTCTAAAGATTTCACACTTAAAAGCATGTTACTCCCTTAGGCCGGGTTTATAAACTACGCAAGTACACAACACGCAATTAACGCAAGAAGCTAACAAGTCGTTTACAAAGCACAAAAAAGTCGCAAGGAATTACTAACCCCACAACTTGAAACGTAACAGAATGAAAAAAGTCTCTTCCACGGCGTCTTGTGATTGTAAATATGTTTCACGAAAACGGGTTATATTAATAGTTTTATTTAAAAAGCGTCGTTTCCTTTCACCGTGTCATCGTTTTATCATGTGATACGTTATAAGATACAAATATAGTCATAGCCTCCTTACATGACATCCGCTTAAACGCAAGCCGAAAAACAATATGGTGAAAGTTTTCCTATTTTTTATTTTTGCGTTGCATTTATGCGTGTAAAGTACCTACAGTACAAACGGGTATTCGAAAACGTTATTATTTAACTTTTACGTCTTGCGTTTCTTGCGTAGTTTATATACCCAAACGAAGCACTAACTTTAGGTTAAAGTTGTAAATTTTTTTTTATGTAACATTTTAGCTGTCGGTATGCGGCATTTGGTAGGAGTAATTTCGTGAATGCGACAAAAGTCAAGGAACGGAAATATGTAACCACCACGGTGCTCCCATCTGTACTGGATGGCGCGAACCAAAGTTCACAAAGACAAAGGAGAATGTTACAGCTTCGACTATTTAATGAATTTTAACAATATGGATATTATTTTTATTGTCAACGAAAATCAGGTCTAAAGCCGAGGTTTAGTATGTTTTCAAGTCTTTTTTTCGTTTTTATCTCTAACGTTTCATTATACAGTTTAAAATTTCGGTCTACTAATAAAATGATTGGATAGTCGACGTAGCTGCTACGTTAACGAATTCTAGCTGCGGGCGCAGGAACTACGCGTTATTAGCGTCAAGAAATGTAGTTCAAAACCAAATTTGCGTATTATTGATCACGCTCGGCACTATTTTAAAGAATCTCGTGTCCATGTTTGGTATTATGAGCAACATGAGAACACGTGGATCTGCTCGTTACCTAAGTTATATGTTATACATCGCTGGCGAGCACTGTAAGAATCGCTTACTTCTTATATATTAGTAACTTTATTAAATATTCTTTGCCGGGTTCGAACCGTGGACTCAGGACTCGATGGTGTAAGTGGGTATTATTTTATTTAAATAATACATGTTTGATTTTCTTACGGTTCTTTTAACAACAAATATATATTATTAGTTTGTATGTAAAATTGTAATCGAGGAGTGATGGAGGCGAAGGTAATCCGAGATGGCTGCCACGACGCTACCAATCCAACCGGCAGACGGAGACGCGGCCTCTGAGAAGGGGAGAAGGGTGTGAGGGTGAGGGTGACCACGTGACGCCGGGCGCCGGATCACAGAGGCGCCTCCCCCCCGCCCCCGCGGCGAGGCGTCTTCGTGCGGCGGAGGATAAACTTGACCTACTTCATCCCGACGCCGCGCGCCAACATCCCACTCCAAGTCGCGTGTCTGGCTGGGACTGTGCGGGGTACCGGGGTACCTGGGTACCAGGGTGCCGGGACATTTACTTCTGCGGGGACCTGACCGGGGCTGTTGCGCGAACAAAGGATGCACTTGCAAAAAAAAAATGCAGTTAATACACTGACTGTTCTCTTACGAAAACCGATGGGTTTCAACTATGCGTGAATTTGTGATTAGAATAACAGGCTGGTTTTTAAGACATTTAAGGAACACGCTAGATAAAAATTAATAATATCCAGTTTGTTTACTAACATTTGGTAAAATTCCGGGGTGCTGGGCCATTTACTTTTTCAGGACCCTAGTACTATGCCGGAAAGGGGGGGGGGGATAGCTAGGGGGTATAGAATATACCCCCTCCCTTACTAAAGAAATTTCATTTATATTCGTATCTAATTTAAATTTCAATATAGTTTTCATGGCTTAATGTAATAAAAATCTTCAAAGATTTCATTGCCTCATTTAATGACCGATTTCACCGGAATTTGCTTGTTAGCATTCAAATTCCGGTGAAATCGGTCATTAAATGAGGCAATGAAATCTTTGACGATTTTTATTACATTAAGCCATGAAAACTATATTGAAATTTAAATTAGATACGAATATAAATTAAATTATTACTTTTCCCATTAATGTCCTTATTTTTCACAGAAAAAATATACAAAAAGGACCATAAAAAATAAAATGGCCAGCACGGGCCCCTGCTAGGCACAGGACATTGGGGGGTTGCCCGGCCCTTTTTTGAAAACACATTTTCAATTCCCTGAGTTTTCCCTGTTTTTCAGATTCTCCCTGTACCTCATACCAACTGACATTCCAGACAGTCTGGGCTCGAACCGCAGTCCGGCCATCCTGATTCCAGATTTTCATTGTTTCCCAAAATCACCCTTAAGCAGGGGAGATTTTTTTTTTAACGTGATACTAGAAGCAGATCACATTTATAGTTATGTCCATGGTAACATTTACATGGGGTTTTCAAAAAAGTACATTAGATATTCAAAATTATTTTCCCTCTGGCCCTAAGTTTCTCACATAAGGTGACTACACCGTAGGGCGCAATGGAACTCTTGCAATAAATTAATCAAAATTTGCTATTGCTTGATGTTAACCACAAAATTCTACATTGACAATACTTAATATGGTAAGAGCGTAACAACTACAACAACAATGATAAAACTTGACAGCAAAAATTGCATTTAGCACATGAACCGCAAACAAAAAAAATTACATAATTATTCAACTGAAAATATGAATGAATAAATGGCATAATTAGCATAGGCGTGCCTACAGGGGGGGCCAGGTGGGTCATGGCCCCCCTAATGTAATCACTCAGATCGGCATTTTCTATAATGCGTTCGTTAATATTTGTATATTCCTGGCACTGTGACACTCAAACTGTTTTTCAGTGTTGCAGCGTGCTAATTAACAATATTTTTAAACATTTTATCGTTCTGGAAATACAGCCGCCTTAGTTTATTTAAAACACAAGGTCATGGCCAACCAAAAAAAAAAATATTTTAAGAGGTTTGTTAAAGTTCTGTTGTCTGAATTGCTGTGTTTGCATTCACTAAAAATAAGTTAATTTCAAGGTAGATCTGGACCAATCTATTGGAAAATTCGAGGGGGGAAAATGTGTAAGTACCGTTTAAACATTGTCTATGGAAAAAAAAAAAATATTCTCAAGATTGTTAAAATTATACGGATATAAATATTAACTACTTAGTAGATAAACATATCTCGTTGATACTGCACAAAAATATAAACACGGCAATGAGTGAATGTATTTGGGCTATTTAACATTCTAAATTCAGCTTCTGATTTAAAAATTTAGCAGGACCCCCCCTAATGGAAATGTCTGGGCACGCCTATGATAATTAGTTAATAGTTTGTGTCTTTCCCACCATATGATATTTTAGTTTTTAACGAACTCCAAATTAAAATAATGGTAGCATAATTACATTTGCTTTACTGCAAATAAATTTTACAGTTTATAAATTATGCAACAATTGAAAGGATTTAAAAGTAACCCCATTCTCTCAAAAAGTCACTGCAATATAAAAGTAACTGGTGCAGAAAAATATGTAGGTAATCATTTAATATTTAGCTGATAAATCAACAGCCAAATGTTTCATTGTTGCTAGCTGCCACTTAAAAAATATGTAATTACTGAATCAATTCTATTAAACAATAAGTTTTAATGTCAGCCCATAATTCCAAATTCACCCAATGTTACGTTTTTGCAGCATGCATTACAAAAGACATGGTGCAACCACAAAAGTGCAATTGGTGCAATAAAAAAATTACCATAAAGTTTTTAGCCATACACAAACAAACAAGAATTTAATAAAATATATTATTTCTTCACAACATAAGGGTCACAACGTAAATGTTTGAATTCTGTTTTGAAAATCTTATTTAGAAGTGAAACAACTCCAAAAAAATTTCTTCTGCAAAGAATAGCTGAGTTTTAGGGCTTTTGCTCTAGATAATATTCTTAATTACAGAGGAAAAAAAATGTATACCCTGCTAATGTAAATTATGTAATTAAGGAAAAAACATTTTTTTTTTTCAATATCTGTACCAATTTCAATTTTTTATTTTATTTTATCTATGCATGCAAAAAAAATTTCATCCACATATAGAATTAACACTAAGTCAGGTGCCTAAGAGGCATTGAAATATTACAAGTGTTTTTTTACATGAAAACTATTATTTAATACATAAATTTGTTTACTTTAATATACTATTTGCACCATAAATGACTTTACCGGGATTTTCTTTCATCTCCATTAATGATAAAAACAAAAAGAATTTACCACTAGTACCAATTTGTTAGTATAAATTTTATAATAATATTATATTATATAATAATTGTTCATTTTTAATGTATTCTTATTACTTTTATGTTTATTTTTTAATTTGGTGTGGAATATAAAAAAAAATTCATTTCTATATACATTAACTAAATGATTTTAAACTATCAGATGGTTCTGAGTGATTTCGGGTTGTAGGAATTTTCATTTCCAGTTTTACACCAATTGGTCATTTTCAAGGATTCCGTCAGAGTTAAATCCCCATTATATGCTTTAATTCTATTAATGTTTATGGATGAGTATATATAATTGTGCATTTTATGATTTATTTACTTATTGTACTATTATTTTTCTGGTTTTTTATACCGCACTAAGCTAATGTGTAATCAATCCACATGAAGTATTGATAAGAGATTCAAAAAAATTGCTGTTAACAATTTGTTATATTTTAATAATTTTCACATTTATATTTTCTCTTATTTAATTTTTTTTTTTACAATTTTTATAAACTTGATAACTTTCCCCACTGACAGATTTTTTTTTTTCCAGAATCATATTGTAAATTGAATCACCCACTTACATTTGTAGTACTCAAAAACATTATATTCTGTATTATTTTCTTAAAATAAGCCAACACATTCAACATGTGCCCGTATTCTTTTTATTTAAATTAAATTTTTTTTAAGAACTGTTTTATTGCAAATTTACTTGCCAGTCTAGTTACCCACATCATTTTATTAGTTACCTCGTGTATAAAAATTGCCTTAACTAACATCAAAACTTCAAAACAAAATTTTCATATTTTTTTTAATTTGATAAATTCCTAAACTAAACAATTAGGATTTAACTTTATTATCTGGCGAAAGGTTAAGATTTTCCATTAGATTCAGGCCACTTCTTTTATAGCAACTCTTTGCTACTCTGCTTCCAAGAGAATGACAGATTAAGAATAAAGGACACGGTCTATTTCCAAAATGTTATCCCGTTTTTCACCATGATAAGCAAATGTTCAAAGTCCTGCCTTTTCATTTTTTCATGAATTATTTTCTTTACCTCTCCTATTGACACTACGATATTGCAAATGGTTAGAAAATGTTGCACCTGTAGCACTATTGTGGCTTCAGCATGATAATAATGATAGAATTTCACTAACCTTAGTCCTACCATTGATAGTAAATTCACCCATCTTCCCATTGTTCACCATTTTATTGGCTCGAATGATCACAGAGTCCACTTTACTTATTAACGTTCCAATGTTTCTACAAGAACTTTCCTTCCCATCGATCCACGTTATCTGGTCACCTCGGATTGTCTTTAAATCATTATTACTCTTCTTGCTCACCAACTGACCATCTTTAAAAACACCCATTTTGTACATGCCAGTGACTTCCTCAAGAACTGCTTTTCCTTTCTCAGGCCCAAGGAAATTATTTACAACACAGAGGCCATAAGCATTCATGTCTCTCACAACTGTCTTGCTTATCTCTTCAAGAATGGCATGTTCTTTGCTATTCCGATTAAGGACAGACTTCACATCACCCCCTACTAAACTAATTTCTGGGAAAGCTTTGATACCATTTGAATTTCTTGGTCCCATTGCGTAGGTAGACTCCTGGGATGGCATTTCCAAATAGGATGGAGATGCCGAATTGTCTCTAAAATCCAAGTTAGGACTTAAGACTTCAGTTCTAGCATTAAGAATTTCACTCTCTGAACTGCCTTCATAAGTAATAGGACTAGTATTCCATCCTGCAGTCAAAAGTCCTGGGTTATCTCGTTTACTGTTGACAGACGTCAGCGTGTTGGTGGTTTTTGTAGAAAACGCACTGACAGAACTTGGTGCACCCGATGACACTCTCACATCATTCTTTCCCGGTTTAATTTTTGAACAAAACAATTTATGATTCTTCCAGTCTTGATGCTGATGTTCTTTCGAACAATAATATACAGTCCTACAACGCGAACAGCGCAAGAGTCCTTCGTGCACACCGCACACGTCGCAACACAGAATTGAATTCATTTTCAGGATTCAGTCGCAAACAAACCTCGCCATGATTTTTCTCGTATTTATGTTTTCCATAGACAGTGTATAGCATAACATGAACAACGCCAACAAAACGAAACAGAGAAAAACCTAAGAGCATAAAGTTAAAGAAAAACGTCATTTTAATGGTCCCGATTCCATTGAGGTGATATTATTTTAAGGTATACATACTACGAGAATATTTAATGTGTAAATGTAGTAAAATAAAAATATATTGTAACTAAAACAAAAATAAGTAAAAGAAGATACTCAATATATTTAATTAATATGTAATAAATAATGAAATTTATTTGGAATTTTGGTTGTTAACTTATATAAAAGTTGTTTTCTCCACCAAATAAAAGGCCTTTGCCACATCGAAAGTACCACTCTATGACCAACAATCTCTTCTAGCTCTGATGTGAGCTAATTCACATTTTCAAAATTTTCCAATTAGCCAATGCCCAATACCATGATGCCACCCGTCGGTGCTCCCTCTGAGAGCAGAGGCCGTAATGTGCCCTCAATACCTGATTAGGACGAATGTAACGAACACGCCCGTGCGTGCCAGGAAAGAGTTAGGGCAGTGCACTGAATGGCGTGACGCTAATCACGGCCGGCTGTGTTGTGCGACGCGTGGCGATGCGTCATCGAAATATAGTGCACATGCAATTGTAATCATGGGAAAAACTAAAACTTTTTATGTCTTTAAAATCTCCAAATAAATAAAACATTTTGATTTAGGTGTTTTTGTGTCACAACGCTGGCCGTCACTATTTTCCCGCGCTCCGTAACTTTCCGCGGGAAATCGAGCCCTCCCTGGCCAGGTTGTCAGGGAGCGCAGGTAGTCACAGTCAGGCACTCATCAGGGCCGGCGGCCCTGTGCACGGGCAGCCAGCCGTTTCGCGCCAAAACCGCGATGTACCAGTTTAGTGTGAATTCATCCGCTCCGAATCGCTGCGTCACAGCAAGAAAGAAACTATGGTAAACATTCTCAGCCCATTCCGAACTATAATTCTTCAGTTTATTCACCCTGTTAATCTCAAGACGCCTTCACGTCGGACTTAAGTGGTGCAATAGTAATTCTAGTATTAGTGTTTGTCATCAGCCACGTGCTTTGTTCGCTTGTTGTGTGTGGAAACGTCCGCCACATGTAATTTTGTGACATCATGATTCTTTAGGGTAGCCTGTCTGTATTCAGCCATTTTTGTATTGTGTGTTCAATTGCTCCACCGTCTGGCACATTCTTAACCGCAGCCTCCCGACGCATCACGCGCCATCATATCTCCTACTGTTAGTCTCAGGATAACCTGCAACCCCCGGTGGGGTAATTCCGGGACGTTCCGCAAGCCGTGAATCAGTGCCGCCATTCGAGGGCTGCATATGCAGAGTTTAGAAGGTAGACGATGATACGGCCAGTTACGTGACGGCGCCATGTACCATGCGATGTACTGTACCAGGTGACGTGTGAATAAAATCAGTTAACATTCAAGTGTTTTCCCTTAATCATTACGGCATCCTGGGTGGCCTAAACAGCCCGGGGAATATTTTTTCGATGCGTCCCTGCCAGTAGCCACGAGGCAAAGAACCCCACCCTCGAGTCAAAATTCCAACCTTTCACAACTTAAATTCACCAATTCTAAAACAGGAAGCGGGAACAGCGTCAACACAAGGAATGGGACCTGACCGGGAAGGGTACACATATGTACCACCAGTGGCACGTGAAGCAGTTTTGCATTTTATTCACGATCACAACCTGGCAAGACACCCAGAGGCGGACCAAACACAACGAACTGGCAGTCAGCATTACCACTGGCCTGGCATTGCCCAGGATGTGCTGTAGTATGTGAGGACATGCAAGACATGCCAGGAGTGGAAGGTGTGGCGGAGCGACATAATGGAGAAGCAGCATGCCTGCCTACCCACTATCATGTTCCAATCCATTGCACTGGATATCACATGGCCGTATGCTCGCATATACCAGGGAAACAGGTTCCTTGTGGTTGTGACCTACCTCTTCACCTGCTGGGTAGAAGCATACTCCACCTGCAACATTAGGGCCAGCACCATTGGGACAATTTTTCAGATGGCATTCTTCTTGCATTGGTACTACACCAAGGTCCTGCTGATGGACAACTCCAGCCAATTTTGTGGGAGGCAGTGAAGGGAGATATGAAACTTGTGGAATGTCAACTACTGGACCATGCCAGAGACATCCCTATGGAGAGGTGAAACCAGGAGTTTAAAGTCCAGGTGTACATAAGGCTGGATAACAACCATACCAAGAGCGACAACCACCTTACAGATACTATATTCTAATCTGCCACAGAATCAATGTGGCCACAGGGATGACCCCGGCAGAAATTGTTCAAGACCACAATTTTCCCATGCAAGGTAAATAAATGAACAGCCCATGGGGTTGCTGATGAAGATCCAGAGAAGTGCCTAAAGTGGCAAGAGATTGAACTGGCAACAGCATGTGAACGACAGAGGGCCTACATCTTATAGATTTAACTGCAGACGACCCAACCACTGCCAAAACTGCAGCCTGGAGAACAAGTGCACATGCATACACAGCCCCTGTATAGCATGCAGAAGAATTAGTGTGCTGGGCTGAGCCCCAATTCTGAAGCTGCTGAGTCGAAGCACCTACTTGTTTCACCTGGGTTAATGGCAGTTGCATAAAGTGTAACGGGACAATATCTTAAGAACAACACTTCCAGGAAGTAAACATGGTCCTTAAAAATGCCACCCCATAAGAAATGGACAAAATGCCTACTGCAGGTGACACAATCACATGTTGAGGCAAGTGGGACATGTTCAATGCAACACTTAGCCCTGGAATGGCGATTCCAGGACCAACGTGAGGCCCTGCCACAACCTGAAGGCAATGCCACCAGGGGCGCACAATGCAGATCCATGCCATCACCTGGATGGTCAAGGCAGGTGCCGAAACGATGGCGGAGCCACCTCTGGTGACAGAGCCAGACGAGGTGGAAGAGCTGAGCTAGCCTCCACCACCGCAGATGAATGGGGACACGGTGCCTCCCTAGCCGATGCAGAATTCCGAGTCAGGGTGGAGGAGCCGGCCAAGACAAACCCGAGGGCAGCTCTGAGCCACACTTCTTAACAGACTATGCCACAGGTTTGGAGCTGGATGAGCTGGTGAATGACGACTTGGTGAATACGGAACGAGAAATGCGATCATAACCCCTACGAACACAGTGGGAGAAGGCGTCCCTGATCCTGCTGCCTTCAGTGAGTACGCAGATAGTCTAGGCCTGGGCTTATTCAGGGGGAGGGGTTCTCTCATCGTATCTCCTTTCCCAGGTCCTAGCCTTGTCCATGGCACACCACAGTCGTGGTTGTCACTTCACTCCGTGCGCAAGGGAATGGCTAATTGGCATCTGAGACTCCATTCCTGCTCGGACCACTGCTGAGACCAGACATGGACAGGAGGTGATCCACTGTCTATTATCTCATTGTTTCTTTCTGTACTCTATCTATTTCGGTAGTGTTATTATTTAAGTTTAAAATTTGTTCGAGAGAAATGTTTCCATACATATATATACATATATATATATCTTTTTTGGCACACCATAACGATTGGTGCATCCACCAATGTTAATGAATTGGGATACATATATGTTTATGCTGCAACACAAGGGCCTGTCATTTTGAAAAATTTGGTTCGGATGTAGCGATAATGGGTTCTCCTGCCTGTGGGCCTCATCGTGGTTATTTAATATATTAATGACAAGCCATATGCAGGAGTTAAACTGCACTTAGTCTCTCAGAACAAACTGTCAATTTCCAAGCTATTGTGCATGATGCGACAATCACTGGCCACATGAATAAACTAGTCAAACAGAACCACCTGCAGGTACAGTAATTAATTTATATAGCCTAGCACAGGGGCATAGCCGGGGGGAGGGGGGGTTAGGGGTTAAACCCCCCCCCCCCCCCATTAGCACCAAATCTTTAATTAATTTCTTATTCATCACTCAAACAAATCATATTAAAATTAATAAAATTGTTACCATTACAATATTTAATTTTAAGAACCAAAAACTGCTAAAATATCACTATTGTACACCTTAAAATCCAAATTTTCCTGGGGGAGGACCCCCGGACCCACTACTTTAATAGGGGGGGGGGGGGGGCACCATGCTTCTTAACACCCCCCATACACAAATCCTGGCTACGCCACTGGCCTAGTATATAGGGATCTTGTAAAGAGAGCACCCACGGATTATTGATAGTGTTTGAGAATGCAATGATACGCCCTGCAGGCAGGTAACCCGACAACATTCGCACATACCACATACTCGCAGTGCGCATTTCAGAATCAAGCCTCTGGTCAGTGTGGGCTAGAGTCATGCTTGCATGTGTTGACTGGAACTCGCTTGGGTAGCTCGCACAGCTTTACATTACTTTCTCAACGAAAATAATTAGTCCACTGTTGATACAACATGACATAACCATTATACCAGGCGGCATGGTTTTTTAAGAGCTTCACTCTCCACCGAGACTTGTAATTTTAAAAAGAGCAACAAAACCCAGTGCTTACACAGCCCATGAGCTACTGAATCCCCACATCTATACTGGCCTACACCATCGAATCCAATGATTCAGAACTGTTTCAGGGTAACTGTAACAAGAGAGTTGTGGAAGCTTTGCTACTGGTCTCACCGCACGACACAGCCTTCGGGGCACATGAGGATTTAGCAGACCACTTCAGAAGAAGTTGTGCCCTCTTTATGGCCTAGCCTTTCTCCCAGTAAAGGAAGGAAGTCAGCGGCTCGTGGTTTTAGGTGCTCTAAACTTTCCACAACAATCTCCCAGAAACCAAAATAAAATCCAGTAATAAACAAAAGTAATATTCTGGTTTACCCAGACACGTGCAGGGTTTGGTGCGGCTAACATGTTACTATGTACCCTCCGCAACAGCTCCGACCCAAGTTAAATAAAATACTCTGACTTTGAAGTCAGTTGACATTTCAGTCAGTAAGGATTTCTGCCCCTGCTCCCACTGGTGTTCCAGACCGAGATGCATGCATCCATGCTGTAAGGTCAGGGCTCAGAGACGTAAATAATTGTGAATACAGAAACTCTTATAAAAAAAACTATGAAATCAAACAAAAATGTTAAAATAATTAAATAAAAATGTTGACACTGGCTCTCCAAACCACTGAACTAACCAACCCAACTGTATTTACAGTGTAAATAGTTTTATTTCTTTTAATACAAGATTCGCAACAAGTTTGAAATAACCTTGCAAGTCGGATAAATTTATTATACCATTCACAACATATTTCCTCTAACTATAACCAAACTAATTAGCTAAGATTCTCTGCCATTCTACTATATTTCCCTTGGCATTCACATTGCATGGCACAATACAAAATACAAGAAATAACTTTCAATTATAAATATTTTCTGTTCAAGTTCTCCTGCTAGCTTCATCTTGAGAGAAATTTAAAATTTTTAAATTGTTGCTTTTGAAAAATTATGCATCAATAAACATAGGAGATTGACAAATTATTTGTCCCTGTGCCCTCAGTTTCTTTCCTTAGCCCTGCCTAACAGCACACATTTCCTGCAACTGCTCACACCTATTACTCAATGAATGTTTGCCTTCACCAGGGGTAAATTCATAACAGCTCTTAAACCCAAGGACCAGAAGGCACTCTCATTGATAATGGGCCTTCCACAGTGACCACATCACAGCCCTCTTAATCAAAGTTGTTTAATTTCATATATTTTTTTCTAACCCTAAATATAAGTGTGTGAACAGAAAAGCTAGTAAAGGTTCAAAATGCACATCACCAACTCCGTACACCTTTAACACATTCAAGTCTATTGCGTGTGACTGGTTTAATTCACACAATACTAGGCTTTTTTAATGTTTTTTTTTTTTTTTAAATACGTTGAATGATACTTAAAATACTTACTATGTGAAAAAAATTTAGAGTTTACACTGTTTAATACTGTTACGAACGTGAGAGACCAGACCGCGATGCCAGGTTCAGAGCTGGCTGGCAGCCCCGAACAGCCACTGGCGTTACAAGCCATCCATTGACCTAAGGCATACCACGCGTGCCTGGCCGGATAACAAGGGTTGTAGCTACCCCCCTACCTCCTCTGCTTCCCGCGCATCGTCCTACCTCGGCATCGTCGAAAGTTGAAAGTTAGACATAATGTATTATTTCTAAAGAATCACTAATAATTTTTTTTTTCAAAATAATACGTTAGAATAGATTAGTGGCCGGTTTCACCAATGTCCCCTAACTTTTAAGAGCTGCTTAAGGCATGTGTAAGGGCTGCCTAGCACATTGAATCGTTTCACCAACAGTTAAGGAACTCTTAAGTAATCTTAAGCATCCCTTAGTTTAAGTGGTGGAAATCGGGCCCCTAACTATTTAAGCGGCACTTACTGTCACAAAACAAGAAAAATAAAATGGATGCCGTGGAGGAATACGAAGAACTAACCGAAGGTGTACATTTTATTTTTGATATAAATGTTATTGCTGAAGTTGTGGAACATTTTTAAGGTGAACTTAATGTGAAATCCTTTATTATAAATACATTCGAGAATGTTCGCATACTCCACTTTTATTTAAGAACTCATTTAATAAGGAAGTAATTAAAGGTTTTTCTTTTGAAAAGTCTTAAAAGAACATTTATTACAAGGAATTTTGTATGTTCTAAAGGAAAAAAACTGATATATTTTTTTTTTAATTTTCATCTGCTATTAAAGCTTAGTTTAAACTTAGACAAAATTACAATAGCGATAAATTCTCCCATGCTGCGTCCTTTTCTTTGCTCGAAACAGCATCCGTCCTCTTATTTTCTATTATATTTTTATGCCTCTCAACTAGGCTCAACTCCTTCATTTTCTCATCAGAAGAAAAGTTTTGCGTTTTCATTCTCTTTATTTCAAACATTTTCACACTACTTTGCAACGACCATATAGCTACTACTTTCCGTGAAAATACACTAACATCGTAACATCCAATTACCGCGAAATTAATAAACATTGAGATATTTGTTTACTGTTTAGTTAAAATATTTGATTGGCTTATGTATGTCACGTGACAAAATGTTCGAAGAACCAACCTGAAAAGTATTAGTACTTATATCTGTACGAACCCTCGCTCTATGGCAAGCCAGTCCCTAACTAAGCAACCTCTACATAAGTGAATGTGACGATGGTGAAAACCAATTTCGTGAGAATTGACTTTAAGGAACGCCTAAACTTAAGCAGTCCTTTGCTGAGGGTGTGTTTAGGAGGCGTTGGTGAAAACGGCCCTAGAACTATTGTTAAGTCTGCTATACTTTTTACATTTATTGTTGCTCATACAACATAAGAAAGTTTCCAACGTATTTTACCATATCATTAATTTTGTTAACCTAATCATTTTTCCTACATTTTTAATTTAGTTAACCTAAATTGATCAAATGTTAACTTGGAATCACCACTTTCCAAGTGTAACTACCCTTACCTAGTCTCTACAGAACAATTAATATTAACTACTTGTTGAAATGCAATGTGCCTTTACAAAATGATAAAAAAAAAATTCAGGTAACTGGTGACTAACTGGTAACTGCTCTTAGTACCGTAATTTTTTGTTGGAATTTTTTTAATAGTGTTAGGGTATTTTTTCAATAAACTGTAAGCGATTTGAGAGTATTATATATATTTTTCGTTCTTTAACTCTGATTTCCACCCCTTTCTAGTAATGATTGGTCGTATTATAATTTATTTTCAACTAATTTTAACATAATATTAAAAAAAGTTTAAAATAAATTAGAATGGATTCTATAATATACATTGTACAGAAGTTATTTTTCTATTCCGACCCGTGTTTTTTTTTTGTCTCAGTAATGGTTCGTCTTATCAAAAATTGTTTCAGAAGACAGTTTTAAGATAATATTTGAAGATTTACAATAAATTTTAACAGTATTAATAGTGAAGAAGTTGTTAATTTATTTGTCCTTTAACCCCTGTTTTTTTTTCCCATCATTTGCAGTTATAATTCTTCGCATTAAAAATATAACATGAAAAATGATTTGGTATTGCTCTTACAAGATGTAACAACTTCATACAGATGCAATAATTGTTTTATTAAATGAGTTACAGCAAAGTTCCTATTTTTCAAAAAAAATCTTCCCTCTGGATGTCTTAATGTGATAACGGCTACAATAGACAGTTTTTTTCTTAGAAATGTACCTTAAACATTGCATTTGAAAAAATTTTTTGTCTCTCACTTAACCCTCGACAATGCACTTATTGGAATGACTCTGGGATAAAATATAAAAAACAAGTGGTTGGGTCAATGGAGGCAATGATTACTGTGAACTTTCAAGTCATTGCACTTTTTTGGGTAGAATAACATTGTTAAGCCTACCCTACAAAATACCAAATTTTCGCCACACTGTGGAGAAAGAAATTGTTATTCCATGTATGCTATACCAAACGTGCATTTGTCGATCAAAGAAAGCATATTGGTGTGAGATAAACATGTTTACTGCTCATTTAATCAAACACTTGAAATGTTATAAAATTTCAACTGTTTATTCTAAAATTATGTAACCTATTAATATATGATATTTTACCTTCTGCACGTCACTTGGAAAAAAATAACCAAATGTCATAGTATATTAAAAAAATTTAAGTGGAATTTTAGACTTAATGTGATTGAATTTGAAACTTGTTATATAAAATTATAAGGATATTAGGGAATTGAGAGTTGCTTTATTGTTGTTTATTTATGATATATTCATAACATTACACAAACAAGACAGCTCATCAACTAATTCACAGTAATAATAATAATACATAATTGTGCCAATTTCATTGTACGAGTTCAAAATGCTACAGATTCATATTTTTAAATATGTTAATTGATTAACAACTTATAATACTACTTTGAAAAATTGTAACTAATAAATATTTTACCAAGCAAGACAAAAAAACAAGCATTGTTTATAAACACGTGTGTCCATAATAAACATAAATCCTAAGTGAATGAAAACCACCTTGCATTTTCATTTAGGCTAACAGGTGTGTTGATTAAGTTCCTATTAAGTGTTCGTTAATCCATAAATAATTTATGACATACATTTTATAATATAATATAGGTTATACATATAGGTTAATATTTCTTGTTTAAGTTACTTGTGATCATATACTTTATTCATAAAATACAAAGACCACAGTATGTACAAAGCCTACCAAGTATGAAATAACCAAACCAATGGACTAGGCTATGTATTTAAAGATATTATAGCAATCAGATGAATCAACATTATTAACACATTTTTCTTAAAGCTATTTGTATTATTCAATAATCTGTAATTAAAACAAAAACATTTTGTCAATGAGGAGATTTGAACCATATCCATACCATTACCAGTAAGTTCGAAACCATTCACTCTAACAATTATATTTTTTTAAATTTGTTTTTATTGACAAATAGTTTCAGGCAGTTGACAAATGGTACAATTGTACAATTACATTGGTGCATTTGGGGGCAGAGGCTCAAATGCTCATACCCAAAAATTTTCACAGGTTACTCTCACAGACCATTAACATTATATTATTGTATTTACAGATCATAAGAAGAGGTAAGGACCAAACTTTGGTTGAAGAGTTTTGTTTTTTACCATAGTCCACCAAACTCTACAGCCGGGTAGATACACAACCCCCGTCGGGCAATTCACTGACTGTCCAATACAACTCTTGTACCGCTAGTACATATTTCTGCAGAAGAATAATCTTGTTTGTCCACAATGCATGATGTAATGCAGCAATGTCTCCATTGTTATTCAGTAATAGTTTAACAATAGTTTTTCTAACAGGGCTTTGGCTTTAAGTTTATGGTCAACCAGCCCTAATCCACCGTGCTCAGGTTTCTGTGTTATCTGGTCTCGACTGACATTACACTACAGTCTCTGATGACGTCATGACAGAGATGATGTATTATTAAGTATGTAATGCCACAGTTTTTTTATTATTTTAATAGATTTTGTGTGTCACAAACAGAATTAATTTTTCTTACGGTGATATATGCATTACCAACAATCATTAAACACACTGTCTTCCATATACATTGTACTCATCCTGCGATGAATATGTAAACCAACAGGTCTGTTTTGCACTTGAAAACCAAACCACTGGTCACAAACAAACACTAAACTCATTTAAAACACACATCAAATTGCTTCAGCACTTAATACAAAATTTATAGTTTAAAAACACGACGTTCACGAGAATCCGCCATTATCTACACTGTGATCAGAAAAAGCAATTGCGAGAAACATCTCTGCAGCGGTCTTGGCAAAGATGGTCTTATTCATGTTCTTAAGCACGGAATACAAGTTCAGGGTTTTACGAACTGCACAGGGGCGAACGCAGAGAGGGGGGATAATCCTCCTCTCCAAAATTCTAAGAAAAATCTAAATAAATCTAATATTCCTACCAACAAAAGTAAACATCAGGCAAAGCATACGCTCCTGCAACTGTATGTTCGACCTGTCAGCACCTGGGTGACTCATGCAGCCATTACCTTCCTGGGCATGGGTACACCCTGTGCGGTCCTGCATATCGTCTGCCAGTGTAAAGGAAGTCTCACACAACTGGACATGTGTGAGACTAAGGTGTCACTGGGTATGAGCTGACAAGCAAGTACTCAATGTTTGCGCCAAACTACCACCCTCAACCACATATGCCACAAACTTTAATCTTAATTTCACTAATCGCAAGTGCAATGTTTTAAAGAACCACAGATTCACAATGTTGTGGAACCGTTGCGGATCATGATTAAACGAAACAAAACTCACACTAATATTACTTATATTGAACTTATATTGACTATAGTGTCTTGTATTTTATCATTCTTAATATTCTTATAATTAATTCTGATACTTTGTTGCAGTTGATTTATTCAGAAAACCTGTTTGTTAGGTTATTATTTGTGTAAATACATTTTTTTCACTATTTTATTCATTATAAAGATGGTTTCTATGCCAACATTTTACATATGGATTTATTTGAAAGATATAAGTATGTTTATAGGACAATGTGTACTGTGTTGGAAGAAAGGACAAGAGACAATTGCATGACAGGCAGCGCTCATGTTTTAGACTTAAAGAATCTGTGATTTTCCAAGTTTTATTTTTTGCAGGAAAAGCCTCATTGCGAGGATTAGGAAATTTGTACACTGTTGTGGTTTTGTACTGTGTTTGGTTGTTGAGGTCACGTGACAGCTTATTCCCTGCATGGTTGCAGGCGGTCACATAGTCTCTTTGTCTTTGGTCGTTCATTTGAATGTTGTCCCGACAGGTTGCACCATCTGGCGGCTCATAAATAACATGTTGATGATAGCCTAGGGCAGATAATTTCACATCTGGGTGTCAGCACCATGGCGCTGCTAAGTGTTATCCTAGTTTTCTTTTGAAGTTTCAGATATTTGAGTTAGACAGACGTATAGGCCCAGGTGGTACGTTGGTCTGCTGGGACATAGTTTCCTGAGTTTCATCGTACCAAGCCAAAGAAGTCGCTAGGGACATTATTTTGTGGAAGCACAGGATTGCGAGTAGTGATCGCAGAAGTTAGTGGGTGTTTTACGTGAAGAACTCTCTTGTAAAGGACCTGTAAGATTATTTTTTCATCGTGATAAGAATACAAGTCCAATAATTTCAACTCTTTTATTTAAAAATTACCAAATACTGTTTTGAGTCGGCTAACAGTCATAGACAGAACTTTACACCAGACTACCTGCAACTTCTGATTCATTTAGAGTCAAGTATTTATGTGCTATTCAGGCCATAGATAACTGGTGAAATCTGAACTGGCACAAGTTTTGGAGTGATAGTAGCGGTCCTGCTACAAGAGGGCGTGGATTAATATGTGAATAAATATGTACACAAAAAGTATAATGAAATTTGTTGGATATGTATACGTAATAGTTTTACAAGAGAAGAGCAATATCATTTTTTTATATTGAAATTAAAATAATGATACTGTGCAGAGAAAGAATGTATGGTTGTGATTGTAGTAGCGAACAGGTAGGGGTTGTTTCTTGTTTCATAATAAAGAATAAATTAAATGGAGGAATGACAAATTTTTGGCGTAAATTTATTACCTACAAAAGATATACTAACAGTAAATGACTATTGTCATAAAACCAAGAAAATAAAAGTATTTTTTTTGTTTATGGATTTTAAATGTTTGTGTTTTGTATTTGTGTTTTTATGTGCTTTTTTTTGTGTATTAGGTAAAGGTGTGGTGTGTATATTTAATTTGCGATGTTAGGTGAAATCATAATATTTATTAGGAAATGTAAAAAAACTAGTTTTTTATAGGTTAGTTTTGCAATTGTTGAAGTGATAAATACAAAGCGAAAGTTTTGGTGAGGGTAGGTCAGCTAATAAAATTAATTAAATAAATTTACATCACTATAAAATGGTAGGAATATTGAAATCGCTAATGAGGTTGTGCTGAAGTAATAAAAATATGTAAGATCTTACGGTATAAGTGCGGGAATGGGCATTTAGGCAAGGAAGAATCACATGCTTGTTTTGTAAAAGATAATATTGTTATTGAGAAAATAACTTAGTGCATAAAATATATTTTTGGTTATCATGTTCTATACTAAAATAGTAGTGCTGAAGTATACTTTATGATACACGAGATGTTTAAATCAATAAACAATTAAAGTTTACAAATGTGGTTCTTTGTGAACTATAGAATACAATACCTGAAAGTTTTTTTTAGTAAAGAAATGCATTTTGTGCAAAACAAACATGTGAATGCTTACAGCCCAAACACCCCCCCCCCCCCCCCAAATACCCACCCTTTTTTCGGTACGAAGTACAGTCAACACTGTCATGGTATCGGAATCCAGACAACTCTAAGAACTTTATTTATAATATACATGCCCGCCAAACATCTTCAGCTTTCTCCTATCCCATATCCAATATTCTCTGAATTTCATCAGCAGACATCCTGTGGAAGGTTCACCTAATCACTCCAAGTCTAACACACACACACACACACACACACTACCTCCCTGACACAGTGATTCAATGCATAGTGAAGGCAAGTCAATACAGAGTGGAGTTAGCCTACTGTTACCATTTACAAAAAATTCTACCTAGGTTAAAACTGCCCACACCCTCTGCATATTATATAAGTTTTTATGAATTGTTAAGTATACTTTATGCCTCATGTCTCATGAACAATAATGATCCCTAAATGATATTTAATATGTATAATGAGAATGGACAATTTTGTTTCTTCGAATTTTTAAATAAGTATTTTTTTGAGAAATCCAAATTTTGATTATACATTTTTTTTTGGTAATTTTTAATATAGCCTACCCCTATTGTCATGTAACTGCTTACGAAAAAATCTTTAAACTGGAACAAATCGAGCTTTCTAACACCAATCGTTAAAAAGTGACATAATTATATTTATGTAAATCAGAAATGTGAGAAATGTTAGGTTACTTGACAAGATTTGTAAATTAATTTTTAAACACTAACTTAATTTTTTTTTTAAGAAAAATCTTTATCTACTAAAAGTATGTACGCTATAAACAAAAAACCATTGAATTCTGAGTACCCCGTAAAATTTTAACTAAAATTGTAGTCATGGAATGGGCCTTCTGAATTCCTCTTCCCATGCAGGTATACCACAGAATGAATTCCCAAATAAAATACTATTATTAGAACATTCACAATTGCTGTTTACAAGTACATAGTAAAACATTTCCTTAGCTTAATTAGGAGTACAGAGCCGAATGACATCTAGAAACAATCAACTGAAAACAAGTACCTGGATCTTAAAAAAATAAGACAGCCATTTTAGTTTATAACCAACTATTATATTAGAGATTAGCGTTTGTTAAAGCTTCACCTTTCAATGGTTTTAATCTTCGGCCACACAGAGCGCTATACTCGCCATGCTATGACGTTTGTAAAGCTTCCGTAGAACAGAAATTATATATATTCAAAATAGTTAAAAACGTATTATTATCCTGGAAAATGAGATAATGGAATAATTCTTCTGAAAATAAATAAAAAACAAAGTAGATAAATACATGCTAGAATTTTCGTAAATGTTTATTTAATTCATAATCTTACATGATTATGTATTCAAACTATTTTAACATATTTAATTTTGTAATTAATAGAGTAATTTTGGGAAAAATATTAATATGAAATAAAAAAAATCGAAATAGGTTGACGCCGACCACCAATGCTCCTCTGTCGCATAGACCGCTATGCCTCATCAACGTCTCGCAAAAGCGTGTGCACCGAACGCGCCCGTGCGCGCAGCAAAGGGTAGTGCGTGCGACGAGGCGAACGCCATGCAACGAGTGCTGCGCCGGCGGAAGGATCCGGCCGGGTGTGGCATATCCTTCCGCCGCACTACAACAAATTATTTTTATTGTATTTTTCCACAGGGTTTTATTAAACATTATTTTTCATTAATTAATAATTCAGTCCTGTCAAAATTATGTCTCACTGTGCGTTTTGTCCCGAACCTGGCCGGTTCAGTTTCCCGCGAAATTCACACGTTTCTGCGGGAGAGCTGGCGGGGGAGGGGGGTCACGCGCGGCGACACCGGGAGTGTCCTTCGAGAGCTCAAACAGGCCGGCAGCCTGCGCGCAACGCGGAACCAGCAACCTTTGCTTTCACCGACATGTAGTTTTCAATAGTGTAATATCTTTTAAAACTTTTACGTACAGTTCCGCGGTCGGCCTCAACCTACCATGAGGTATTTAACTTAATTAAATCAGTGCTCCAAGATGAGTGTTCTACGTCATACGTAAGTACTGTGGGAAGTTTACGTGAATTTACGTCGGCGCATCACGCCCAAACTTAGCCTACAGGCTACTTAGTTTTGGCCCGCACGGGGCAGCCAGCAGGCGACGCGTGCCGTCGAACATAATAACGATTCAGTCCCTGGGACACATCTAGATATCACGTAGAGTCGCCGGAGACACGGGCCTACGTGCCACTAGCCCAGTTTATTAAGTGTTAGGTAATAGTGAAGTGTATTGTTCGTCAAGATATCGTTCGTCATGTCAGAGTGTATTTTTGTAACTATCGCATCACGTGTACAAGTCCGCCCCTCACGCGCATTAAAATCGTGAGCCGCCACTGAGGAAGTGAGCTGCGCATGTGACTAGTCGCGTCGGGCAAACCGTTACGGCCAGAACGGGCAGCACCATGTATTGGGCTGTGCTGTATTAAATTCACCAACTATCTTTCAGAAGCTTTGTGTTATTCTTCAGGCGTCCCGAGTGGCCATGACAGCTCGGGGGGCCCTACTGCATTAACCCCAACCTCTAGCCACAAGGCCGAACCTTCCCTGAGATCACGAACCCGAGCAAAAATCCCGTCTAAATAGTCAGAGGTAGCGGGGACGGCGTCAAGATATCGAAACTTAGCCCGCAGATTATCCACATTTACATTCACATTTACTACTACACTACTATACTATTTTAACTCATGTAGTTCTTTTAAAAATCATTTATAATTTATATAGGTAGTTGTTATTTAATATGGTGTGGTATGTTGTCTTTTTTGTATCATGTTTGTATCGTGGTTATGATTTGTTAATATGTCGTATTTGTTTTTATCAATTTGTAATCTTTGTTATACTTTATATGTGCAATTATTAACGTTCTCTATACCCCAATAGTATTACATACTCGTATAGGGGTCAAGAGAGAGATGTAATTAAATAAATTAACACCAGGTTGTAGACTTATCAATTGAAAAAAAAATCTGTTAAATAGTGGCTTTGACAGATTAAAATTTTAACTGACCATTGCGGCGAAGTTACAAGTTATTGCTATGTATTCAAACCCTACAAAGCTTACAATTAAATTTTAAAAAAAACCAAACTTTAGCCGACATTTAAAACAAAATAGTTTGTCGACGTTAGGGCCGTTCCCGTGGTTCGGAGTCGCTGCCCAGCTGCTCCGGTAGAGAGGGTACGTGCCACGTGGCAAGGGAACTACCCTAACTCGGGTGAAATAAAAGAGTTTATGACGTTAAGTTGGGTTTACTGCACACGTCACACACTGTAAATGGGCTGTCATGGCTCCCATCTGTGACAGTCCATTAGGGCGAGGCCCGGCTCTACGCATTTTGAGCGCGACACGACACTACCAGTGACCTGACTGGCGGTGACACGACAGTGACGCGACTGACAGTGGCGTGAATGACGGTGACGTAACTACCGACGCGAACGACGGTGACATGACTGACGGTGACGTGACTGACAACGCGAATGACGGTGACGTGACTGACAACGCGAATGATGGTGACGTGACAACGGTGACACGACTGACAGTGTCCGTTCGACTCTCACTCACAACTTCGCGACCACACTCTCTCATCCCACTCAGGCGACTAACTCGACCCACGCTCCGCGATGTCTCAGCGGCCTCCCCCCTTGCCGCGCGCACATGAATCCCCCCTCTTCCCTTCATGTGCGAGTGCGTGGAGCCCACATGGTCACAGGCGGGGAGACGCGACACATCTACAGGTACACAACAAGACAAATAGATATTTACACACTCACATAATTACATAAACAAAACCTTTGTTGCACTTTTGCGAACGGGCGCCGGCGCACACGCAAGCCTGAAGCAGCAACGGGCAATAATGGCCTTAGCGAGCCGGAGGAGCACTTGGGACGACGTCAAGTTTTTTAAAACAATAAACATTTTTATGTATTAAACTCCAAAAGTACCTGAAAATTTTTTAATTAAAACATTTATTTCGAATGACAATGCTGCTTTCTTTAGGACTTGGCGTAATAAATGTCTTGATAGTTGCCAAACATCCCCTAGAATGCATTGACATAATTTTCTAGCTACATGCAGTACACAGTTTATTAAAACGGTTGCTTTTTCGTTTACTTAACAGGAACTGTGTAGGGTAACGTTCTGGAAAACGGCATGTGATTTAGGTTACGATTGTATTTCAACAAATTATTTAATATTTGTGACCTTACCCGTATAATTTCCAAGTCACCTATGGTATTTTACCGAATTATCAAAAAAATAAAAATATTGGTTGTTATGGCCGTACTGTAAATATCTGTCACGTAATTCAAACGGCCTTGCTTGAAATGTTTTGATAGTTTAAAGATCAAATAGACAATAACAGATAATGTAATTTTAGATTTTTAGTATAAGGTCGTAATATAGGGTGGTGTTTATTTGTGAATGTCAAGGAAGATAAAAGTGTGAGATTTATAGATTATATACTTTAGTATAAGTTCATAATTGTCATTAATTTACATAGGTAGTTATATTTATTATTTTCTTTTTAAAGTATGTTCTTAACTTACTAAATTTGTATGCTTTATTATGTAACACTTATAATTTAAATTAACATCAGAAATTTTGTTTAAGTTGACGCCGTCCCCGCTACCTCTGAGTATTTAGACGTGATTTTGTTCAGTTCGTGATCTCAGGGAAGGTTCGGCCTTGTGGCTAGAGGTAGGGGTCAACGCAGTAGGGCCCCCCGAGCTGTTGAGGCCGCTCGGGACGCCTGAATAATAACACAAAACTTCTTCAGATAGTTCGTGAATTTAATACAGCACAGCCCAATACATGGTGCTGCCCGTTCTGGCCGTAACGGTTTGCCCGACGCGACTAGTCACACGCGCAGCTCACTTCCTCAGTGGCGGCTCACGATTCTTATGCGCGTGAGGGGCAGACTCGTTTACGTGATGCGAAAGTTACAAAAGACACTCTGACATGGCACACGATATTTTGAAGCACAATACACTACACTAATACCTAGCTCTGGATTAAGTTTGGTGGCGCACTGCCGTACGACGGTGATACATAAGCCCTGACATGACGAATTACACTTAGGCGAACAACTATTCCACTAATACATTACACTTGATAAACTGGGCTAGCAGCACGTAGGCCCGTGTTTCCGGCGACTCTACGTGGTGTCTAGGTGTGACCCAGGGACTGAATCGTTATTAAGTCTGATAGCACGTGTCGCCTGCTGGCTGCCCCGTGCGGGCCAAAACTAAATAGCCTGTAGGCTAGGTTGGGCGTGAAGCGCCGACGTGAAACCACATAATCTCCCCACAGTACTTACGTATGACGTGGAACACTCATCTTGAGCACTGATTGAATTAAGTTAAGTACCTCATGGTAAATTTAGGCCGACCGCGGAACTGTACAAAAAGGTTGAAAAGAAATTACACTATGGAAAACTACATGTCGGCGAATGCAAAGTTTGAAGGTTCCGCGTTGCGCGCAGGCTGCCGGCCTGGTTGAGCTCTCGAAGGACACTAGCGGTGTCGCCGCGCGCGACCCCCCTCCCCCGCCAGCCCTCCCGCGGAAACGTGTGAATTTCGCGGGAAACTGAACCGGCCAGGTTCGGGACAAATCGCACATTGAAACATGATTTTGCAAAGACTTAATTATTAATTAATAAAAAATAATGTTTAATAAAATCCTGTGGAAAAACATAATTATAACAATTTGTTGTAGTGCGGCGGAAGGATATGCCACACCCGGCCGGATCCTTGCGCCGGTGTAGCACTCGTTGTATGGCGTTCGCCTCGTCGCACGAACTGCACTTTGCTGCGCGCACGGGCGCGTTCGGTGCACACGCTTTTGCGAGACGTTGATGAGGCATAGCGGTCTATGCGACAGAGGAGCATTGGCGGTCGGCGTCAAAGTTTTTTAAAATCTTTTTCAGTCATTCATCATTTGATGTTTTATGTTATTGGACGTTTTCCCTTTCATAGTCTCTTTTGAAAACATTAGACTAAAAACAACGTAATTAACGTTTTGGTAAATATTTACTTGGGCGGTATTTCCGAAAAAAATTGTAAAAATCCGAAAATACCTTTATTTTATGCTCTTCAACTTCCTCTTTTCATTAAAAGCGGCGGAGATAAGAAATTCCAAATACTTTAGGAGATATCGAATTTTTTAATTTTGCAATACAAGACCTGTGGAACCATTCGAGCGGCGCCATTTTTGTTATTTTGCCGTGTGTTCGTGAATACGTGAATCGCGAATGCGTAATTAATAAAATGGTTGATTAGGTCAGGTCAGTTACATTATTAATACTTTCAAACTAAGCCGACATTAAAAATTATTTTGTGAATTAATTTTAATGGCTGTTTAGTTTTAAAATATTTATAATGTAACTGACCTTACCTAACAAACCCGTAACAAAGGATGTACAGTAACAACTCACGTAAATTTTTTTGTTACTTATTATTTGCGCAACAATATCAAAATAACAAATCAGACTTTAAAATTAGAAACGTTAAAAACTCACCTAAGTTGGAGGCGGTAATTAAACACAGTTTTAAACAATAATTGAACTAAATAATCACGTATTAATTCATTTGAATTCTGGCCTATCACGAACAATCACGTAACATCATTTTCCAATAAAAATATAGATACTTGTACGTAAACAAGAAACAATGGTGCACGCACGCCACAGGAATGCGCTGGTTTTGTGCTGAAATTTAAAAATTCGATATCTCCTAAAGTATTTGGAATTTCTAATCTCCGCCGCTTTTAATGAAAAGAGGAATTTGAAGAGCATATAATAAAGGTATTTTCGGATTTTTAACATTTTTTTTCGCAAATACTGCTCAACTACATATGAAGAAATTTAAAAATTCGATATCTCCTAAAGTATTTGGAATTTCTAATCTCCGCCGATTTTAATGAAAAGAGGACGTTGAAGAGCATAAATTAAAGGTATTTTCGGATTTTTAACATTTTTTTTCGGAAATACCGCCCAAGTAAATATTTACCTATTTGAAGATGGCAGCTTTTCCATGGAAAAAATTCCAAATATGGTATTTAGGAGTACCGAAAAGTTTATTAGATTACTCTGCAAAGGGCCTTTTTTTGAATTCCCACTGTATTCTGCAGTACTCAGTAGTAGGGAGGGCAACGAAGCTCATTGAAATTACTGAGATGAAGTTAGCTCTAGAGGTGGGTTGCAGAGTATCAATCTGCTACTTTGTTACTGATACACACCTGTATCAAATACTGCAAACGAATAAACTATTCAAGTATCAAGTACGTTAGTATAAGTTTAGAATTCACCTGGAACAACACCACGGCCAATGTGTGCAGAACCCGATCGCAGATGACGGTTACTTGGGCGGAGCTTGTGAAAGGGGAGGGAGCGGCACGACGAATAAGGGATGAAGGGAAAGAATGTAGGGGAGGGGGAAGCCTGAGATGTACATCAAGTTCTGTCCCTGCCCGAACACGCCCGAATATTCACCTTCGGCTCGGGTTTATTTATATATATTTATATTTCTCTGTTTATTTTAATGTAGCTATACTAACCTAACTAAAGCCCGCTGCACATGGTACAATATTCCTTACAATATTGTAACCTAGGAGTCGTACTGGCTCTGCTACTAGTTTCTTCACTGGATTTCAAACTGGATACTAGTAGCTGTACGAGCTGGGCTACTGGTTTTGCGTAATAGACTGTGTCCTATTTTCGTTGCTTGGTGTGTTCCAATATTTAAGGAGTGGCCAATCAGAACTCACGAAAACAGCATGAGGGGTTCTTTACACTTTTAAGTGCGCATGTCGTGATAAACATGGACGGAAAGAAGTGGAATAGTGACCAACTCCTCGTTTTAATAAATGCATACATAGAAGAGCCTTGTTTGTATACAGTAAAAATGTGAATTATCATAATAAAAATATGTTGTGGAGAATATTCTATTAACAAAACTAGTAAGGCAGCTAGAATTGTGTGCAGCAGAAACTTGTAGTGCACCTAGTGTTTCAGCTTGTAGCCTACACAGTACAGAAACCAGTAAGCATTCTAGTAAGCAAACTAGTAGAAAATATTGTACCGTGTGCGGTGGGCTTAACCGTCCATAGTGTTCTAAAGTGTTTTAATGTAGCTAACCTAGCCGACCACTTTTAATATTTGAATTCATTTTTCCTGCGCATAAATTAAACAAATCCCGAGGTTGGCCGAAGGTGAATATTCGGGCGTGTTCGGGCAGGGACAGAGCTTGATGTACATCTTAGGCTTCTCATCAAAGTACGCTCAGTGCGCAGTGCGTGCTCCTTGCAAAGATTGAAGACTCCGATTACGAAGGCGTGGAAAGAGAAAACTGATACCTTTTGACGACTACGAAGAATGTACAATGAGAAAACTGATAGCCTACCTTTTTACGAAGAATGTGGAAAGAGAAAACTGATACCTTTTTACGCTGGTGATGACGGGACAGAGGATGTGTAACCTGTAACGAGAATGCTGATATCTTGTTGATTCCTGGGACCGCTTCTGCTCTAGCTGATACAGAAGTATCTTTCCTGCAGTTTGAAATTGCAAGGTAAAAAGTATTACAAACCATAAAATATCAAATTGAAAATAAAGTTGCCATTAAATCCAAATGGCAGTATTTTCTATATTTTCTATATTTTTTGAAAGTTTATAGGTATATAACATTATTTTGACAAAGGAAGAAACAAAACAATTTAAACAAACTTTTAGTTACTGGCATTAGTATGCAAGATAGAGGTACTAATACACATTAAAAATGCTTATTTTGTACATATTATATGATTGGTTTGTTTCCTGTTATTATTTACTGAGGTTGGCATGTATACAGAGACCTACTACCCTCCCACCACCCCAAAAGAGACTATAAAATAAAGAACTTTCACCAACGTGGAAATTATCTCTCTCTCACTCTCTTTACTTTGTGGTTTAGTGCTAGTGACAAGGATGTATACCTACTGGCATAGTTACGTTCATTGCATCCTGAAGAAGTCTGTAGGTATATGTTTGCATACAGATATCAAACAAGATATATAAATAACTAACTACATCATATATTTTTCTTATCTTCTAATTCATTAATCTTGCTGGCAAGTAATCTTTGATTCAAGAGTGTAGCTGATCAACGATCTCAAGTGTAAAAAAAATAAGAGCAGATGAAGCGCACAATAAAAAAAATTGGGATATTTAGTGATATTGACACACTTTTAATAGGATAGAAAGAATGGGAAATTAAAAAATTGTTTTATTTAATTTAAAAAAGCTCTGTGTTTGAGCAGCACATTTCTTACAAATGTTAAGGCAGTGTGTTTGGCCTGCACGCTGAGGGGTGAGCTGGTATGTTGGTGTTGCGTTGCAGATGTGAAGCGATGCGGCAATGTCCCGCGGCGCTGCTCGGGCTCTGCCGAGTGCAGTCGTGATGTCGGCTTCACCAGCGCCGAGCCCCAACATGCAGGGCGCCGGGAACAGCGAAGCTGAGGTCAGTGTAACTGTGGTTTTGTGCCATTCCTGTCACCGCTCACACGTGATTACTCCCATGGGAATGTATCTCCATCTTCTGCGAACTCCTGGTTGTGAAAGTTAGTACTGTCTCCTCTTCAGGGTTGGCTGATTTAAACCACAATGGTTTAAACTAGGTGGTTTTTAGAAGAAAAAAAAAACCAAAGTTTTTTAAATACTATATTTTAATATATATTTTGTTAATAGTATTTTTAATAGATAGGTATTAAAAAATACTAATGAAATATATACAGACTTATTACACATTTCAATAAATATGAGAACTTATTTAAATCAACTAATGTTAAGAGTCTTCTGTACCACCATGCGAACATACCTTATTATTGTTCTTGAAAAAAGTGTTTTTAAAAACACTGGGGAGAGATAGGAGACTGAGATTTTAAGGGAGTATAGAGGAAGAATGTCCACATGTCCGTATGAAATCAAAAAATAAAAAATGTTCATAAAATTTAACAGAAAAATTAATTAATTTGCCATAATTCACTTCATTACTGCGTTCAGTGCATTGCTCCGAGTAAGGATATATTTACACCAAAACATAGAGTATTTTTTTCTTAATAAAATGGTATATTAAAAACATACTGTGGCCGCTGAAAATCACGCGGGATTCTCTTGCGAAGAAACGCTGTTTTTCGCTTTTCTGGCCCTGCAGAGTGGCCCTCCCTGGCGGGGCTCGGTGCGTGGTCAAGTCGCGCGCAGCTGACCTGCTTCCTGGGCCGGGTGGAGGGGGAACATTCCTGCGGAGGGGTGGCAGCGAAGGCAGGGTCGGGATCTGGGGGTTGGGGGGAGGAAGCGACAGGTAGCGGGATGTGCGAAGGAAGAAGTGGACGGAGCCTATTTCCCTGACCAGCCGAGTTACAATGCTTCAAGTTGATAGTGTTTGGTTTGTGATACAGTAACCCGCACGTGGCGGGAAACGTCTGATATTCGCGTATTTTTTAAAAAAAATTATTTAATCCTCTCCAAGCATGGAAGGCAAACCCTACTGGAGAAGAGGTAAAAAGGCGCGTCTTCGCCTGTGTGCATCTCGGAAAAAAAAAAAGCTCTTTCCTTGGTGCATACAGAAGTGAAAGGTAAACCAAAAGTTTACTGAGATGTAAAACCAATAATTTTTTTAAGTTGGCCATCTGTTATGAGTCTATAAATGTCGAAGTCAGTGTCAAGGTAACAGTATCTTATAACAATTTTTTATGCCATAAATGTTTTCCTAAAGGCTGGGATACCTTTGTAACAGCACACGTACAGCAAACACAAACGGAATTTTAAACAAATAACATCTGTTACATTGGTAAAAACGTGCAAGCACAGAAAAACAGCACGTAAACGGCGCACAGAAAGTTGTAACTTAGGACTGCTAAATTTTCTCCATGTTGTGCACCGAATTTCGGTACGCCATCAATCAGCATACGATACACACATAATCACTAAGTCTAACGACCAACACAAGAGTAGCTAGCGATTTTTTATATTTGCGTTTCAAAGATAACATGTAAAACATAATTTTAATGTATTTATTTGCGAAGCAATCTTTGTAGTTCATTATTCTTAGTCTTTCTAAACTAAATGGCAAAATCAAGTGTTTGAACTTAAGAAATTAACTGCTTTATATAACAAAAGATTTAAAAATTCAAAACATTTGAAATAAAATTAACGAAGAAAAAATATGATAGTTTTCGAACCGCTGTGTTGTGTGCGAATGTAGCTTCTCAATTGTTTTAGACAAAAGTTCTTTATAATACTCACAATGTTTATAACACTGTAAAAAGGGACTTTGTCTTTTGGGTGGACGACCGGATCCTTATTCTTGCCATAACGCATTACCTTGGCAACTGCATCGTTAAATGTAATTTATCCATTCAATAAATTTTATCTATAATGTGCCACACACAACTAAATAATGCTTTTGTGACTCATTTAATATATTCACAGGAAAAGACTGAATCTTCAAGCAACATTGTGCAGAAATAAAGAATCTTGCGAAGAAGAATTTCAGGTTACATCAAAAAAGCCTGAGGAAGAAGAATTTATTAATAGGTCTACTGATTCCCAATCTTCAAACAGAGATGAAATTCATGTCGTAGATCAAGACAAGGACAAAAAAAAGAGTAATCTTTGAAAAAAATTGTAGTAATAGTAATAATAGTTATCAGAAAAATATTAAAACATTTAAGTTATGTGTTCTTAAAATCATAAGTATGTTAAAAAAACAACAGACAAAATCTACAGCCTGTGCTGGTGTTCCCACTACCGTTATTACAAATTTTTTTTAAATTTGTAAATCCTGAATAATGCTTACGTAAATTGTTGTCTAACTGATCCAGCTAAAAAGAAAATGTTACGTTAAGTATTTAAAATTAATACCTATAAAAATAATTTCTGTCTCGCTCACACTTCCCAGTCTCACTCAAACTAGAATTTTAAAGTTTGGGCTTTGAGGAAAGACTTGGGTACACTAGAATAATTTTAAGTAAGTAAGAAAACGTAAAAAAAAAACTGTTTTTCTTTACTAAAAAAAACAGTGTCCAAGAAATACCATGTTATAACCATTATTAAATGCGCCAACTTTTACAGTTAACTGCCAAACTAGCGTAGTACTAATTTTTTCAGTACAATCAGCTGAAATTGGGTGAAGTATTAGTTTTTAATACTTAGTTGGACGAAAAGTGATATTTTCTTTCAAGCTGGAGCCGTTGGCTTTAAATTTTAAGTGAAAATTTACGGAACATTACTCACATGATTTCATCCAGCTTTATTTACTGGACATACATAGTTCTCAAACAGATGCCACCAGATGATCCAACCTATTCGTCTGGGCCTGAGAATAACCAATGCGTGGCCGAATCTTCATTACAACTCAACTGCCTAATGACCAATTCTCCTATTGTTCACAAGCATAAGGTATGTTGCATAGTGAAACAATATAAAAGTGAATAACTTTTTAAAGTCTAGTGCTGATACAGTTGTTTCATTTTTTTTTTCAATTAGTGACGTTTAAAAACATTTCTTGATTCAGTAGAGTATTAATTACGTTCTAAAAAAACATCAACGCGTTATTTGAATGGTTCTTGCAATGGAAAAGATTTATTCAAAATGTTTTTTAGGGTACACATCATTGCTGGTTGCCCTGCGTGCCATAAAAATTCTCAATAAAGGACAAGTCGTTGACAGCCCACTGTGTTCGTTTGCGCTGTGATGTTTTTCTGACTATTCCCTCCACAGAATTCCCTCTGCGGTATTTGCATTTAACCTCTGATATAGGCCGATTTTGGCTTGTTTTCTTTGTGTTGGTTATATTAATCTGTTTTTTCTTCTTCCATTTTTGGGTTCCTTTTGACATACAGTTTAACCAGAAATTGCAAATGTAAAAAAAAAAAAAATTCCTAGACTTTCATGATACGTGCATGACTTAGAAAAACAATTGCTCAAAATATATAAATTTCTAACACAAGAAATAAAAAGTGTGTAATGAATGGTTTTTATATTTCAAAATATATTTTTTACAATTAACGATGTATATTTCTATATGCTTTGTAAATTTTTTGGAACAAAAATTAAAAGTTCTTTGCCCTACATAAAGGTTTACTTAGAACAAAAATTGAAACAATCTTAGATCAAAATATTGATTTATAAAAATGAAATTATAAATAATATTTTCTTGTATTTGCTGAACACACACAGAGAGAAGTATTTTTTGATTCAGTTAATCATAATTCAAAATACTGTCATATTAAAATAATAGCAATATCATGTGATTATTTTACATCACCGTTTACAAAACAGCTAAAATAATTTGAAAAGTAGTATTGTATAAATTTAAAGTAATACTAGATAAAAATTACCCATTTAATTACCTTAAATAAACTTAGATTTTTTTATACCTAACTCTCAAAGAATATGTTTGAATAAAACTAACACAGTATTATTTCCAAAGTAAATCCTTACTTATATTAATTATTAATATTATTAATAATATTATAAATGCGAAAGTATGCCTGTATGTCTGTCTGTCGCGCTTTCACGCCAAAACTACTGAACCGATTTAAATATACGATCCTAAATGCCATCAAGCAAAAGCCACATTAAGCGCCCTAAAATTGTTAGGTTTGGCAAAAAGAATTGATATTTCCAAGCAACTTTTACGAACATTTTCTTCACAAAAAGACATAAAATACATTTAACAAATTTAACTTGTTTCAAAATCATAACATTGTGTTAATTACTAGTTTTTAAGTTCACAAACCTTGAGACACATGCCTTAAGTACACCTACAATTAAAATCAATTAATAAATTAAAAAAAAAAAACAATTTTTTTGTTCTTAAACTACGGAAAAATAATGCTTACTTGTTTTGGATATAACTACTATAGGCATTCGTATTAAATAAATTGAAATTATTGGTTTCAAATTTTTAAAATTATATACTGTTATATCATTAAACTTGAACTCAGTCTCATAAATATAACTATTTGCTTATTAAACATTATGAGGCTACTGTCTTTAAAAATGTATAAATACCATAGTTATTCATGCAATAGATAAATTTTATAGCTTATAGTGACCTGTTAAAAACAGCACACATTTATACTGAATTTAAAATGTCATATATCAGTCTGATTGGTTTAATTACTTAGAAAAAAATGAAAATACATTTGTATTTTAATTTCGCTAAACTATTATCCAAACAAACTTAATAGTACAAACGATTATAAAGTTTTCAATTTATGTGAAATTATTTACAAATGTTTTAGTTTTTGTATTTTCTATTTGCAGTGGCCTTGCATTGGCACTGAAGATTATGAGAGATGTGGCAGTTCGAGTTATTGTGCCGCAGAAGAACATTATAGCAAGACTTCCAGCTCCAAAGAAGACCTAATGGAAACAAGTCACAGTTTTGAGCCTCCACGTGAACAGACACTTGAAGGAGATCGTATTGTAGACATACGTAGGTATATTCTAAGAAAGATGACAAAACTTGGACACACAATCCTGCTTTCGGATGCTCACTTAACAATTTACAGTTCATTAAAGAAATACATCATGGTCTTCAGTCAGTTTTGTTTTTTGAATGCAACATGTGCAACGGAAAATTTTCAATGCCTACCCATGATCCAATAATTGCATCAACACATATGGATATAAATTTCAGAGCTATTGCTGGAATAATGGGTGTGGGAGGAGGATTTTCGCATTTAGGAGAAACATGTGCTAGTATAGGTATTCCGTGTATGTCTTCGAAAACATATTCAAAAATACATAACAAAGTTTGTGATGGATGGGAGAAAGCTGCCATGGATAACATGAAGGATGCAGTGAAGGAAGAATCTGAACTAGCTGTAAAAAGAGGACATGTTGATGAAAATGGTATTCCTCTTTTTACTGTTGTTGCTGATGGCTGTTGGTCAAAACGATCCTACCGAACTCAATATAATGCTCTTTCCGGCGTGGCAGCAATAGTAGGATTCCATACAAGAAAAGTTTTGTTTATGTCCGTAAGAAACAAATTTTGTTTCGTTTGTGCTCGAGTTTCGAATCAAAACGAAATTCATGTGCATACTTGTTACAAAAATTGGACTGGAAGCTCTAGCAGAATGGAGGCTAATATTATTGTTGAAGGTTTTCAACACAGTTAAGCAGTTTACAATGTAAAATATAGCAAAATTATTGCTGATGGTGACAGTAGCTGTTATAAGAAAATTTTGGAAGCACGACCATACAAGGATACAACAGTTGAAAAGATTGAGTGCCGAAATCATCTTTTACTTAACTATTGTACTAAACTAAGAAATCTTTCAGAACAAAGCCGAATAGGGTCTCCAGCTCTAAGGAAACTGCTATCTCAAAAAATATTGAAATTGCGAAGGGCTGTAACAGAGGCTGTCAAACATAGAAAGAAATAAGAAGTACTCATTGCCACAAAAATAGCATCTCTTCATGATGATATTTTGAATGGACTCTGCCATGTATTCGGATAGCACAAAAACATGTTCGGACCTGCAGTATTTTTGTTCCGGTCCTAAGGATGAAGAAAGAAATCTTGTGCCGGAACTTACAAGTTGTGGGTTATACGATCTCATAATGAAAGCTGTTCGATATTTGGCCCAGAATTCACGAAGCTTAATACACGACGTTGGCAGCAATGTTGTTGAACAGTTCTACTCAATCATTGCAAAATTCGTCGGTGGCAAACGGATGAACTATGCTCTAAAGAGATCTTACCAAGCACGATGCTCTGACGCAGTTGTTTCACACAACACCAGGAAATCTCACTCTGTACTCCATAAGACATTGTGTAATGGCTTCAGTCCAAACATATTTGTGAAGAAAATAGAAATTTCTCGGTCAAAAAAAAAAGAAGAGACAAAGCAGCAGCAAAACGAAAGCGCGCCAAGCGAGCTCTTATTTCAAGAAAAAGCATACATCAAAAACATTCCAGTCTAGGAGATACTGACTATGGCCCAAACTGCGAAAAACCTGATATGACTATTGAAGAGTTTCTTTTACAAAAAAAAAATCTGTTTAAGTAATTAGAAAACTCAGATGAGGAGCGCAAAGAAATAGAGAGAGGGACACTTCTTCAGGCCGGCAGCGGCGAATGGCTGGAACGTAGGCGCAAAATGCTCACAGCTTCCAAATTTGGCAGAATATGTCGTCGGCGAGTAGCACAAGCTGCAAAAATTTGGTCAAAAGTATTATATACTCACCCGATATAATCAATATCCCAGCAATTGCATACGGCTGAAGTAATGAATCAGTTGCTATTAAGCAACTCGAAAAACAAGAGAATATTTTCATACAACCCTGTAGTCTCTTCATAGACAAGCATTTACCATATCGTGGAGCAACTCCAGATGGCTGCGTCGGGGAACATGGTCTGGTTGAAATAAAATGTCCTTTATCTGCGGCAGGCATTGAAATTGACAAAGCAGTGTTGGATGGTAAACTTCGTTATCTTGCATGTAACAGCGACAAAAGTAAAATTACTGGCCTGAATAAAAATCATGAATATTATTATCAAATCCTGGGGCAACTACTATAACCAACCGAGAATTTTGTCTACTGGTATCTGGACTTCTAAAGAACACCCCATCAAAGTTATACAAATTCAAAGAGACGACACTTTCTGGAAAGATAAAATGGAGAATAAACTAGTACAGTTTTATAATGACTGCATGGTACCTGAACTTGTTGACCCTCGCTACACCAGAAAAATGGAGATCAGAGATGTAAATTAAGTTAAACGAAGAAGTACCTAATAATCACCAGTGTAAAGATAAATTGTAAGTACTGTAACTTTTTATCATGTTATAACCAATATACGAGTGTACATAATATTAAAACAAATGGATGTTATTTTTATATAGGCTAAATGTTATTTTTACTATTATTCTTGAAAGTGAAGCATATGTAGTAGCAAAAATTGATTACTATATAGATGTATGAGAATCTATTGAACATGCAAGCATATAAAATTGTTTTCCGTAATTAAGTTTTACTTTGAGGTTGTATAAGTGGGTTGTTTAAGACCTAGCTCATAAAGTCGTACCCTATTTTCAAACTTTGTTAACACTTGTCATTAATCTTGCTATTTCATATAGGTCTATTAAGTAGAATTAACGTGTTAGAGATAGTAGGTTGGAAAGGTAATACATTACATGGAGAACAGTTGTCTGCGTAGTGTATTAGATTTTAATTTATCATAATAACATTGCCACATTTGATCCAACATAGTTTTTGTGGCTAATAAATTAGAGTTTTTTTTTTAACGTTGTAGTGGGAAAACACAATTTATATACCTATATTTATAACGTTTGGCATTATCTTAAAGAATTAATTTAAATTTCGTGTCCGAGTTGAGTATTATAAATTAATTTGCACATTACCGAGGTTAGATATTTACACACCTCTGGCGAGTACTGAAATATTCACTTTTATTTTTTTTAAATTTAAAATAGGTATTTTTACATTCATGTAGAGAGCATTTCACAAGTTAATTCTATCATATATTTCCCAAAGTTCTAAATATGTTGTTATAAGTGAATATGAGTATTATATATATTCTTAACTCATACATTAATTTCGTGTGTCTTTGATGGAATTTTATTCCATCATGATATATATATAGAAAATTAGAATGATCATATAGCCTATAAGTATATAATGTATTTGTTTACAGTTGTGTTTAAATATAATTTAACTATTTCTTTATTTTTTTAAAAAAAATAATGCAACACTTTTTGTTCAGCTTGTATAGTATTAATTTAAAAACGCAAATATATACAAAAATGTAAGATTTTCATATAATATTATTGAAGATATCCTTCGCTATTTTTCGTTTTGGTAAATAGAAATATTTAAACAAATTTAAATGTTTTTTTTTTATCTTTGTTTGTGTTAACTACGCCACCTACAAGAAAAAATCCGTAGCTAGTTGGACTCATGCCGACTTCGGGTGCGAGGGTGTAGGTTTCAGAATACTCTGACACCACGCAATCTACGTCTCAAGGGAGGGGGGCAATTAAGATTCAGATCTACAATAAAAACAGATATAAAATGGTTCAAAAATATGTGTAAGTCAATGACCTTGAATTCCGAAGGATTCGAAATCGAATTCCGGTCTCGTAATTCTAATTTAGGTTTTGTTGACGGCCCTAAAAATATGGTTATGGTATATGTTTGTAAAATTTAGCGAGTTTGAATTCTTTCTGAAAAACGTTGTTGAATAAGTCTTTATAAAAACAATAATACAGCTTATAGATAACATTGTATGAAAATAACCATAAATAATTACATTTATGAATATGTTATACTCCCCATTCTTTGCCTAGGAACATATTAAATTGCAGGCATTATACTGGGCTTGATGCCTTCAAAGACATTAACTTCCATATAAGAGTTACATTATCTGCAACCTAAAATTGTATTACACTGTCAGGAATCACAGTAAATTTAAGACTTTTCAACGAAGTATTATTGAGACAGGTAAGAGCCGGCTGCAAGCGAGTGTCGCCGAGGCCTGTGGACGAGCGCTCCCAGCGCAGCGCGCAAGATCATTCCTCCACGGCTAAGGAATGCACAGTGAAGGAAAGGAGGGGTGGAAACCCTGAGACTCTCCCCACCCCGGCAGCCGGCCGCACGTACGTCACGGTCGCGTCTGCCCGTCTGACTCCACCCCCGGCTGTAAACCACGCCTCCCGGAGGGCAGAAACACGTGGCCGGCCCGGCTCATCGCTGTGAGGGCTCCGCTCCATAAGAGTCTTAAGAAACATGTTAAAAGAGTTTTATCTTGTGTACTTTATTTATTTATTTAGTTTAATCATTTAATGTAATCTCTTCATAACTTTTTCTATTTTTATTAGGCCTATATGTTATGGTTTTTAAGTTGTGCTTGTGTTGTCCTGTCTAACATGTGCATCCATTTTGTTTTTAAGCCAGCCCCAAAAGTATTTATACTGTTGGCAGGCATGTAACAAATTTATAAATAAATATCTTAATTTCTTTAAATGATAGGTCTTTTTCCATTCTATTAACAACAGTAGTTTGGTCATTAATGTTTCTTGTGATTTACAGGAACAAAAACTATATACTAATCAAGATCTTATCATTTAAATTAATTGAATAAGTTGTAAATTATACCCAGCTAATTACTCCTCTAATATTAAAAATTTTAAATAGTTCATTCCTATTCTGTGGGAAATCCCCGACTGTGCGACTGTACCGTAAGTCCCCATTTTGTGGGAACACCCATTCCATGTAGAATCTTCCTCCTCCTGTGGGGAAATACCCCTTCTGTTTAAGTCCCTGTCAGATGTGCAGATTTTCTGTACTTAATTTCTTTGATGTAATAACTTTCTGGTTCAACATGAGTGGCAGAAAGCGGAATGTTGTGTGGCTTAAATCTGAACATGCTGAGAACCAAAATAACTAACATAATAAAAAAAAATCTGATTTAAACCTAAAAAATCAGGTTTGAACAAAATCACAGGTTGGTTGGTCATTTTTAAAAAAAAAATTTTTCTCAACTCTGCTTCAGGCTGATAACTGTATGTACATACCCTTAGCTAGACAACACCCTTATGATGGCAGTATCCTAAATTATTTTGCTTCTATAGTTTGTTTTGTATTTTTACTCATGATTTTTAAAGAATTTTTTAATTTAACCATTGATAATTGTTAATATAAAATTTTATGAGTTTTATTTATGAATGTTAATTTATTAGTTTTTAAAACTTAAAACCCAATTTGTATTTTAACTTGAGAATGAACTAGGAGCATGTAATTATGTGTTTTGAATCAACAGTTTGTATATTTACTGTCTTGCAAAACTCTTCATTTTATGACATTCATAAATAAATTTAAAAAAAAAATTGAATTTATAAAAATCATAAAAGGCTGAGTTATTAAGGGTTTTGTAAAAAAAATAATTTTTATATGGATTTATGAATTACATACTATAATAATTTTATGGCAAAAGGCTACACATACATGATGATTTCATGCTCATGATAGGATTGAAATATAAATATTAGTACTTAAGGTGCTTAAATGAATATGTTTTGAAACTATAGAACCAAATATAAATTGATTTAAAATCATGAGAAAACATACAGAATTATAAAAGCAAAGTAACTTACAATACTACATTTCATGTAGCTTGTAGACATGAGGGAAACCTACTTGTACCCGCGATGAGAGATAGTCTCTGTGGACACCTCTCTCGAGGTTTTGCTACCGCAGTTGGCTTGAACGGGACGTGTTGCAGCTGAGCAACACAGAGCGAGTGCTGACCAGCCTGGCCGCTGGCGCTGTCGCGGGGGCTGCTGCCAAAACCACCATCGCCCCTCTCGACCGGGCAAAGATCAATTTTCAGGTATTTTACATTTTATTGTTTTTTATCCACGGAAAGGTCTGGTGCAATAAATAATATCCATGAATTGATGTCCCAGGGGTTTAGGTGGGTTTTAACGAGTGTGTACGTCGTCTGTCCATGAGCACCACCGCGTGGAGCGGAGACTCTGCGTTACAGGACTGTGATGTGACCCATGTGCGTGCAAGACTGCAAGTTACCTCCCTTTCCCCTTTTGACCATCCGCAGGACCTGGTCCCCCTACTCACAGCTAGTGATCGCAATTATGTGGGCACGCCTTAGTCTCGACTGCTTTGAGCACGTGTTCGTTCGAAAAAATGCATAAGGTGATCTGGTAAGACTTCGTTTATTCACGAAGCGCATCTGTACGTTGGTCATTACGTTACCCATGAATCTAAACAGTTTGAAAAAGCATCTCAGCACATAATCGGAAGACTTTGCTGACCAGGTCACCTCGTGTCTGGGACTAAGTCAATTGCTCTTCATTTAAGTTTGAACCGTATAATCCGTAAAGGGATAAACCAAATAATTACGTTAAGCAGTCTGCGGCATGAGGTAGGTGCCAAAGAAAGTTAAAAAAGGTTTTAAACTATGAAAGTAAGCGGCGGATGCAAACTGATTTAGTGAATGCAAAGTTGGAAGGCTTGGGGGTGCAATGAGATGTCCTACCTCGGTGGCGATCTCAGGAGATTGGGAGGTGGTCAGGAATTCGTGGCCGCAGGAAGCGTTTAACCAATGAAATAGAATGACATTCCGATTACCAATGGGACCCTTCAATAAAAATATTAAAAGTAAAACATAAGCCCTTTTACAATAATAGTCTGCAGATTTTGTGTTAATTCAATTAAAAAATATATAAAATATAATTAGGACGGGGCTCCTTCTGCCTACCACTGTTCCATCCTTATTAATATAAAAAACTGGGATGTAAAAAGGAAAATCATACACATTACCCATTTATACCTCTTAGATGAATCTTGCAATTAAGTAAAATAATAATTTTTGGTATAGTATTTTTACCATTTAATTTACATATAACTTAAATAGTTTTGGTGATACAATTGTTTTTAAATAAATGAAAACTTACCCTGTTATCACCCAATTAAAAGACAAATTTTTATAAACTCAAAAATAAGCAATACAATACTTTATATGCAGGTTTTTTTTAGTATTTTATTTAGTATAGTATTTATTCAATTCTTATTGAATTGGATGTATTTCATTTTTTTTGTTTTAAAAATACCCCTACCCCTTTTACCAACCTTAGAGTTTGAATAAAGCAAAATGGTAGAACAGTCAATGGTAGTTTTCATGTGTATATTATTAGTACCCAATTATTTTTTATTGTTTTTGATTAAATTCAAAATTTAAATAATTTATCTTAAACCCATATTCACCCCTTTTTCACACCTAATGGCTGGAATTTTGCAAAATTGTTAATGGTATTTTATGTGTGTTTATTGTTAGTAGACAAAATATTTTATTATGCTTAGTAATAATTTAATTTGGAGGTATGATTATTAATCAAAATATACTTACTATTGTTTCATTTACTACAAATTGAATTTCGCAAAAATAATTTTTTTTTAGTTGTTTTCTTATGTTTATTATGTATATTATGTATTATTATGTATATTTATAGTTACGAGATAAAACAATAATCTCAAAAACATACATCTTTTTCACCCCTTAGGAGTTGATTTTCTTAAAAAAACATAAATTGTTGTAAGTTGTATGTTTATTAATGGTACGCAAAGTCATTCATTACATTTAACTAAATTCTGAGCTATAATTATTAATTTTTAAACATACTTACCCCTTTTTCACCCATTTGTGGTTAAATTTTGCAATATATATAAAAATTTAATGGGAAGTTTTGAATGGTCATTATGGTACACAAAATCATTCCTTATGCTTAATTCAATTTGGAGATATAATTATTAATTTATAATATATACCTACTCCTTTTTCACCCCTTATGGGTTGAAATTCGCAAAATATAAATATTGTGGTGGGTAGTTTTTAATGTTATTTATTGTTACCCATTATGTTTTCTTAAGCTTGATTAGTTTCAGAGATATAATTATGGTTAAACCATATTTACCCCTTTTCACCCCCTTAGGGGTGGAATTCTGTATTTGGACATAGCTTAGTTTCTAAGTTAGCTTAAGAGCTTTCTTTTAAAAAAAAACTTCATCAAAATCAGTCCAGTAGTTTTCGATTGATGCTCGAACAAACAGAGAATCTGAAAAACAGGCAAAAATTTTAAAAATTATATTTTTGAGTTCTCAATAATATAAATAGCCATTTGCAATAGTTTTTTTTTCATAATTTCATTTAGTGTACAGACTTTTTACTTCAAACAGGTTTATTATTAGTATAGATAAGGGAAAGTTGCTTCTCGTATAGCCTGCTAGGAGTGCTGACAGATAGACTAAAACTTTGCACTCGTCATCAAAATCCATCATGTAGTTTAGAAGAAGTAAGCGAACAGATAGTTAGATGCAGGTAGCAGCTTTGTTTTATACTAATTAAATATTTTACACCGTATATTTAAAAAATGATGGTGTTATATAAAAAGTTTTAAGAAAATTTTTATAAAAGGGTTGCATAAGTTATGAAATTTGTTCACCGGTAATGTTACCCATAAAAAACTATCATTTATAAATGGTGTTGCGAGCAGTGCGGGCCTCCCATGTGTGCAGTAACGGATCCAGAGGGGGGGCTAAGGGGCTCAAGCCCCCTCCAAAAGCATCTGGGTCCACTATTGTTTTAGTGTTTGCCTTGATAAAGCCTAGCCTCAGCTGGGTCAAGCCCATCCCAAACCAAAATCATGGATCCGCCACTGCATGTGTGTGCAGGTCTCCTCCATGCCGTACTCGGCGAGGCAGGCCCTCGGGTTCCTGGTGAGGACGTACCGCGCCGAGGGGCTGCTCAGCCTGTGGCGGGGCAACTCCGCCACCATGGCCCGCATCGTGCCGTACGCGGGCATCCAGTTCATGTCCCACGAGCAGTGGAAGAGGGCGCTCGGGGTCGACGTGGGCAAGGACGCCAAGTGAGTCTTTCCTCCCTCGTGTAACACGAAACCTCGTTCAGTGAAGGCACGTTCGGGGCCACGGTCATGCCGGATTAGTAGAGACATGTAAAATTCGCGATCTAAAATCCCTAAAGGATAGACTCCATGATCCTATATGCACTCGTGCAAATTACATCTGCTGATTGGTTACCGACTCGTAACACCTGTTGACTGGAATGATCGTGATTCGCTGATTCTTCTGTTAAAGATTTTTCATTGGCCCAGAGTCCTTCAGATAAACTGTGGCCCAATCACTGAAGCAAAATAATGTCAAAAGTATTTGGACTCTATCCTATCGCGAAATGAACCTGCGAATTTTACAGGTCTCTACGGATTAGCGATGTAGCTGAATTAATGGGAATACTGAAGACGAATTAATACAGTGTTATATCGCATAATCGTCGCACGCACGTAATCGTCGCACACACGTAATCGTTGCAACCATATTTTAGGCTGTCAAAATTGGGATAAAAAAACTTCTCGCGTAAACGTTGCTTGACGTTTTTGGTCCCGCTAGTAGATGCCAAGCGCTTTGTGTAGGTATCTTTTCCGTATAAAACGATGTATTTTAAAGTATAAATCTAATATTTATTCGTTCATTACCACTTACTTAATAAATTAACGGAAAAATACGAAGTTGTTTGACATGTAAATTTTCTTATAAAGACGTTTTTAAACGTTATTTACTTTATCTGATCGTCTGCGTCGCTGTGGTGTAGGTATAATTTAAATTTTAATTTCGGTCATTACCACTTATTTATTTAATTAATGGAAATACAAAGTTGTCAGACGTTTAAATTTTTTTTAAAGACGTTTTTAAACGGTATTTCCTTTATCTGATTGTCTGCGTTACCGCGGCGTACCGCTTATAAAAATGTAGCCAGCGCATCATTCATGTTTGGTTATGTTGCTTCCCGTGTAGAGCGCGCGCATGTAATCGAATATCGATATCTCGCCGATTGGATGCAACATGCGCTCTCTGTCAGGTGCCGAGTTAACTACATTTGATAGCCCGCATTCTTTTGTGGCAAGTGTGTACTACAACACGTTAGTTCACGTCAGATTCAAGTGGCTTGCGTTCGCGTTAGAGTTTTGGTTTTTCTATTTAAAGTTGAAGAAAGGTTTTTGTTTAAGGAATTATTAATATAGATTGTTTGGCGTGCTCGTGTATAGGCCTACTCCACCTTTTTTTAAATAAATGTACTTTCCATGAATGGGTTTTGTTTTTATGAATAACTTTACCTAACAAAAAATTTTTTTTCCCCGCATAATCGTCGCACCCCTACTTTTCAAACTTGATTTTAGAATAAAATGTGCAACGATTATACGAGAAAACACGGTATGCGGGGCAATTGTAAATTTTTAAAACAAGTTGTATGTAGTAAGCTGCTCTATACAAAGAAAAAATACAGATGAACGTTGGTCTTCTTCAAAAAATCATTTTGGAATTGTGCCTGTGAAATGTGAACTTGCAAGCTGCTCGAAAACAGAAAATTAATCTAGCCTTTTTTAACATATGAATTTCACTTATAAGATACAGGGAAAGGTGTTTATCCGGCACATTCGGAACCACAGCCATGCTGTATTCTGTATTAGTGATTTTGCAGGATTGTCAAACATCAATATAGTTTTAACGGGATAACCAAATGTAAAAATTTTACACTGTATTGAAATGAAAACCAACAGTAACAATAAACTGTGAGCAAACTAAAAATGCAGATGACTGAGTAATGTAACCTGGCAGCCAAAGTCAACCTCCAGAATCAACCTGAAAAAAATCTGAACCTGAGCAACTCGATTGGTGCCAGATTACAGAATCAGGGTGTCCACATTGTGGAAAGTCAGGGATGTTCGTATCAGTCAGGGAAAGTCAGGGTAAATGACATAATAGTCAGGGAAAGTCAGGGTAATTGAGGTAAAAGTTAGGGAAGTTGGGATCAGTCAGGGAAAGTCAGGGAATTAATATTAAATTCTGTAAAAGTCATGTAAATTCCCCAGTGGTAGTAATTTGAGGGGAAAATTTGATGCGCTCGTCTGCATTCACCCAAAATATGAAAGCATTCCCCCCCTCCCCCCTTCAAATAGTTGGTTCATAGTCATAAACACTATAAAATGGCATATGCAAAATTTTGTTTGAACTAGACCAACTATGGGAATGTTGGAGGTTGTATTTTTTTTTAATTTCTTTCAGATAAATAATTATTAAAAAAATTTGTCAGGAAATTTTTGTCATATATGTTATGAGAAGTCAGGGAAAAGTCGGCAAAATCTTATTACATTACTTGTGTGGACATCCGGAAAATGTACCAAACCATAGAATGCCAAGTAAAAAAACTTTTCACTGTGGTCGACAATGTGAGGCGTACAGGTTTTTTGGTTGCGCGAGCAGGCGTGGAGCGTGTCAGCTACAGCTCTGAGGAGAATCGTGATCTCGTGGGGTTGCAGAACCGACCCCCGGCTGAGGTTCCTCGCCGGCTCGCTGGCCGGCGTGACTTCGCAGTCCCTCACGTACCCCCTCGACCTCGTCCGAGCCCGCATGGCTATCACGCACAAAGAGCAGTACAGCACGTTGAAACAGGTAACACCTGCACCCAGTTTGCAATAGTTTTAGTTGTTCTGTCACCATCGCTGGCACCTCGGTGCATGTGGAGGAAGTATTGTGATTCCCCCACTCCCCATCCACCTTCCCCTCAAGTGGTTTTCTAAAATTAGCAAATGCTTAGATGGTTACTTACAATAGACTACATCAAATTTTTTTTTTCTCATTCATTCTGTTTGTAATATAAGAAGGTGGACTATCCACATCAAAAAAAAATTCTTAGTGTAGAGAATTATCACTACAGGTAACTTTTAGTATCACCTTCAGTCAACATTAGGAATGATTTCATGCCCTGCATCCACCATGTGTTATTATTTTTATTTTTTTTGCAGGTGTTTGTGAAGACGTGGGTGGAAGAAGGGCCCAGAGGTTTTTACAGAGGCTACATACCTACCGTGTTAGGCATAATCCCTTATGCTGGCTTCAGTTTCTTCACGTACGATACACTCAAGAAACTGCACAGAGGTGAGTGATTGGAGCTGCCACAAAACTGTGACATTTGCAAATAGCACAGCACTTCTGAAAATATGAAAGCAACAGAAACTATTAATGAAATCATAACAAATAGAGTACACAGTGCAACCTTTATAGGTTTTGTTGTGGATAGTTTTTCCAAACCTACAAGTTATTTTACTTGGTCTTTCAAATGTTTTCTGCAATCATCATCCGAAAGCACGGCACCTGAAATACTTTAAGTGGTGATTCTAATATAGGTTAAAGTAGAGAAAATTTCTTGTGAAAAGTGAGTGGATGCTGAAAAACCTGTAGGTTTCTTGCTTGAACCCTGATCTGTGGTTCAGTATTTTTGTTTTGGTTTTCAATTATTAGGTTGTCAATATTTTAATCTAGTGCAGCAGTTTCCAATTTTTTTTTTCGGCCAGGGAACCCTATTATTGACTTTCCTTTTGGCGGATCCCTAACTTCTTCAAAGAAAGTTATTTGACAATATTGTGCCTGCTTTATGTGACATTGTCCTGACTCATGGAACCCCTGTGACCCTGCCACGTAGCCCCAGGGTTCCGCGGAATACCTTTTTGGGAACCGCTGATCAAGTGTACATTGTCCAAGAGACAATAAATGCATTTACAAGGTTGTAAATACCAATTATTCAAAAAAAAAAGTCATGGAATTTGTGTTTAGTAATCCACATATTATTCATGAAAGAATTTTAGTAGTAATCTATAAAATGTAAAATACAAAAAAAAACTTTTTGAATCTAAAGAAACCAAATATTAGGTAATATAATTTCACCTATTAAATGTGAAAGCAGAGGAGCAGTAGCTATATTATATGATCCCTGTAAAAAAAAATGAAATGAAAATCCAGGTATAAAATTAATGAATTTTTTTTATAATAAATAAACTACAACTACATACCTAATTGTTCATAAACAATATTAGCGAAACATAATAAATCAGATGGATCTTATACACACATGTATACATACATAAATACACACACACACACGTGCACACGCACAAACGTAAGCCTTTCCATACCTGATCATGCTCTCTTTCTCTCTTTTTTCTCTTTCTCTATATATTTTTTGCATGACAAAAACTAGCTGTTTTAATATCACTCTAATATAATTTTTTTTTACAAGAAGCTACATATAGTTGGGGTGTACCCATGTAATTCATTCATTTCAAAGTTTTTCTGGTTAGTTAATGATCTAACATTTTAAATACTGTGAAAAAATTATTAACTGGCTCTACTGTTTTTGCAGATAAGGCTTCATCACAATTTGAATGAATATACTTTTGATTCTTGGACACCCGTAGTGTTAAGGTCTAGTCAGAACACTCACATCCCCTCTCGATGATCGAGATTCGATTCCCGGCTGTAATAAACCTTACATTTTTCAAGAAAGTAAGTGGCGGAGTTGCTTTGGGCCAATTGATTTTTCTACTCCCATTTTCCCCAATCATTAATTCTGTCTGTGCTCTATCAGTGCTCCAATTCTCATCTCATCACCCCTAATAATATCTAGTGACCCTAATGCCAACAAGACGTTTAGTCGTAAATCATTCATTAGTGTTTGATCAAATACCATTTTTTAGCATCTGAATCTCTAATTGAAAACTCAAAGAGTACTTTAAATACAACCCTCGAATTCCAATATAGATATAGAGGACTTAAAATGAAATAATGTACAAAAAGTAAAAAAAAAAAGTTATGTATAGCATTACAACATATTACCCTTTAAATATTTAATTCATTAACTTTTTCACTAAACTAATATTCCTGAATTTTTACATATAATTTTACAGTAAAGCCCTGTTAAGAAAATCCCACTTTAAAAAAATTCCTGCTTAATACTGTTACAATTTACCGCGGTTCGTAAAGGATAGCCCAATTAAAGGTTTTATTACACTACACAGTTTTATTGATGGCCACTACTTATATCACAAATAATCTTCTAAAATGGCAAATAATCAATTGCACTTAAAAATGTTGCTTCCCCAGTCACTAAGTATCCACACAACACACACCTCGCTGGGGCGCACCTCTGGCGCAACTCTCGCCGCAGCACCCCTCGTGGATCTCCACTGCGGGACTCCGCCGCTGCCGACGCACTTGCCTTTGCCGAGGATCCGCTCGATGCCTCGCTCGGGACTTTGCCGCACCCGCGACACTATCGCCCGGAACTGAACTCTCTGCCCTGGGACCTTCGTCCAGGCACTTCGCCGCTCTATCACCCGGAAACTCCGCCGCGGGAAAACTCCCAACTCCACTCACTCACTCACTCACTCACTCACTCACTCACTCACTCACTCACTCACTCACTCCCTGCCCTGGAACCTTCGTCCAAGGACTTCGCCACTCTGCCGCACCCGCGGCACTATCGCCCCAGAAACTCCACCGCGGGAAAGCTCCCGCCTGAACTCTGACTGCACTCCACTCCCCTGAGGCCGGCGTCCTCATCTTATATATAAGCCCAGGCGCTTTCCAGAAATCACGAGCGCGGCTGGGGCCAGTCGCTTTCCAGAAATCACGAGCGCGGCTGGGGCCAGTCGCGTCATTCCGCGCCGACCCGACGGCAGAAATCTCTCGAAACACGTGTCGGCGGCTCGCGTAACTCCGCAGCTGTCAAACTAACAGCGCCGCGCGGGGAGCTGAGGGCTGGAGGGAGGGGAAGCGGCGACCCAGGTGCGCGCGGAACGTCTCATGTTGCACGGCCACGTGATGTCAGCCAGCTGTGCACCTACACATGTCACGGTGTTGCAAAACATTCTTATTCATGATCTATAAGTTCATAACATCTTTTCCCCTTTTAGTAAATATATTCTTTAGAAAATTCTAAACAATTTTTTTACTGTATTTACTTTATTACATAGTAAAAAATGTAAAACCACAAATAAGCCTAAGAAAGTTTTGGAATGTACGTTTCCTTTAGTATTTTTCTTGAAATAGTGTGGTTCAAAAATGAAATCTTTCAAAAACTGGAGGTGCAATGGTGATAAGAGGGTTTGATGATTCGACCGGCCGAACCCTGTCATTCATCCGCTCCCAGGAGTTTGCACGTGGTTATTGCAGAGCACATGGGCAAGCCCTCCCCAAACCCGCTGGAGAGCATGTTGTTTGGCGCGACGGCGGGCGTGGTGGGCCAGTCGTCGTCCTACCCTCTGGACATAGTGAGGAGGCGCATGCAGACCTCCTCCCTCACGGGCAACCTGTACACCACCACCGCCGGCACCGTCAGGAAGATATACGTGTGAGCATTCGTCTCGCTCTGCAGTCTCCTTCCTTCCTTCTCTTTCTTTCCTTCCATCCTTCTTTGGTTCTTTATTTCCTCCCTTTTTTCTTTGCTTACTGCCTTTCTTTCATTCTTTCTTCCTTATTTTTTTCTTACCTTCCTTCCACTTTTTTCTTTCCTTACTTTCTCTCCTTTTTCCCTTTATATCCATCTTTCTTTATTTTATCCTTCATTCTCTTTCTTACCTTCTTTCTTTCCTTCCTTCTCTTTCTTTGCTTCTTTTTTATTTCTTTCCATCCTTCTTTTGTTCTTTATTTCCTCCTTTTTTCTTTCTTGTCATTTTTCTTTGCTTACTGCCTTTCTTTCATTCTTTTTTCCTTACCTTCCTTCCTTTCCTTTTTTCCCTTTCTTTCCATCTTTCTTTATTTTTTTCCTTCTTTCCTTTCTTTCCTATGAATCTATTTTTATGTGCTGTATTCTTGTGTGTGTGTACATTTGATATTATTGTGCATGAGTGATTGATGCAGCGTTCCCCATGTCACCTGCATCATTACGTTGCCAATCTGCTCTAATGACAAAATTGTTTAAGGTAGTAAGTCTGTACATTGCATGCATTTACACAAAAGTATATTTAAATGGATGTTTTCATTACTTGGAACTACAATACATATACAATTACCAAATTTTTTTATCTGTTCGTATATTTCTCGTCATGGTTCCGGCCTCACTCAACTACTACTAAATGGATTTATATGAAACTTTTATGTTAGTAAGCTCTTTAGACAATTTAAAAGCTAGGCAGTTTGTCATGATATTCCAACCCAAACGGAGTGAAAATGGGCAAGTGAAGTTCTACATTAAAAAATCATAATTCAAAACTAAATACAGTTAAAATTAAAAATTAAGATATTGAATACTATCTGTAATCAAACATAAATCTTCAACTCCTATTCACCATTTTTCAAAATTCTGCCCCTACAACTTTCATAGTAATATGGAAATATTAAGGTAGTTTCTTTGCCAAAAATAATATTTTCGAAGAAAATCAAGGAGGCAAGGAACTGAGTTCAATTAACATACATAAAGTTTTATGTATTGGGATTTTTTTCATTTTTCAAAATTCAAGTGAAAAGTGGGTGTGACTGGGGTTACTGGTGTATAATGAACAGGAAAACTGGGAATTTGAAGGGATTTTTCTGCCTGGGAAAAACTGTTCATGATTTTATTTGAATATCAAGAATTTTTTGTGTAAATAATATGAAATCAAAGGAGCATACATCAAAACATCAAAGCAGTATGTTAGATGAAAGAACAGTGTTCACAGAAGCCTATAAAATTATGGACTTGGAACTGCTTTGTGAGATGAGACTACTACTCTAATGTAGAACACAAATGTTCACCTCTAGTGGTGTTTGTTATTGGTGCTGACTTCTGAGTCTCTCTCTCTCTCGACTTTGTTCCAATCATTGACTCCAATTTTCCATGTTCTTTTGGTGTCCACGTGTGTCTTGTGTTTCTTCAGGGAGGAAGGAATCCTCAAAGGTCTGTTCAAAGGCCTGAGCATGAATTGGGTCAAAGGACCTGTTGCTGTGGGCATCAGTTTCACGACCTACGACCACACTCGGGACTTCCTGCGGAAGATATTGCCGCGTCTGCACGGGAGCGTCACTCCCTGGTGAGTGGTTCTGTTAGTATTCACACAGTTGACTGGTGTACTGTACCTTCCTATAGTGTGTCACCCTCTTAGGCTGCAGTGCAGATTAAATAATGCTCACTTTTGCCAGATTAATACTACCCAGCTTGTTAACAATAAAAATGTTATTTTGCATACCATCGTTTAATATAATAAGTTTTAATATTATTAAAAAAAAAAAATTGTTTGTTGATTTTTCTAAAACCTTGAAATATTACCTATTTACAGTATATTTACTGCTCAGAAGAAACAGATAATTCAATGCTAAACATCAATTATTATTTTACAAAAGAAACTATTTGTAGCAGTTGGTCACTATCGCATACCTGCTAACTTGGCAAGAACTCCATCAGCAAGATTTGAAGAAATAATAAATTTTTACGTAAATCATACACAATGTTCAATAATGGTTAGTAAAACATGAACCACAAATAAAGTAACCCTAAACACATCAATAGTTTAATGGATGCATACCTGTAAAAAAATCTACTTAATACTTAAAGCACTAATTAAAGTACATATTAAAAAAAAACCAAAGAAAAAAGAGCCTAATTGATTCAAATATAGGTGAACTTACCAACAGATACGATCCATTTCATTAGATTTTAATTAGTATTTTTTTTTTATAAATCACATGCATGTACACAAGTTCAAAATAATGTGGCCTATTTTGTTTAAATCTATGGTAATATTCTTACGTCTCTGCTTTTCCATAAATAAAATAATTTAGAAAATACTTTTTTGAGCACTAAAGATGTTCCTCTGTTTATCCTGAAAACACTGTTTCTAAATTCATACTGGTTTCTCAAAAATAGCAGTTTATAGGTTACAGATGCCATTTCTTTGAATATAGCAGCAGTTTTTGTGCGCCTGCAACTATACTATTTGCTGTCTGAAGTCTGGAACGTTTTCTGGAACAAATTTCCAGTGCGATCTGCTACACTAGACAAACTGTTATGTTCAATTGAAAAACTGGTGAAATAGCATTCCGCTTGAATCACATCCGTGATAAGAAAAAGTACACAACAGTACAGTGGCTTTGCAATGCTGCGCCCACCACGCTCATTTGTTTTCTGGTTGTGCTGATGTCTAAGTTGTAAATATTTGATGTTGCCAAGCATTTGGGGCACCCAGGTGCTGCATTTATGGTAGTCCATCATGGGGGATACTGACGACCAATGTATACAAAATACTTAATTTATCTACGAGCTCATGACGTGCTGTGCACAAACATACGCACATTAGTTTAAATATTGTTCCGGTTTCTTGGGCCCAGTCATTTCTGTACAAGATTTTGTGACAGCAAAATTTTTCGATGTTTTCAAAACCGTGTAATAAAATTCATTTGGAGGTAGATGGAGGATGCAGATGATATAACAATTAGATATTCATTTTTTAGTTGGTATAGTTGGGTTTTATAATTTTTATATTGACCCTTAGCTATAATTTTACCAACATTAATTCTGTTTATTTGTGTGAACTTGCTTCCAATGTTATCAAATTGTATCTCATACATGCATGTGTAATATTTATGGTCGTAAATAGAAAATACATATTTGATTAAAACTTTTATTTATTTTATTTTGATAAAAATTTAATTACAGCTGATTGATTATTTATATTACAGGTATAGTTACACAAGATTTTATGGTGAATAGTGATATAACCAAACACTTAAATTAACATCATTTCGACTTTCATGCATGACTGTATGTACACTTCATATTGTTACAGACACGACATCATACCATCCATCTCTTGCAAGATGTTGCACCAACACTTTGGAATAGCTTGCTGCGTGTTAAGGACGCTTTGAAAGCATTGTTGAAAAAAAATTTCCACACTAACCAAAGTACTTAAATGCAGTTGCCCTCAAAGTAACAAGTGTAACAATGCAATAATGTAGTCAGTTATTGTTTCATTTTGGCTCTCTTGCTGTGTGCTACAGGCCTAATTTTCATTTTGGCCATTGAGGTTGTGTGGAACGTAAATACTCTTACATGGTGGAATATAACTGAAACATATGAATTGAAAATGTGTCGATAAATGTTCTGATGCGCAAGTGCTAACTTTCTCACACACTTACACATGTACACACTTGTTAGACTGAAGATGTTTGGTTTGTTAATGTAACTAAGTGATGAAATTGCGAATGTAGTAAATCATTACAATATTATCCTGAGCCACATATGCTGTTTGAGAAAGGTAAACATGAGAGACCTATTGAGTTTCGTGATGAGCAGTAGTTAAGGCTGTTAGGCCCAAATTTATTTATAGCATATTATTTTGTTTTTATGTTGGCCTTATACATACAAGATTCTGTGCAAAACTGATTTGCGCTATAACTTATAGTTTTCTCATAACTGGCACTCAAAGTTAAAAAAGATGGCATTTCTTGTAGAGATTATTTCAGTAGCCGTTCAATGTAATTTATGAAATTTTGGTAATTTGCGAGTTCATTATGCATACTATTGAGTGATGTATTTAAAATTTTTTTTTAAAAAATAATTTATTCGTGTACTTGAGCCAGAAAATGAGAAAATTTAAGTTGTTTCTAGATCCAAAAATATTTGTTTAAAATATATAAAAATACCATTACGAAATACTAATCTCAATATACTTTCATCTAAAATAACAAAAAATGTGACTTTCACTATATGAAAGCTGTGAGTCTCTACGAAAGAAATGTAACCCCTGGAATTCCAAAATATATTGAATGCAACCCGCAACACTAGTGGTGCCGCGTTGTCTCGCTCGTCTTTTCCCTCTTCTCGGAAAGAGCACGCGGACTTGGCCCGGTGTTGCCAGGTACCTGTCCCATCTCTGAGTATCCTCTCTACCTGCTGCTAGACCGGCTGGCTTTCTTCCTTCCCCACGGCAGTGTTAAACGAGTTTACAGGTGTAGTGGTCAGTGGTTTATAGCTTGCGGTTTAATATGTCAAATGTATTAGTGTAGTTAAAATAATTTTGGGGGATAATTGATTTCATAAATAATTATTTCATACGAAAGTTATAAATAGTAATTAAAAGTTAAACAATAAAAAAGTTATTTAATAGTGTACATAGTACAGATTTTTTAAAAAAAGTATACCCCTGTTTTTGCTACAACCCCTTTTAGCAATATTTGATTTTATCAAAAAATGTTTCAGCCAAATTTTTGGATAATAATTATAATTTTTGCAAACAATTTTATTGGTTTTCATAGCGTATCTACTAATGAAGTTATGAATATTTTTTCCTATAACCCTAATTCTTTTTCACACCTTGCAGTTATGGTTGTATTAGAAATGTATATAGTAAAAAAAATATTTTTGGTATTACTGCTACGTGTTATCATATGTTAAAACAGATGCGTTATTTATTATATTATGGGAGTAACTGCGATTTTTTTTTCAAAAAATATTCCCCATTTCTAACCAGTTAGTCAAATTTTGCCTGTAACTAACTCGACCGAGATTTTCCATTACTATATTTTATATATGTTAGGAAGTAATTTGTGCAAAAATACGGTAGTTATTGTTTGTATATGAGTATATATATATGTGTATATATACATGTATACACATTTTTACTTGATGATGGTTATGTTATTTTTGGGATCATAAAACGATTAAAAAAATTTCCGAAAGCCGCTCCAGGAGAACGGCTGCAATAAGTAGGTAGCTTTTTTTTAAATGTAGGCTATACCCAAAACTGGCAATTATTACAAATGTGTAGGTGTGATAATGTAAAATGTTATAAATAACGATATGGGTTCTTAAAATGATTCTTGTTTAATCAGAATTCCAATGAAAAATAATATCTCCTGAAATTCGTAATGTGTTGAGAGATTTGGCAACAGCGCGCTCCATGTAAGTCGTGTACTGCAATCTAAGAGTGGGACGGAATTAAGTATGTGAGTATACTGAAGCCTTTGCCAGTTTCATTTACTGCATCAGCGTTTTCCATTTTCACACAATAATGTATTTTTCTAGGTTATTGAGTGAAAAAATGTGTTATTAGCTTATAGGTGTTCGGGGTGTGTCCAGATTACTGCGAAACAATAACATATGTAACTTAAATGTAGGCGTGTTTAAGGTGTAACGACCTAAAATAAATTCGCAACATTTTTTTGTCTCCTAATTCATTATAGACGTAGCCTATGCTTTCCATAGGAGTCACACACAATGTTGGTTATTTGTAAATGTTGTGAATCAGTTGCATACTTGTCGGGCATTAACAATTTCCAACCGAAATAACTTAGTATAATTTGAATTTAATTAATGAATTTCTACACAGCATGCCAAATTCATAAAAATCCTTAATTTTCTATTCATGTTTGCTCAATTTACAGCAGCTAAATTTAGAAATATTTTATCGTAGGACTTACTATTATATAAAAAATTACAGTTAGTGTGTCTTTTTTAATTATATAATCGAATAATAGGCTATTGTGTGAATTGTTCCTGTGTTTATGAAATTGTATCTAAAAGGATGAATGTACATAAATATGTGTACATGTGTATACATGTTAAGGCGCACTTAATTACATTTGCCAATTTAGCATTATCAACAATTCTATGATAATAATGTGTTTTAATAATTAGATACATTATATTAAAAAATGTGTTTTTAATATTACATAAAAAGGTATTTTTGCCTCAGCATATTTATATCATTTGTTTGTTTCCATGAGTTTTTTCATTGTAACCATGATTTTTTTTAAATTTAACTGGAAAATAGGCAAAAACCTCGAATGGGATATGCCTCTAAGACACTGCATTGTTTATTAATTCACTTTTTTATTACTTTTAGCATGCCATATGAATTCAGAAGCGAAAGGTAACCTGCGCTAAATTTTAATACAATGAAATAATGCAATAAAACTATTTTTATTTGTTATATTTTATTACTAGTTATGGATTGCAGAGAATAATTAAATCAATTTTGAAGATGTATAATTATTTAATTTAGGTACCAATCGTTTCTCAAGGTGCTAATGCATTTTTGCCATATATATTTATAATCTAAACGCTTCATACAATTTGAAAGTATTCATATAATTTCAGATGAACATTACATTCTGCATTGTTGAAGCGTCAAACAACTACAGCTTGATATTGATTGTTAATGCATGGTAACCTCTTTTATAAAAATCGTTGTACATGGTCGTCAGACTGCTAAATAATTTGCAAAACTTATTTATTATAGTATTGTATTAAAAAACTATTTAACTTTATCTGCTTCCTAATGTATAAAAGATATATTCGTGAAGATCTAAACTTGTATTCTCAATGCTGCAGACATACTGAATAAATCAATTTTATCTGTACAATATTAGTATGATTTTTTTTTTTAGATACAATGATACGGGAAAATTGCAAAAGGTTAATGTTAATACAAAACTTATTTCACGAAGCGATTAAAAGACTTGTTTAAAAACACATTTAAAACTATATATATATTTCCGTGCCATGTTTTACCCTAGAGTCAGTTACGAATACCTGGCATTTTTAATTTCTGACTTCGTTTATTCATAAAGAAAATGGCAGTTATTTACGTAACCATTAAATAACCATACATATGTAGTAGTAAACATTATCTGGGGGATACATTTACATTACATTTTTAGACAATAACCGTAGCTTAGGCTGGTATTTATAGTCGTCCCTTGAGCAATGTCTTGAGACCATCTTGGCAAAGACAGTCTTGTTTCTCAAGATGGTGATTTCCACCTCCGTGTTTCATAGTCCCTGAATAAGATGAGCTTCATGAAGACTGCATGCTCAAGCAAACGCTTGTTTCACATACTTCCTGCTTGACGAAGAAATATCTTAAGACAGCCGAAAACACACGAGCATACACGAATCTTGCCAACTGGACTCGTTTGTCAAAAATTCTGCTACTTATCTCACAGAGAACTGAAATCTTAGAATCCGATGTTTTGAGATAAGATACCGCATATATTAGATTGATAAAATATCAGATTTAAATACACAGTAAAATGAAATATTAAAATTAAGGTAGAAAAATTTTATGCTTAGAAAGTTAACATTAAGTTTGAACGAATCTGATATTGTAAGCTACGTGTACATAGTAAAAAATCTAGAATCTTTTAAAACCCTTTTTATTATTTGAATCTTTAGCAGTAATTGTCCTTAACATTAAAATTGCTTTCAAACAAATATTTAGGACAGTGTTCAGTGTTTTTGCAATAAAATGTAATGTATTTGACTATAATGAGTTAATTTTGTGTTTTTAACACTTATTTCCACCTCTTGCAGTGAAGACTGGACGTATAAAATAAATTATTTTCAACAAAAGTTTAATTTCTTAAACTCTTATTTCCACCTCTTGCAGTGAAGATTGGGCATATATTTTCTGTTCCAGCCCCACTTGGTTATTCTTGCAGTAATGTTTCGTCTTAACAGAAATTATTTCAGAAGAACTTTTTATATATTGTTTGAAGATTTACAATAACTTGACAGAAATTTAATAGTAAATACGTTATGAATTCTTTTGTCTTTTAATAGCTGTTTTCCACCTCTTGCAGTTAATATTAGAAATATAGATTATGAAAATTTATTTGGTATTACTCTTACGAAATCTAACATCACACAAATGCAATACTGGTTTTATTAAGGGAGTTATAGAAAAATCTGAATTTTCAAAAACCTTTCCTCCAATGTATCACCTCTGTAACAGCTAAAATAGACAGTTTTCCCCCCTTATTTAAAATAGGTAATTTATTATCTCCCACTCAACCCTCGACAATGGTTTTCATGCAAATGCACATGCCATTATAAACTTAAATCTAAAGTGGAAGAAAACCATCTCATTTTTTTATTTAGGCAAACAGGCATGTAGTTAGTCCGTATGGAGTGTTCGTTTATTTATCAGTAATATATAACATTCATTTCCTTACATATTATAATTAATTTTTCTAGTTCAAGTTACTTGGCATTGTATAATTTATTCTTGTTATAAGTACAACATTTGTCACAAAGCTAAACATACCATTTTACTGAGCTATTATTTAAATATATTATAATAATTGGATACAAAAAAGAATTTTTTTATCTGTTTCTTAAAACTGTGTATTATTCACTAATATTTATTTTAATTTGTTTTATAGTGTCGAGATTTGAACCATCTCAACCAGCTCAGCAAATAACTGCTCTATCAATCGAGCTACCGATGCTGTCATAAATTTTTGATAGAGATAATAATAATATCAGTATGTGCCATTATATTTTCTTATTGTTTTTAATTGATTTTAGTCGTCATGAATATAGATTACTTATTTCTGACAGTGATTTATACATCAACATCATTAAATGCATCGTCTTCCACATTCATAGTAGGTACTCGTTCTGCTATCAGTATGTAAATAAACAGGTCTGTTTAGAACTAGAATATGTAATCAACATTCACAAACAAACCCTAGAATTATTTAAAACACATATCAAATTAATACGGCACTTCATACAGTATTTATATAAGTTTAAAAATACGAGGTTTACAAGAAGCAGCCATTTTCTTCACTGCACTCTGAACAAGCAATTGCTTGAGATATGTCTGCAGTGGTCTTGGCCAAGACGGTCTTATTTGTGTTCATAAGCAATGTCTCAGTGACTATGAAACATGCTCCTGCGATGGTGTTCTCAAGCAACAACTATGAGACAGGAAAATGCTCTCTCAGAAACAAGAAATATGGGACAACCATAAGATTGTCTTCATCAAGACTGTCTTGTTTTTGATCACTTGAGACAATCTCAAGAAACATCTATAGCACATAAACATTTAAAAACGAATGCATACAAGAATTTCTTGACGAAGGAATTGCTCAAGATATAAATATGAATACCACCCTTACACTCAGTACGTAAGTGGTGGTGAACCACATTAAAAAATTAATAAAAGGATTGGATATCACACATAAAGATCAAGTCATTATAGATTATTTATGGCGTATGTGAAAGCACACTATAACCTCTAGGGCTTTTGATAAAATTACAGCGTATTTTAATAAGCCTCTGAGGCTACCTTGTTTAAGAAATTTATTTTTTTGAAATTCAAACGACAGTTTCTAAACAAATGGAAGATGTTGTCTTTTTCAGGATATTATTTTACCCTCTTTGCGCTCTAAATAACCTATCAGCTATTAAACCTACCTTTTACCCTAAAATTATATTATTCAGTATTCAGATATTCCTAGTAGTCAAATATAAGAACAAACATTCCTCTTTCGAGGCACCTCAAAGAATAAGCATGACTTGTTCTTACAAAAACTACTCATTACAAACTGCAAATGTAGTGAGACGTCATAAGTTTTGGTTTTGCTATTTTTCTTGGTTGTTTTAACAATGGATTTGGCCCGCAGCATTAGTAACATAAATGTGTAGATCGGACAAAACTTTAACTGTCAAAATATTTGAAAATAGTTTGTTTACTAAAAAGTAGGAAAATAGTAGGCCTACACATGTAGAATATCCATAAGTTAGTTTGGGTTCAATAATGCAATGTAGCCTAACAGGAGTAATTTTGTGACCTCAAAATATTTGTGCAGTTTCTCATTCTGTGTATTTTGAGGTGCTTACTTATAAATAAATTTTAAAATTGTGTGTTAAGGCTTAGCTGAACATATTTGAAATCCCTGCTTACTATCTGATCTTGTTTTAAATCATTCTGCTCAACGGCGAAACTTACGTACTGAGACATGTCCATACACTATTGCGGAGAAATGTTAAAATATTGCAAACTTTAAAATGTTTCTGACATATTAATTATTATTACTCTTGTTCACATAGAGCAAATATACAGATTACAGGAGCAAGCAATTTAAATATTATACTTTATATAAGACGATATGACGTTATTGCACTAAACTATACTACTCCGCTCTCATTGCCAACTTGACCGGATGTTTACTAAATAAGTTTACGTTATATGCATTTATGGGCAGGAGTTATTTAAAGGGTGAATTTCAAAAATGTTAATTAATGGTCTGCCATCACAAAAACATTACTTGCCTATAACTGTGTAGCTTAAAATTTATTTTAAACCAATATTTTTAGCATGTGCATATGATTTATCGGTAGGCCTGTAAGTATATTAATCAAATTATGTAACCACTTTCTGCTGTATAATTATTTACAGAAACCTCTAAAATATATTTATTTAAAAAATACTGCTGTGGGTCTTGATTGTAACTCAAACCACTTTCAAGAGCCATGTCACCAAAAATAAATTAAAAACTTATTTGATTGAAATACTAACTAAATGCGTGGCTAAAGTATTTTGTTAGATAACATTCATTCATTATCTTTAAAAATGAGATTTGAATCGTTGGCCAATAAAATATCTTACCGAAGGCCATTTATTAAATTAACGAATCTTGACGATTTGCTCCTAATTTGCGTTCTTTAATTATTCACTTTAGCAAATTATTGCGTTTAACTATACTAAAGAGTAAAACCATTTTCTTATTGCTTAGGTACATGTTTATCACTCTTCCACAAGCTGTTGCGCTTCACACTGAAAGCCACTGTCTGGCTTGTCTAGCAGCAAAAGGAAACGCAGGTAGCTGAAGTCTTCGAACAGAAGGCAGGGATGATTGACCGCACTTCCAAGAATGCCCCTCCTGCTAGGTTTACGTTTGGCAACATGGCATCCCGCCCCTTTCATGCTACGGGACTCCGGAGATTATCTTCCATGGGAATGCCCGAGCCTAATAGAAAGAGAGGTCCCACGCAGGACAGAGACGGAGATAAGACCAACCTTTTCTACCTGAACAATACCACTAGCGCAGACACTCGGAATTCTCCAACAGTGGAGCGGGTCGGGTGCCGTTAAGCCTGCAGGAATCTACACTACCCCTTGATCTTCTGAAAGTGATTTTTTTGCACCAGTGTGTAAATAACATTTAAATAAGTTCAAATATCAGTTGAGGGGTTACCAAGAACAGAGATCACTTCACATTAGAGATGCTTGGAATGGAAATAAAACATCTTTCATCTAATTTTACAGCAATGCTAAGGATATCATACCTCTGACATACCTTCAGAACCAGTAGCTATAAAAATACATACCGATTAAATTGAAGAAGGCAGTATAAATAATGGCACAGTGTGATTGTCTCACTTGAGATTGCTTCAGATTTCAGAAACATCAGGAGCTTGAAATCTGCTGATGAGACAACTGAATAAAGGGCCAAAAGCTGAATGAAGATGTATGCTTTAAACTTTATGGCTAAATATTTTGTCTAGAAATAACTGATAATCATTAAAAACTAAGAGTTTTCTGGGGAAAAAAGCTAAGCTGATTTTTTGAATTGAATTGTCTTTCTGGTTTTAACCTACAATCCATACTTATTAAAGTATATTCATAGCAGTGACACATTATTATTTATTTAATGCCATATCCATTGAAGCTGTCCTAGCTCAGATTACACAACTTTCACCTCTTTTTTTTATTCTTTGTTTTGTATTATATTGTGAAATTATTATTTACTTCAAAGAGCAGAATTTTATATGAAATTATCTTATTTATGTGTATTTCCAACTTGCAGATTTCTCGACTTTTCGTGAAAAGTTATAATCAGTGGTTATTTTGACAATGTTTTATATAGTTAGTATGGCATGTTAGTGATTGTACTTAATTTCTTTAGTCAAAATTTTTGTGGTCCTTGGGTTTTTGTTTGTAGGTATTTGCATTCCATATTTTCAATATCCATAGTTACTTACTTGCATAATCCAGTCATAGCACAGTGTTTGCACCTGTTTTCTTTCTTTGTAGAGTTATCATCCTGGTAAATAGCATTTTGTAAAAAAAAAAAAAATTGGCTCATGAACGTACTGCAATCTTAAAATTACCTTATAATAAAAATGGGATAAAAACTGATAAACTGGTGGCATTTGCAACACTTATGTGTAAATTGTGTCAGCTGGTGTTCCTTGCCTCGCTTGCTTGGTCATGCAGTGTTTCATCTTCATAAAAAGTTACTTGTTTAAAAATAGTTGGCTGCCTACACATTTACTACTTTGTATTATTATTAAACATGAGAGTACACTAAAAAAAAAATGTGTACAACTTTATTACATAATTTGTACACCTTGTTTTGTTTGTAGTTAAAAATATTATCAGGTAAGTATAGGTATTATGTGAGTGTAAGTAGTGTCTCAAATATTGAATGTATTTCTTAATCTTAAATTCTTCAAAAGTGACTGAAATTTTAATATTTTAGTTGACCTCTCTCAATGAAGATAAACTGTTTGTGCTGTGAAGCTGATCAAAGTGAGAAGCCATCATGACAAGCTGACATATGCAAATTACTATGGTGCTAAAAGAGTAATATTATTGACAGTTTTTTTTGTTTAGAAATGTTGTTGACTATTTTTGTAAGCTTAGTTTCTGCTTTTAGTAGTTTGTTATTGTGTAGAGACTATAGTTTTTGTATACATAATTAATTTTTTTTAGTTGTCTTGGGAATTGAATTATGAATTTGTTTAGCAAATGATGTTATTAATGTAAAGGCCAAAGAAACACATTTTTCTGTACATGTTTATTAACAAAATAATTTGTTGTTCAAAATATCAACAATTTATGTATATTTCAAACAATAGTTTAGTTTTAAAATCTAATCCAGATAGGGCTGATCGCAAGGACTACAAAGGCGAGCGAGTACTACCAATTTTAAATATTAGAAGCAGTCTTTCTCTACATACCTGAAAAAACACACATGTTTAACACTTTGATTTACACTCTTTCCTTCTTGCTGATTACTGTCAAAACATACTATTAATACACAACACTGGCATTGGCTGGCCTGACGTCACAGGCGCGTTAAAACAGTGGCAGATGGTACAGTTAGGGCTGGGACCCTGGCTTGATATAAGGGCCAAGGAGGTACGTCATAAACTTATAATTTTTCTGGCTTAAAAATTTTATCAGATGACACAGTTGTTGTTTCCTGTCTGCTATACTGCAGGTAAGGGATGCAGTAAGAGTAAAGTTATGCAATGGGTATGTATCTTAGTAAAGGAAGCATCCAAAGTGTATTGAGTACAATTTTTAGCCATCCCTTTCAAGGTAAACAGACCGTTTGAAGTTGTTCAGGTACCAGTCTGTTATCTAGCTAATGTGTCAATTGAGCTTTAAAACTCTTTAAACCTAAGGAAGTACGGGAAAGGAAAGTATTACACCTTTCGAGGCTCCTGCAAAGTTTTTGCTTAGATTTTCTTTACCTGATAATGCCATCTGGCCTTATTTTTGGTCGAGTTTGAGTACACATCTAATATCTGAAGGCACATTTACAATATAGCAAAGTCCAAAATTGTGTTCAACGAACTCTGAATGACTCTGATGTAATGGATGGTGTGGAGAGTGGTCTGAATCTCTCGAATGTATTGGTCAACTTGAACTTTTTGCCCCAATCACTCAATCAGTGTCCTTTGATAGCATAGAAGAAGAAGAAAACATGATATTTGTGGTTTCTGTTTCCCGTTTAAAAAATGTGCTCTGTAACAGATTCGAATGACAAAATATTGTTGAACGCCCACAACTTTTGCAAATAAAATGAATATTCTAAACTTAGCTGCAACTCATTTACAATGCATGAAAACCACAAACAAAAACAATAGGAAAATACTTGTTTTGGAGCTCTATATATACTGCTCTCTGGTGGCTACTTTAGAAATCAATAGATTCAAACATTGCAATTGTAGACAGGACAGTTATCCCTGCAACTATGTGACATCTTTCAAATTATGATAAGAACACGGATCCCCACATGTTCAGTTTGTAGATGGCCATCAATTCTAATAATTATTATTATGTAACTCATTTTAAAGCATGAAATCAATCTTATTCAAAACAGTGCAATAATTGAGCACAACAAAATAAAACCTGGTATATTTCATTACTGAAGAAACTCTAATCATATTACTGGTGTACTAAGTTTATTAATACTAAAACTAACTCAAGGTATAAAAATTAATTTCATTCTTTAAACAGTAATTGGTGAATGACAGAGGAAAAATATTTTTTTGTAGCAGTTAATGTGAACAAAACAATTAGTTTGTAATTTTTATATAGTACCTTAGATGATGTTTAGTTTAGTAACTTTGTGGTAAGTAATTCATCTGTAAATAATACTTGTGAAAGTTTTTGTAAATAACTCAAATTTGAAATATTAGTTAAATGGACTGGCCAAATTCCTGATGTGATATTACGTAAATCGTTAGTAAACTGTATAATTGACACTTCATGTTAACAATTGAAAATTTATGTTTTATTACCTACCTCTCTCTCAATGCTTTGGTGAAGAATTGATGTCAATTTTTTGGTGTTCAAATACAATTTAGGGTCTGCATACTTTAGAATAAGTTTTCACATGGGTATTACCTAAGTTTAATTTTTGAGTCCAAGATTGTGCCATTCATTGTTTCATTTTGGGTAGAAATTTAATTTATTTTTACTACTAATTTCTGTACAAAGGCTTATTAATTCTTACTTTTTTGTACCAAGGACTGTATTTTGTGGACAAAAGAGGCAATTTACAAAGTTACTACAAATGTAATAAGTTTGATATTCCTCCATTTTGTATCAAACCTGCTACAGAATAACTAGTTTGTCATTATTCCGCTGCAGAGGTTTTATCATTGTAAAGACTCTTCATAGTTCACTTCATATTAAAAGGAAATTTTACAGTTTGTTTGTACCATTTACGTTTCATTTTTCTCTGACTCATGAAACCGCACAATTATTTTCTTATTAATTCTATCTAAGAAAACACTTTTTTCCTTTTTGATATTCCTTTAGAGTTTAGACCAATTTAATCTGTTAATCTTGAAACCCACAATGCAAATTTAAAAAAAAAAAAATATGTTTTTCTTAGTTACCAGGATTTAATATATGTAATGTCAAAAAAAAAAATATTATGTTATTTCAACTACAATAAAAATGAGTTTTTGTATTTTATTATTCACAACTAACTTTTAAATGAGTAGGGAAAAAAACAACAAAATATTTCAATTAAAAATTTTCTTGGCAGAAAAAAATTTAATGTGAAACGGAAATGAATATTCTTGTGTTAAGTGCTGATATTTTCTTGCCTGGTTGTTCAGTAGTTATTTTTTAATTTTTATTTTTTAAATGTAGAATGAAATTTGTGTCAACACTGTGTACAATTTCATTCTTTTCCAATTGTTCGAAGTTCATTGCAAATGCAAAAGAATAATAAATTTAGATTGAACTGAAGTTCATGTTTTTTAGAACAAGGATACAACTAAAGCAATAAAATTTAAAAAGCATTGATTGAAAAAACAGACTGAAAATTCGTATTTTAATGTGATTTTTAGTGTGCCTGAGACTGCAGTTTCATTACTTAGAAATGTATATAGTGTATTTATGAAATGTGTAAATTTGTATCATATTTTGTATGCAATATCATTGAACTTTAAAAACTGGAAAAATCCTGACAATAACGTCATCACTCCCGAAGTGTTTGTAGTAGTAGTAGTTAGCCATTTATGAAGAAAAGAAAAATTGTAAATTAAATATGACCTGAGATTGAGTACAGGATTTGTACTGCTAAGTAAAATATTATGTCTATGTATATATATTTTTAAATATATGCATTGTTTTTTGAGAGATGATTTTCAAGTTCTTAGTGATGAATGATGATCTTGCATGTAACCTAGGATTAATCTCACCGGGGCTTGGCAATATGATGTGATTGGCAAGCATTGACTGACTACTTACTGCTAGAATACTCTAAGGGAAGTCAGTAATCTGTAAAGTTGGGTGACCTTTTGGTACATTAATTTTTTTATAGATATATTAAATTCTCTTAATAAATGTAATTGAAATAAGATTTCTGAGTAAGTTGATTATTCCAGTGCCTAATGAAACTTTATTTAGTTTGTAGGGTTGTTCTTCAATAGTGCAATCAATATAGAAATATTCAGATCATTAATCTTTGATTTCAGTATGAAATTCTTTGAATAAAAGTTAATTCAATGAAAATATTTGAGTTAAATGAATATTTGAGTGCCTATGAAATGTTCATTTGGTTGTATGAGATTTGTGTTCTAGTTTTGAGATTCTTTCCCTTGTAAAAAAAACTGAACATTAAAATATATTAATTTTCAAGTGTAAATAATGCAATCACTCTGTCCTACAGGATCATCTCGAATATAATATGCCATACAGTGTAAAATAAAGCAACCTCAAATTCTAAAACTTACTCGAATAACAAACCAACTTCAAATGCAAGGCAGATCTGACAAAAAGTAGTTCTTGAGTATAAGTCTCAATAAGATGACTTCAAAAGTAAAAGACACTCAGCTGTGAAGCTACTCAAATTGTAAGATAAAAAATTAAAGGATATTTAAAATACAAGGTCACTCATAACTAGGGCCTGGAAAATTTCGGTGTTTTCAGTATGCAAAAAGCGGTACTTTCAAATTAGAAAAGCGGTGGTTTAAAGTCGGTATTTTCGTTATGCAATAGAAATTTTACCGGTATTTTAAATGTTGACTAAATTGTGCAGTTATTGAATATAATAGTTTACATATTTAATAAACAATCCATGTATACTAGGAATAGGCTAATATGCATAATAACAGCCAATTAAATCCAAAACAGACACGTTGCTATAGATGTTTTTTTTTTTTTTCTGCCAATGCCACATGCTTAGCCGACTTTAGGTGTTTGTCAATGAAATCTTTTCTATCCCATGAAACTTTACAGTTGCAAAATTTGCACATCACTGTGCTATTGTCAGTACAATAAAACCCATGTTTCTGATACTGATATGCTCGTATTTAATGGAGTGGAGGAACAAGAGGTTGCCACTTGAACAAACCCCAGCGCACAAATGAGAAGAAACTTAGTGTGAACTATACCCCAGATTAATTTTGAGCATCAAAACCATACACGAACACGGCTTATGTAAAAATAAGGTAATTATGCTGAAACACAAGACTTGGGTTAAAGGATAGTTTAACCTTGTGTGGATCAGGTAGAAAACATTCGGCTATAAACGAAAGAAATAAGAACAATGCTATCCTGAAATGCTGTGACATGTTTTTGGAGTAGATAATCACAGCGACAGACCGACAGGATGCGCTCCTGCCCTTGCCGTCAGCGATGTTTATTTTGACAGCTCAAGCAATTATCTTTTCCACGTCCCTTCGCAGCGTAAAAAAAAAAAAAAGAGAAAAAAAAACACGCTGACAGTTTCTCACGCAGAAGGTTGAAATAAGGGAGGGAATGTGTTGAAATGTTAGTTGGAAAAGGAGGGGGGGGGAATTGTTTTTACATGGTTTGTGGCTCTGGGAGGGATGAGCCTTGAAGAATTAGCAGGGGATGGGAGAGGTAAGCGTCACGTCGCGTCGCGTCACGTCACGTATGACGTCAAGCCGCCGGGCGGGTAAGATAACATGACAGCTGAGACGGCTTTTCGTGCGATAGTGGACACGCCGAGCTCGGCTAGACACTGCCGTGTGGACAGTCTAGAGGGGTGGTATCTATTTTTAGACGTCTTTTGTATGCCTGGCTGCTTACAGTACAGCTCTCGCCTAGATAAGCGTGAACACATAGAGCCCAACAAAGTGTAACAGACTTGTTTTTCACCCGATTTTACTCAAATTTTCGACTTTCTCTGCTCAAATTTTTCATGTTTTCTCAAAAAACGGTCATATAAACGGAATGGACGCATCAGAAGGGGCTCGCATCGGCGGGATTCTACTGTAATGGTACTTTTCGGGGATATATTCGCAGTGTAATATAGAAATGTTGTGGTTTTCGCGAATGTACTTACTTTTCGCGTTTTCATGCGAAATTCGCACGAATTTTCGTAAAATTCGCGATCGCAAAAAATTCCAGGCCCTACTCATAACTCAAAATTAACTGAAATGGTTAGTTTTCATTTTAGTATTGTAAAATGTCATAATTTTTAGATTTTTTAGTTTATACAGTTGTCTTGCAAAACAAAGCTATTTAATTTGCAATTGTATGTACATGTTTAATAAATTGTTTTATTAGTTTACCATTTAGGCAAGTAGCAAACATTGTGTATAAAGTTTAAACTATATTAGCCTACCTAATTTTTTTAAAAACTATAAATGAATAAGAGCGTTATTATAGTTCTAGAAACAACTTTCTTTGCCACGAGAAGTTTAACACAGGATTTTTGTTGAATTTTCTCGAAAGCGCTGTATTTATTTTTGTCAGAGAATATCAATATTGCCAATAATGTACATCTGCGAGGAAATCTGTCACTTTCACCAAGTACAAACTTTGTGGACTGGGACTGATTGAGGTTAGAATCCCCTGGCCATGAATCAGGGTGGCCACAAAATATGATTTAGAAATTCAAGGACATTTACAAACTTTGTTTTCAAGGTTCGGTAAATGAAAGAAAAGTGATGAAAAAAATTTCAAAGCATAAACATTATTTACTAGGAGAGTATTATATGCATGATATCAACATAGCTGATGCACAGTTCTTCACATCATCCTCCACACATAGTGTTTGAGATTATGGTCAATTTTTCCTGAAGATGGTAAACTACACTCAATATCGAGTGGGTTGGATGGGTGGGGGGATGTGGGGCAACGAGGTGCGAGGGGGAAGCCTAGAAGTAGAAGGGAGAACTCGAGGAAAGTTGTTACGGAGAGAATAAGAATGGAAAGGAGGGAAAACTCTATGGTAGTGAGAACAATAGGGGAATGGAATGGCTTCGATGGGGAGTGTGGCTCAGTTCAGGTGCAGAGTGGGAAGAAAGAAGGGTGAATGCTTGCCACTTGTGCCCAATTGCAGCAGTCTTTAAAGCAACAAGAAAGGTAAAAATAACTGGTCAGGAAGTTAACGATTATGTGCTGTTTTATTAGAATTCACAAAAATAATCTAGTAAATATGGGCCTAAATTTTGACATTAACACGATAGATAAAAATATTTACAGCCACTCAATATTTTGAAATAAACATTAAAATAGTTGTGAACACAGCAATATGCACACACAATAATATCTCAATTATTTTTTTATTACAGAGGCAGGGCTAGGACTCAAACCAAGACTTAGCATAACGTTTATTCGCTCTACGTATCAAAATATTTTTGAAACAATAAAATTCAAGGATTCAAGGACATATGGCCAACATGTCAAGTGAACTCTCACTTCTCTAAACCTCGTTTTGTTATATCTCTTCACTCCTTTTTTTCCTCTAGGAACATGCTATGCCTACGCATAATGGCTGAAGCATAGGCTGTGCACATTTAACAACTCGCGTTCACAGGTACTAAGCAAAAATTGTACGAAAGATGTATGTAGGCCATGTCCAAATTTTCCTGAAGAAGGTACGTACTTTTCCCCAAAAGTGACATCAACTGGACTGTCTAACCTGGAAGTGAAGTATGACGGTATGCGAGTAAACATCTTTGTAGTTTTACAATGTTGCAGGTAGAGAAGTTTTTTCATTTAAAAAAGTAAGTTAGACTCGTGAAATCATTTTCACATAATTTATTTGGGATGATATTAAATGAAAAAAAAATTATATTTTAATAGGTTTATATGGAATCAACAAATACATGCTCAGGTACTGATAGAAACTTAAAAAAAAACACAGGGAGAAACTTGGGTGATTGGCATGTGTAATAAATTATACTTTTTTCAGCTAATAATTTTTGCTTGAATTAAATTCATTTATTGAAGAAAAAAAACTAAAACCTACTTAGTTTGCTAAAAGCATTTGTAGAAACCATAAAATATTCATGTCTGAACTGCTCTTGTACACAACAAAGGCAGTATGCGGGGTTGGTAGTACATAAATGTGCACTTGAATTTGAATATGATTCTCGTGTTGAACCGATATACATTGATATGTTTTGGCAGACACATGCGTATTAAATATCATGAGCAACATAAGAATTTCATAAAATTTTCTTTATAAAACTAGTCAAAATATTGTCTGGAAAACTTAGACGGAAAAATAAATTGTGACTTTACATTTGTCTTAAAAAAAATTATAATGTCATGATAGAGTAAAGCCAGTTTTACTGGTTCTTGGTATGTTCATAATTTACAAAAGTTGTTTTTTGTTAGCATTAACAAATTGTATTGTACAGTCAAAATAAAAAAAATGGTAAAAGTGACAATTGCGTTCATCTGTGAATGTTGTAACATCAATAAGGTTTGTGATTTAAATAGAAGCTTGGATATGGAGATATGGAAGATATACTGTATTGGAAAAATCAAAGAAAAATTGAGCCATTAATGGAATTTTAAGTATTAACAGGTTTTCTACAGGTCTTAAAAGTCATGGAAAAGTAACAAGGTCGGGTCACGAAAAAAAAGTTCTGAAACAAACAGTAATGGCGCTAGCAATGGCGGTCGTAGACTTTTCTGGGCCCTGGGCTTTTTACTTATGTGGAGACCCTCCCCTGCCGTTTTACCTTTACGATTTACTTAGGAGTCGAGGTTTGAATTGTCAAAGAAGATTCACTTCAAATCACATGTACTGAGTTATATGTGATCTTTTTTTTAATATATATATAATATAAACACATATATATAAAATATAAAAATATAAACATATATATATATATATAAACTAGTGGCTCGCCCTGGCTTTCCACTTGATGTGATCTACTAATATGGTGTCATTTAGATTCACTAAGTACTTATAAGTATAAAGTTTTCGCAAGTGCCCGGTGTTTTCAAATTTTATATACACACTAACAAGTTCTGCCCATAACTAAATAATTTCTTTGTAAATAATGTTGACAGTTTTTCCCTCATAATACAACACAAACCAGATTTTATTTAGAAGTCACACGTAACCAAGTTGTGAAATATTGATCCATATGCTAAAGATACGAAAAAATAAGGTACTTATTGAATACTATTGCCCTAAAAATTACGGGTTTGATGGATTGCATATGATATGGTGTAAAGGTCAATTTGAATCTGAATTAAATGTTTAAGGTAAATAACATTTAATTGGATAAGGATTAATTCTCTTTTGGTCAAAATATATTCACCAATAACTCATTATTTTTGTACCAATTTTGAAGGATAAAAATGGTTACTGTGAGTCATCCTTAGAAGATAGACATATGCTATCACTGACTTTTCTAGACCTACAATTCTGTAGTGCATTAATATGATGTATCAGTCATGTATAAGTCAGCGTAAGCCATGTAAGTACCCTAAAAGGGTAATTTTATGACTTAATTACAAAACATTGAGATTTCTCTGCTATCTTTAAATTTAATATGAATATATCATACACATAAACCTTCTGGAAGAAATTATTCAAATAATGGTAAAAACTGCATCAAAAACCATTGTGTAGTTAAGAAATAGTTAACAAACAAAGAGATAATAAGTAAGTGAACAAAGAGATGCAGATATCAATTTGTTTTATATGTTCGTCTGTGATGTAAAAAAGTTGGAAGAAATTGTTTCTAAAAGATCCAGTAAAAGTCCTGAAATTGATTCATCAGGTTTTTGTAGACACCCTGATTACTTTATTTCGTTTAAATTCTGTAATGGATTTCTGAATGAAGCGTGTAGTGTTGAAAGTACTTTGTACTAAATATTTTTTTTTAAATGAACACCTTCTTGCAGGGGCTAACAGAAAATTCTATGAATTCAACAAGATTGTTAATGTGTACTGTTTTTCTGTAACAACTTGTATCAAGAGGAATTTCAAGGTAGCTACAAATTGATGTGTTGGCCAGTTAATCAACTAAACCATTATGATAATTGTAATCTGTTTATAATTTGTTTGTATATTTTATTTGTATATGACAAGAGCCAAATACTATTGTGAATAAACAAATTAATGTTAATGCTGTAACCATTCCCTTCTGTTCTCTTTACATCCGAAATCCACATCAACAATATGCCATAGCTGCTACTAGCAAATTGTTCAAACCACTCTTTCTACTAGTGGGTGCTACTGACTTTTTTCTTCTTTTTGGCGAGCCCCCGAATTCTGCTACTACAACGTGAGCCACCTTCACAGTTCTGTGGGCCCTCCGCATAAGTTCAGTGTGTCTCAGGGTAAGTCCTATACGATCTAGGTTGCGGGTGGGTTATAAGGAGTTTGCGTGCATAGCGGCTGTTAGCAAGGCAGCCTGGTGCCATGGCTACAATTGAGACCATGGCCACGCCCCAATATACGAAGAGTCAAGTTGAAGAGCATGAAAAAACCAGTACAGTAGAGTAACGTACTGGGAAAAGCCATGCGACAGCACACAGTGATAAAACTGCCATAACCTGCAATAAATTATATATCAGGGCAGGGTTAAAGTATGAAGTTTTTAGTTTCTTGAGAGAAGCATGTGGGTAGATGAATGAGTAGTGATCCGTGGTCCCATTGGCCGGTAGCCGCAGCCAATGGGGTGATAAGAGTGGTTGCTGTACCAGAGGCGCAAGCACCCTTGCTGCAGCGACGCGAACAAAGTTAATTTATCCAATGGCCAGGCTGCTGCAAATATTCCCGTGCGTCGGTGCAACAATATTCACAGTAGAGGAAGGGGCAGGCAACCGAGCCAGTAGACCGGCCTGTACTGCATATGCACATGTCCAGGCAGCCTGGCATTGCTCCTTCTCCCTTCTTCACAGTTCCTTTGGGGTTACATGGGGTCACAACTGCCTCGTCCAAAATCTTGCATGACTGTTTAAAGCATGCTGTTTGTAGCTACCACTTCCTACTGAAGTGGCCATGACCAATGTCCTCCGCTGCCTTCCATTCAGACTTCCAACGCTGTCAGTTCAGTGCGCACACAGCAACTCCACAGTCTGCAAGCTCTAGCCCGCAGTTTGCTACGCTTCACATCTTTGTACACATTTGAGATCCCACGCGAGCCTTTTCACCGGCTAAATGTTTCCTGCTGCGTGCCGATCTTCATCTAGGCTGCCTTTTCACGCCCAAGGTGTATCCGCACCGCCGGTCGGTCATCACACTTCTGTTCAGTATGTTCACAGCTACGCCAGCAAGCTGGGATCCCATTTCCGCCACCCGTGGGATGCGCTTGGTCTCAGTTGGTCGCTGCTGTGCAGACGCCTCAGTGCTCACATCGCCCAGCAAGACTGCCAGCTTTCGGTATCCTCAGTACGCGGGAACGTCCCGGCTGATAGCCCGCAGGAGCGATGCCCACACCAGGGAGACCAAGTCATAGAGATGCTACTGACAACATTTTACATACATATGCACACATGCACACAAAATACACACACACGCGATACCACTCATTGACTCAGTCATCACGAATCCTCCGCAACTATACAATCTAAACTTGAAATATTGCACGTATATTTTGCTACATAGGAATTTGCTAAGAACGAAATTAAGGAAAATCAGCAAGGTCGTTGAACCATTCCACTAGTATACATAGTCATATCATAAGTGCACAACTAGTTCTTATTCCTAATTTTCAATCACAGACCCACCTTAACATAGATGGTTTTATTCTCTATTTTTCTTTAAGAATCATGGGAAGAACCAGTCAGCTCACTGTGAAAGTGTTGTTGGTGAAAATAATGTTTTCTTGGGGAAGGCAGTTTAACAGTACTAATGGAGTAGGAAATATGGAATTATTAGAATCCTATCAACAAACTATAAGTTACTAAGAATAAATTTGCACTCAGATCCCAATTGTTTTGATTTCTGAGATTGATTATTCCGATGTGCTTCTGTATACTTTTCCCTATTTAACAAATAAAAATTTATTCATTGTAAATTCCTCGTCAAAATGGTTGCACCTTTTGCGGTGAGCATGGGAATTACCTCAAGATATTGATCTTTCTCTGTTCAAACAACTATTTTATTTTAGGTAATGGTCAACTGCTTTCGCCAACAACCAATTACAATTTGTTTATTCGTTTCAGTATCCATCTGAAGAATTTTTTCTAGCGGTACAAATTTTTTACACCCATGCCTTACCATGGACTCAAACCCAGAACCCCTCACACTGTAAGCCAAGAACATCCGACTAGACTGGTTAAACAAGTAGAAAAATAAAATTGTAGCACCTTTTTATGCCAAGGAGAGTAATAATTGCTATCTTCAATATCCTTATTCCATGGTTTCCTAAAATATGTATGAGGGATTGGAAGTGATAATATTAGTGCTAGAGAATGATTTAAAACAGCAAAAATTGAACAAACCCATAAACACTGCTTGACAGAAGGGTATGGCAAAGTGAAAGTTGTCTATACAGATGCCGAAAGTGGAAATGTGAATACAACGGCCTGTGCTTGTGTTCTTGCACATGCTTTAGACTTTAATTTCTGCATGGCTGTACCCACCTGAGAAAACCTATGATGATGAGTCATTTGATAAAGCCACGAGCAGATTAGGATGGGAGGCCCTAGGCCCAAATTGGAGTTTGGGTGGTCCTAGGCCCAAATTGGAGTTTGGGTCCGATTTATGGAATGTATACATTAAGCTCACTGGACAAAAAATTAGTCAACCCTGGAGAAATCATTACAAGCATAATTTAATACTGTGTAACTCCGCCTCTGGACTTGATAACCATTTGGATTTGGTTAGGAAGTGAGTCCACAAGGTTGTACTGGTACGTCGCATCCAGGCTGATTGCAGGGATGGTGATGTCGGCATATTACCTGCTGTTCCAAAATTTCCCACAGATTTTCAATGGGGTTCAAGTCGGTTGACTTTGCAGGCCAATCAAGATGTAATAGGGTGGGAGACTGTTCATAAAACCATTCACACGTGTTCAGCCCGATGAACTCTTGTCATCTTGAAAAATTAAGGTATCAGTTGCATTCTTATCATGCTGTTGTGGAATTGAAAGGCAACACCTGATCATCCAGAATGTTTAAATAACATGCTGGTTCATGTTAGTGAGAAGGCCAAATCCTTGACATGAAAAAATACCTCCGAAACATTACAGACCCACCTCTGGCTTGAACCTGACCTTGCACATATTCAAGATGAAATGCTTCATTTGGCCTTTGGTGCACTCAATGACGTGCATCATTGGAATAAAGACAAAAATTTGATTCGTCAGACCACATTACATTTCTCCAGTCGGCTACTGTCCAAGTTTAATGATTTCTAGCCCATTAAGATGCACATCTTTATGTGCCTGAATCAGCAATGGCCTCTTGCGAGGTGACAGACTCCAAATGTTCATTGCATGCAGTTCCCGTAACAATGTTCTCTCACTTACAGGTTGGTATGGACCTTCATTCAGAGACTGCAGTGAGCAGTACTGTTTGGTTTGGAAGCTATTTTGATTTACAAGCCGTGAAATGCGTCTCTGGTTCCTCTCAGTCAGGACCTTTTTCCAACCACAATTCTGACGTGTTTAGTGGCCACGTGTAGTACACCATTTCTAGTAGACAGGTTGAACAGTCCGCTGTGAAACACCAACAAATACAGCAACTTCACGCACCGTATGATCATGGGCACACGATTGCCATTTTTGCCACACTCACATCCTTGTTGACATACACTGTCTCACTGATCGCTTCTCTACTCACGCAGTTGAACACAGGACTCATTCGATGTGCCATCTGTAGAGGCCTAATGATCCATCTGTGCTTGCACACTAGGGTGACTAATTTTTTTGTCCTGTGAGCTTATGATACATAACGTCTCGCAGACAATGGTGTTTTAGATATGGCTGAAGGGTAGCACAGTGAGGTGAAGCGGCAACGAAATGCTTTGATGGAAAAAACAGGAATACCAAACGTACCAAGAAAACTTCCTAGCCGACGGTAAACTACGCACCTTTCACTACTGCGAAAAAAAAGTTATTTTATTATGCCGAGAGTATCCTAGTTGGGCTAGACCCTTTTCAGGAGCCCGCTTATGGAGATTAAGTTCAGAATACGTATGCATTGAGAAGCGAAACCATCTTGTTTATCGCCAACACCAGCTGCACGTACCAACAATACAGCCGGGCAGGCTAGAAATATGGTGGGTTGCAATTTACCAATCATTACCCAAAGAATAAACAACCAATAAACATCGAGGCACATCAATAGCTATACCTACCACACATTTTCCCTGCTAATATATTTTTAATACTGTTGCTCTTATTCAGCTTCTGGAATAAGAAACTCTCCAAATTATACACATAGCACATTACACTGATTAAAATGTAAAACTTAGTTGACCCTAGCGGCAGTCTTACTAATAAGAGTCGTTGTTTGCGATTGGCGGCGGCCAATCAAGTAAGTACATTTGTTTAACAGCGACTCGAAACAGCACTGCTAGCCGTGAATCTACAGTGGTACAATTAGAAAATGTTTGTAGGGCTGGCAGACAGGCAGACATGCATTTTTAATTAAATAAAAACACTTCCCTGGCGTCAGCCAGTCCCGAACAAAGTTTGACTCGCGACGTAGCCTCATGACAGAGTTAAGTTTAAAATGGACGAGATAGGCCCAGCACCATAAGATGACCCACGGATGCGTGGATTATTAAAAGAAAGGTTTACCAGCATTACGATTCAGTGCTACAAAGTTGAAGACTCCCGACGGAAAGGTACAGCCGCTGGGCCGTGAGCAGATGACTGCTGGAAGGGGGTGGTACAAGGGAGGGAACGTCACTTTACAAAAAAAAAAAAAAACTAAATAAAAATTATGTAGAACTTACATGATAGACTTATTATATGAATTCCTAAGGTGGAATGTGAATGGCTGAAGGCTTGGAATTGCTACTGTTAATTAATACTTTAAGTAATGATGCCGTCCCCACTACCTCCATTGAGTTTTACCTGATTTTTTATATGGTTCGTGATCTCAGGGTAGGTTCGGCCTTGTGGCTACTAGAGGTAGGGGTTAACGCAGTAGGGCCCCCCGAGCTGTTATGGCCACTCGGGACGCCTGAAGAAGAACACAAAATTACTGATTGATGCCTGATGAATTTATCACGACACAGCCCTATACATAGTGCTGCCCGTCCTGGCCGTAACTGTTGTCCCGAATTGAATAGTCACACGTGCAGCCACTTTCTCAGTGGCGGCTCACGATTTTACTACGCGTGAAGGACATACTCTTGCACATGATGCGACGGTTACAGAATAAACCCTAACATGGCATATTATACCCTGACGAATAAAACACTTCACTATTACACATTACGTATTACACTGGGCTAATGACACGTAGGCCCGTAACTCCGGCGACTCTACCTGACTCTTAGACTTGTCCCAGATATTGACTCGTTAGTAAGTTTGGTGGCACGTGTCGCCTACTGGCTGCCCCGTGCGGGCTGAAACTATTTAGCTGGTCGGCTAGGTTGTTGCGTGAAGCACTGACGTAACTCCTTGTAGATTCCCCACAGTACTTACATATAATGCTGAACACTCGTCTTAGAGCACTGAATAATTTAAGTGAAATACCACATGGTAAATTGAGGCCGACCACGGAACTGTACGAAAAAGATTGAGAAATATTACGACTATTGAAACTACATGTCGGTGAAAACAAAAGTTGCTGGTTCCGTGTCGCGCGGAAGCTGCCGGCCTCTCCGAGCTCCAGAAGGATACTACCAGGGTCTCCACAAGGAAAAAATATTTCGTACCAACTTACGCGAGAAAAAAGTACTAGATTAAAAAAAAAGTACTAAATTATAATTTGTTATCGTTTTACCCATTTAGGGAGTTAATATTACATTGCAACGATCTAACAATTAATGAATTGAAAATAAACAGTAACTAAAATAACACATGCAAAAATAAAATAAATAAAATAAAATTTTAAACTCACCATTTTATCACCAGCATGCATTTGGAGTTGCTGTTTCATAGAAACTATGATGTCCTATGTATTAATGTTGCACTTGATATACTACATGTAATTAAATTTAATGTTTAGAATTTGCAAAAAAATAGTTTTGTTTTTGAAATAATTATGCATTAAACTTGCATTTACTAAATATTACATTTACATATTTTCCGAGTTCCCACTCACAAAATAAACCACAGGAAATATTCATTCATTTTTTCTAGCAGAGCTTGCTAACTTGATCAGTTCTTCTGAAACAGTAAAATCTGCAGCTGATGTGTTCTTCAATTTTACTTTTACCAAAAGAAGTGCATTTACCAGTGGTGTTTGTAGTTTGTTTCTAAATTTATTTTTGTTTAATGTTAGGTAATGCTGAAAATATTCTTTCAGTTGCTGCGGATGAATGAGGCAGGCATAGCATGGCTTTAACGAACACTGTTAAAGAAGGGAACATTTGGTCTCCTACAGAATTTTTCATTCCAAAAACTGCATTCCAAAAATCATAAAAATCGTCATATTTCTTCAGTGCTTCTACAGTCTTTAATAAATGCCATTCCCTATCCAGGTTTTCGTTTCGTAATTTTTTTCTTCAATAACATTCGGAAAATGTTTGGCAAGTTGCATTATACTGTGATTGTCGTCTGATTTGCACTTTTCTGGACTCAGCATTGCTAAACTTTTTAGAACAGAGTCGTTAAAATTTATTCGTTTTAAAACTTGGGAGCAAAATTCAATATAGAAGGCCAAACATTTAACTTTCAATTGTGTTACATGACTTGGTGGAACTATGTTCTTGTCTAATCCCATCAAAAGGACTTCCACTCTCGCTCCTAGATAAACTTTGCTTATGTCTAAAAACTGGCCATTGTCAGCTGGATTTATTTTTCCAATTGGATTATTTAAAACATATTGAGGTTTCATGTAATATTTCATTATCATTTTCATTTTTTCTCCCACTGATGAAATCAGAACATGAAGACGATATTCAGTACCTTGATAATCTAAATTTAAACTAATTACTGTCGGCAGAATAAAAGCCAGGAACAAAAAATATGCCTTAATTAATGGGTTTTGTAGCGCTTTCAAAATGGATTTCGCTATTTCAATTCCATCTTGGGCATTTTTACTGAAATACAAAACCAATGCATCCCACTGTTCTACGACTCGCTGCACAACATCATGCATCGATAGCCAACGTGTTTTTCCCAATCTCAGCTAATTGTGTGGTTTCAACTCCAACAGTTCCTGAATTTGCTTGAATTCTGCTAACCTTTGGTTTTTTTTGAATGAAGTTGTAAATATCAGCACATAATTCTTCTAAATTATTTGGCAGTTTCTTACATGCTTCGGTTGCACACAAATTAAAACTGTGGCACATACATCTGGCTACAAATAAATGTTCGTTTAATGATTTAAGGCGTGCTTGAATACCAGAATGATGCCCCATCATAACAGAGGCATTATCAGCAGCAAACCCTAGTAGTTAGCCAGAGGCATCTTTAGCTTGTTTAATAATGCTATGAGTACCTACATCAAACAAAGCTGAACTCGATGCATCAGTAACATCAATGATGTTAAGAAACGAATCTTCGACTCTTTTGGTAGAATTGTCATAGTAACGAACCACCACTGCTAAAGATTTATTTTCAGTTATGTCAGTTGACTCATCAATATTTAAAGAAAAATAATTATTTTGAAGCTTTTTTGAAATTTCATCCAGTGAATCTACAGCCAAAGCATTTTTTTATTAAATATTTACATTTAGAATGACCACACTGTATTTTGTTCACGAGTCTACTGTCAGGGGCAATTGTTTTTATCAGAGCTGGAAGTGTGTCCATAATACTCAAAGGTAAATTATGTCCTGCAACATAAGGACATAATCTCAATTCTGCTTCTTTGACTTCTTTTTCAGTTTGGTATGTGGAGCTAGATTTAAACAATGAGACTATATCTGGTGTCTTTCTTTTTTCATCAACATTCTCCTTGTGTTTTGGAGTGTTTGCATGACATATCATTAAACTTTTGCTACATTTATATTGATTTCACAAAATTTGCAATAAGCAGTGTGTTCTTTACTTTTACATGAACTAATCCAGGGTTTAAGAATGGTATCTGACAACCACACTTCTTTGAATTTTTGCTTGAACACTTTCTTTATCTTTTTAGAAGAACTATGTAACTCAGAATCAGAATCATAACATACATCAATGTCAATGTCTACTGTATCAACATTCAGGGGCGTAGCCAGGGGGGGGTTTTAGGGGTTCAAACCCCCCCCTTAGCACCAAATATTTAATTAATTTCTTATTAATCACTCAAACAAATTTCATATTAAATTTAATAAAAATTTTACCATTACAATATTTAAATTTAAGTACCGAAAACTGCTAAAATAGCACTATTTTACACCTTAAAATCCAAATTTTCCCGGGGAAGGACCCCCGGACCCCCCGCTTTAATACGGGCCGGGGGGGGGGGGGGGGTGTTGCATGCTTCTTAACACCCCCCATACACAAATCCTGGCTACGCCACTGTCAACATTACCTTTAGAAGTGGTTTCTTGTGAGTGGGAAGAACCGGCTTTAGGATCTTCACTTTCGAGACGTTTTTGTGCCTCACTACACTTTTCTCTCTGAGATTCAGAGGCTGATTTATTTTTAGAACATTTTTCTAACCACTTATCCATTTTTAATTTAGTGACACTAACATTGTTTAGTTCAAAATGAGAACACGATTTCATTTAAAAATTCAATCTCGCAAATTTGTACCAGACAATTATTCACTTAAAAAATAAAAATAAAAATAAACAAAAGCGAGCGCAGAACCACAAAGTATTCATACTCAGCCCTGCACTGCAGACCGATCGACTTAAGTTCCTGACCTGACTCGTCGTCGTCAACTGAAAAATTAGAAGTCTGGGAATCCCTTCCACTCCTGTGTGAAGAAGGGGAAGCAGCAGTACATAGACAGGGGATTCACACAATGCTTATCACCATTAGCTTTCCAAAATTGTTAATATAATCTCTATGACATAAGAACTAAATAGTATTTGGTCAACAAGTAAACAGCTTAAATATCACACCACTCACACATGCTTTCCATATATTAAAAAAAAACTTAGTAATAAAACAAATTGGTGTTATTGTAATATTATTATATTGAAGGAAAAAGTACTAGATCTGAGAGTAAATGTACTAGACCACTAAAAAAACTTATAAAAGTACTAGATCTAGTACGAAAGTACTAACTGTGGAAACCCTGGATACTACACGGCTCTCGCTCTCACCGCGGGCGACCCCCCCGAGAGCCCACCCGCGGAAACGTGTGATTTTCGCGGGAAACTGAACCGGCCAGGTTCGGGACAAGGCGCACAGTGAAACATAACTTTTGAGAGGACTGAAATAATAAAGGATGAAAATAATGTCTAATAAAAACCTGTGGAAAATATACATAATTACATTTGTTGTAGTTCGGCGGAGGGATATGCCACACCCGGCTGGAACCTTCCGCCGACGTTGTACTTGTTGCCTGGCGTTCGCCTCGTTGCATGATCTACACTTTGGTGCGCGCACGAGCGAGTTCGGTGCACACACCCTTGCGAGACGTTGATGAGGTATAGCGGTCTATGCGACATAGAGGAGCATTGCCGGTCGGCGTCAGTAATTTGAAAATATGAGTCCAAAACAGAGCCTGTGTTACTAGCCGCAACGACTCCCTTTAAATACAACATTAAAAAAAAACACTCAGTTGCTTTATTAACTAAATTATGCCCAAGGCTGCCAAAAGAATTACAGGCAAACAAATACGGCACAAATAAGTTATTTTCGTTGTTGCACAGTTATGCCTTTGACATGCTGGGTTGTAAAGGGTGCTTTCCATTACTGGGGACTGATATGGACAGGGTGGACCGGGTTACTACAGTCGGTACGATGTCAAATTTGACATTATAACTTAAAGATTAACTACATGACATACAAGTGACTGGCAGTATTCCAAGACGTTTCAGTAAGGTAGCAAATATGCACTGCCTAGTTGGGCAACGCAACTGCCATACCCTAACTCTTGGGTCGTATTCCAAAATGTGTCCTAACTGAACCCCAGTAATGTATCACATCGGCAACCGTTTTAATAACCGAGGACTTGTGCGTGGCTATAAACAGTTGTACTTCGTGGAATCCATCGTAATTTTAGCTTATTTTTTTTTTTTTTAAACTATGGAATTTGACGTGTCCCAGCAACAGCGTCGGGTGATGGAGTAGCGTGAGGGGGGCGACAGGCCCACTGGTAGTCTGTCAGCTGCTCCTTGACTCACAGATCTTGGCACTAACCTGCCATTTTGCTCGGCCAGTGGCAGAGGGGGAGGGTTAGTTGGTGCCTTAGAGCGAAATACCCGAAGGGCCGCTCCAAGGGGGGGGGAAAGGAGTCTAGAGCGTAATCCCGAAGGCCGCTCCAGCAAAGGATTCCAGAGCGTAATCCCGAAGGCCGCTCCAGCAAAGGATTCCAGAGCGTAATCCCGAAGGCCGCTCCGAAGGAAGAGGAGAGAGAGAGAGAGAGAGAGAGAGAGATAGTCATAGAGAGAGAGAAGGGAAAAGAGAGGAGAGCAGGAAGTAAACACTAGAGCTGTAGCAAACCGTATGTATTCGGTACTGAGTAACGGGTGCGGCATCTAGTAACGAGTAACGAAACGTTACACACGAATGCATTTCGTTACTCGCATCTTTCGTATGTTTCACGCATGCGCGCGCGTATTCGTTACAAAGAACGATGTTTGTTTATTAATAAAAGTATAATTTGGAAATTCGTCGTCCAAGTTTTTTACTGTTTATTAAAGGTATTGTGTGTGTAGACAAAGTTTTAGATTCGAATAACACGCCTGAATCAACATTACTTTATTAATTAAAGTTTTAAAAATATAAAAAGTTTTAGTTTTTTCTGACATAAAATTATTTGGGCACTATGTTTTGATAGTGCAACGCCACACCCAGCCGGGCGCATCACACAACACCACAAGCCGGGATTACTTACAGGCGTTTTGCGCCCTGCCCTAACTCACTCTACACGACACGCACGGGTGCGCTCGTTGCACACGTCCTAGTCGGGTGTTGTGGACACACAACGGCCTGTGCGACCAGAGGGAGCACCGATGGGCGGCGTCATACTAGCACTGGGATTTACACTTGACTCGTGTGGGTATGGCTAGCAGTTGCATTCTGCCAGTTGTTGCTACTGGCGGGGTGGTGACCAAGCTTTGCTGCCATAGAAGGTATGAATGAACATGGAAAAATAATTGAAAAAATCTTGCTTGCAAATATGCATTACTGGTTTTCATCCCTTGAGAAAATTAATGTAAAAGAAAATGTCCACAAATTTTTGAAAACTTTGTACTTTTCATTAAAAAATACTGTTTATCAAATCATATTTATTATTATTAAGTTGATGTCTTCTGCCTTCTGCCGAGGTTATGTTGAGGGTGTGGAGTTGCTTTTGGGTGCCAACTAGCAATAATAACTACGTGCTAGTGCGTAGCCGAGACCCTTGACTCGTGGCCGGCAGGCAGTAAGGGTCGTTCCGTCAGAGTTACCCCCGGCTGTTTTAGCCACCAGGGATGCTATGCTACGGGCATTGTAACAAATACGCAGAGACTCAATTTAAAGTGATTTATTGTCAGGCACGCTATACATGCGCTGCATCGTGCATGACCCGCTTACTGGGAGCCGCGCTCTACAGGACACGTTTCTGATGGGCTAAAAACTGACGCAATTCCGGTAGAGAAGGCAAGGGCGGAGGTCGAGAGGCTCCGCGGGCGACTCGCGACTAGTCTCCTTGGAGGGTGGTGATTAACTGGCGATGGCTGTGACGTCCGACGACTCCCCAGCCTCGCTGCCGCGAAAACGTGTTGTGTGCAAAAGTAATCCCGGGCCATGCACGCTGCCTGATCGCGCTAAAGTCCAGAATTACAAATAATATTTAAACATAGCCATTACTAAATTAATATTGTTTTTAAGAGTGCTGAAAGTTAATTTCAAAGTCCAGATAATCAGGTCACCTAACAGTACCCCCGTGGTCGACTTTCGCGCAGGCCACAGTCGATTAGGCGGGGCAGCTTGTGTTTGAGGCGTTGCACCTCCCTGCACCCAGGTGCATTCATGTCGCACACGCTCGGGGAGAGGCGGCGATGCGCCATAGCAATCTGTGCGGATTCGAGGAGCACTAATGGTTTGCGTCAAAGTTTAAATTTTGAATGTTTTATACACAGTTCTTAATTTTTTTATAGTGAGAAATTGGAAAGAGTGGAATGAATAGATATTGTGAAGCCACTCCCGCTGTCTGATTAAGTTTTGAATAATTATTAAACTGAAAATGATCTAACAGGATAAGGGGGGTTTGACCTCGTAGCTGCAGGCAGGAGTGTGTCGTGATTTTAAACCACCTGGGCTGTTCAGGACACCCAGGATGCCTTGAAATAAAAGGGAAACTGATTGAAAATACACTGCACTTTATTAAGACTGATACACTTGCTTGTCCAAGGCCTGGCCGAGTCTATTGTCAGACCGTCGCTTCACGATTGGTTCAACACATCGACGTTGCGCACGAACAGGATAGGCTGCAAACTCGTGTATTATGTTCTATCCTATGACCGTTACTAACCACACAAAGTCTGTGGCAAATTATCGTAGAGCTGATAGATTGGAACTGTTTATATGGTAAATGAAGCTAAACATACGATGACAGCCGTATATTATCAAACGTTCCTAAAGGTGATTGCAATCTAACCCACTGCAATGCGAATGTTCCGAATTGTGCGTAGGCCTGGCTAGATATAAAAACATACGAAAGTTACAACAGCTTATAACAGGTTAAGAGGGGTGAATGGGGTCGGGCGCAGAGCTCATTGAAAAGATTTTGTAAACTTACTACTATTGCGATGAATTGGTCATGGCGCGAAAACTGTAGGCACTGCGTTCGCAGAGCGACCGACCCCTGTGAGCTCCCGACGGAAACTGGTGCTAGAGCGCCGCGCGACCTCGCGCCAAGACACGTGTAGCGCGGGAAAACAGCTCCGACCAGTTTTTGACTTTAATGTTAAATTTGATAATTCATGATTATTTAACAATTGCACATAATTTTCATATTATTTCAGTATCTTTTATTTGTTATGATTTTGGTTTTCTAAAAAGAGAATTACTTCTTTAATTATACATTAGCGCATTGCCACACCCGACCGGGCGCTTGTTGTTTGTCGCGTCGCACTTTCACACACACGGCGGACATCACGCTCGGTCGTGTTCGTTGCACTTACGAGTAAGTGTTGTTGGGACGTAACGGCCTGTGCGATCCAGATGGAGCACCGGCAGTTGGCGTCAATTGTTTAGCGAGGCAAGGACTTTTACAAGGAAATAATGAAAAAGTGCTTAGGGGATTTTCGTGTTGTGGGAGATGATTGGTAGAGTACTTGCCACTGCAGGCAGCAGCCCTGTTGCAAAATGGAAATAAACAGATTTGTCAAAATCCCCCTTCCTCCCCGCTCTTACAGAGGGAATGTGGCACTCATCCCCACACACTAGGACTGCATCTCAATACCATAACTGTTTTTAAAATTTGTAATCAACCATTATGTATGGTTATCTTTACCCATAAGTGTATGAGGAAGTAGACTCATTAATCTTTTCATTTTCTAAAAATATAGCAGAAGCATGATAGTTAAAAATGTGACGCCACTCCCGCTGACTGTCTAAGTTTTTAAATTGATTATTAATGTTGAAAGTGATCTCAGGGGTTTTAACGAGGGTTTGGCCTCGTGGCTGCAGGCAGGAGCGCGTCTCTGTTCGAAACCTACCCGGGCTGTTCAGGCCACCCAGGACGCCTTATAAATAACTGGTAAACGATTTGACACGACACTGCATTTATTCAGAACCGATACACTTGTTGGTCCAGGTACTGACCGCTTCTGTTGTCTGACCGCTGCGATACGCGTATTTCTCTACGTAAACGGTACGCGCGACCAGGATAGGTTGCCAAGTGGTGTACACGGACTTCTACAGTGGTCGATTATAAATGTGAATGGCGCGGCGGATAGCCACAGATCTCCTGTGCTGCAAGAACTTCTACAGGCAGTTACGTTAACATGGAAAATAGCACATACAAACGGACGTTCCAAAGTTATTTGCAATCTAACCTGTGGCAAAATATTAAGGTCCCGAAAAGTACGTAACCCGGTACACTGGAATCATACACTTTACAGTCACTTATTAATCAGAAATTACTCGGTTAGATTGCACGTTACAAGTTACACATTTACAGACGATGAAAGTTAAGAGACGTAAATTAACGAGTAAGAACTCGACACACGTTGCTAAGCAGAGTCTTCGACGATAACAATTAATTGGCTTTGAAGCCGAAAAGCTGCGTACCTCAATTACGCTGTCCTTAAACTGGACATGGAATTACGTAAAATATGTAAAACTCCCTGTTGGGAAAAAATTAATTAGTTACGAGTCGCACGAAATATCGTGCGACTGGGTGGGGTCGGCGCAGAGCTGGTAAAAGGATTTTAAAACTTACACTATTGCTGATATGTGGATGTAGCGCGAAAGTTGGTGGCTCTGCGTTCGCGGAGCATCCGACCCCTGCGAGCTCCCGACGATAACTGAGTTCGAGACCGCCCTGCGGCCTCGCGCCTAAACGCGTGGAGCGCGGGAAAAAAGATCCGGCCAGTTTTTGGGCTTAAATGACATGTTACACAATATATGATTATAAAATAATTAGACACGATTTCCCTTAAATTAATTATGTTTTAAATTGTTATTAAATTGGTTGTTTTTGATTTGAACAGAATAATTACGTATTTAATTCGGCGCATTGCCACACCTGGCCGGGCGCTGTTGTCGCTTTGGTGTTCGTCGCGGCGCACTTTTACACACTCGGCGGAAATCACGCTCAGGCCTGTTCGATGCACTTAAGAGGTGTTGTTGTGACATAACGGCCTGTGCGAACATAGGGAGCACCGGCGGTCGGCGTCAAATGATTGCAAACCAAAATTAATAAATTTCCCCCTCCCCCCAAAAGGTTAAAAACATCTTGACGCCAACCGCCGGTGCTCCCTCTGGTACGCAAAGGTCGTTATGCCACAGCAACACTTGCTTCTAAGTGCATCGAACACGCCCGAGCGTGATGACCGCGGAGTGTGTGATAGTGCGCCGCGACGAACACCAAAGCGACGTCAGCGCCCGGCCGGGTGTGGCAATGCGCCTAATTAATTATATAATTATTTTGTCAAATTAAAACAACTAAATTAATAACAATTTAAAAGAGGATTCATGTAAGGGAAATTATGTCTAATTGTTTTATAAGCATATATTGTGTAACTTGTCTTTAAGTCCAAAACTGGCCGGGTCGGTTTTCCCGCGTTTCACGTGGTTAGGCGCGAGGCCGCAGGGCGGTCTCGAACTCAGTTACCGTCGGGAGCTCGCAGGGGTCGGACGCTCCGCGAACGTCGGGCCATCAACTTTAGCCTCTCTTCAACATTTCAGCAATAGTGTAAGTTTTTGTAAATCTTTTAATCAGCTCGGCGCCGACCCCAACCCAGTCGCACGATATTTCGTGTGACTCTTAACTTATTAAATTCTTCCCATCAGGGAACTTTATTTTCATACGTAATTCCATGTCCAGTTTAAGGACCGTGTAGTAGTGGTACACAATTTTCTGCTCATTAGCTAATTAATCGTCATCGTCGAAGATCCTCCGTAATAAGTGTTGAGAATAATACTGACTAACTTTCGTCTCTTAACTTTCTCCATTTTGATAGTGCAAAGTGTAACGTGTATTTTAAGTGACTAGCTTTTCAATTCAAGAGACTTAGCGTGTACGTCGCCCCCTGGCGTTATTACGTAAATTCAAAGTCATTAATATCCCGTCGCAGGCTAGACTGCATACCACCCTGAACACGGGTTTTTCTCTATATGTTAACGTGTCTGCAAAGGTCGTTGCAACATCAATTCCGTGACTTTCTGTTGAATCTCCCATAGGGATGAGTGTCCACCGGTTCAGCCCGTTGATATTAGTTTGCAACTTATCCTGGTCCCGCGCACCGTTCGCATTCCTAGATACGCGTGTCACAGCGGTCCGACAACGGACGCGGCCAGTACCGGGACCAATTAATGTATCAATGCTGAATAAAGTGCAGTGTTTCGTAATCCGTTTACTAGTCATTTACAAGGCGTCCTGAGTGGCCTGGATAGCCCAGGGAAGTTCCGAATCACGGCGCACTCCTGCCTGCAGCCACGAGGCCGAACCCCGTTAGAACCCCTGAGATCCCTTTTGAACACTAACATTTAAATAAAACTTAACCAGGCAGCGGGAGTGGCGTCAATCTTTTTGCTAAATATCTTAACTTTCTCAACTAAACAGTTCTCTTTGTGCACAGAAGATGAGCTGAGTTCATAGTATAACCATATTAAAATAAATCTTACTATATACATTTGAGAATACAAAATATAACAAAAATATTTTGAAAACCAACTACTCACTATTAAAACTTATGCATATAAGGATTTTAACTTTATCTGAGATACACCGAATTTAATATACATATTACCCATCACTTTACAAATTTGATAAAAAGCATAAAAAAGAATTTTTGTATGACCTACAAACATTATACCTGTAGACTTTTCTTTAACTTCGGTCTTTCTATCAATGGCCATTGATTTACGATCTTTGCAAAAAGTCAGTCTCTTTAAAAGGAATGGGAGGTGAAATGAATGAAAGTTCGCAGCTGTATCATAATTATTTTAAAGCTTGCATGCAATTAGCTGTAAATTGTGAGCACAAAAACAAATTTGTTAAATTCTTCTGCAACAGATAAATGCTGTGGGGCGTATCTGGGCTCGAAGCAGGTAGCCATCAAATAGGTATAGGCAGAGGCGCACCAGGGGGGGGGGGGTTTAGGGGTTAATACCCGCCCCCCCTAGCCCCAAATATTTAATTAATTTCTTATTCATCACTCAAACAAATTTCATATTAAAATTAATAACATTTTTACCATTACAATATTTAAATTTAAGTACCGAAAACTGCTAAAATAGCACTTTTTTACACCTTAAAATCCAAATTTTCCTGAGGGAGGACCCCCGAACCCCCCGCTTAAATACGAGGGGGGGGGGAGGAGGCCATGCTTCTTTACACCTCGCATACACAAATCCTGGTTAGTTCGCCACTGGGTAAAGGATGTTGGCAATGGTATCACTTAGGTACTTTATTATAGCTGCTTGGCGGTTACCTCCTCGTAGTGGGCGTACTGGCAGAAACCATGGCCACGAACCGAGCATTTGTATGCTCGGACCACATGTCGTACCAGGAACTTACAGTCTCAAATTTAATACCTACCGATGTCTAAACGCCCATGCTCTCGTAGGGAAGCGACGATAGGTACAGTTTCTTGCTGAACCCCCGCGAGATGTTAACACTCTCGTTACACGTTAACTTATCTTGTTGCATCATATTTTGATGCTAGGCGAAACAATTTCACATATTTCCAAACTCTATGAAAATGTCAGTTACTTAAACTATCGCACGTCAGGCATGGGAAATCCCGCGAGGGTTACTATCGGTTTGCCTATCAGCTGTTTCGTGGCGGCCTATATCATTTGTCAGTGCGGAATTCACATGTGTCCACCTCGACCGCTCGGCTGTAACTCCTCTTCCCTCGCTGCCGGCCTCTTTTAAATGAGCCTTCATACATCACTGACCACAGCAATCAATTTCAATTCCCATATTTTACTAAGCAAAAGGTTCAAAATTAACTATAATAATTATTATTTTCAAAAATACATGCAGTTTCTAAAAGTTCATAATACTGTAATATAAATTACACTACTTTCCTATAAAGAAGCTACTGGATCATTCCATAAACCATCTTGTTAATAATACGAAATTAAACAAAACCAAGAAAAAGTGCAACTACTTGACATAGAAAAAATTTAAATAAAAAATCTGTACACATATTATGAATATAAAATCACGTGAAACCCAAGGAAATTAAATACAACAAAAGATCATAAAGAATTTTTTTAAAAAATGTATCAAACAGTGAACTAGTGAACACAATGTCACAAAGAGCTTGACGTCGTACCTCTGTGCCTCGGGGTTAAAGCAAGCCCGGATCACAGCCCTGTCCACAGCGCGCTGCGGCTTTGGGAATGACGTCACTTCCACTCCGTGCGCGCGAGAGCAATGCGCCAGCGTCCTGTTCTCCAGTCCCGTGCGAGTCACCTTCGAGGCTAGACGCGGCCGCGAGACGCTCCATAAACTCGCCACTATTATCGCTTTTGTTTTCTGTACTATAGTTTGTTATAATCTCTTTTATCATTTTATTTACCGTGTGCGTGAGTGTTGATTTGTATCAGGCGTGTCCGCGGGCCAAAACACGTGGACTAACACAACTAGCCTGCACCGCACATTTCTCCAGCGCGCGAGACGTCCCTCGGCAGCTACACGGGCCGGACGGTCCACCCCTGCCTCCCCGAAGGAGGCTGCTCTACGCGAGAGAGCTGGCGCCGGGCAATACAAGAAAACGGCCGAGGGACGTCCGCCACGTCTCCATGTATTCTACAGACGGGTACGCGACAAGCTATATAAATTATTAAATACCTTAATATTTATTTAATTAATTTATATTTTTAATTTTTCTATAATCCTTTTAAACTATAGTAGATAACAATCATGTTTATTGATTAATCACATGCGGAAATAATTTTATTTACTTTTTTATGTTATAGGTTATGATGTCTATTATTTTGCTAAATATGTACACACCAAGGTGCTCGCATGTACTTACATACTTAATTAAGGCCCTGTACACATTGGTGTTTAGGATCTGCATAGATCAGATAGTGTAGCGCAGCACAACATAGTTTAGACCTGCTCCATGCATGCCAATTAAAGCACAATATTGACTATCAGTGTAGGCGCAGTAATCATACTCTTATATTTGAATACTAAGTTAAATCATGTTTTGGAAATGCCTACATACTTTAAAGCTACAGTATGAAAATTGCAGAAGAAGAAAGGTATATTTTGATGTATCGAATATATGCTGTGTCTGCTATATTATACAGTATCCTGTATGGCCTCGAAACTACAATAAGTACCTCTGACTCACTGGTTATTATGAATTAATAGTCTAATTCTCAAACCTTACAGCTTTGAATGTACACACTGCAAACTGATAGCCTTCAAATAGCCTACTACGCACAGGAAGTTGCATACAGTGGCTAGGGCATGCCTTGCGCTGTCCACCGAAGTGCGACTTGCAATCTAAACCAGTTATTTTTATTTATTTTCGCTGCTCTACGCTGAAACACTCCAATACGTCCTAATGTGCAGCAAGTATTTGATTTATTCTATGGTGAGGTGGGCGTCAGTGGCAAAATATTTATGCATTAAGAATTTTTTTTTATTTACGTAGTCATATTTTGGTATAGGGAAATGTTATTGTTCCTTCTTAAGAGTCAAGGGAAATAATTTGAGTTAAAAAAATCTATTTCAGTTTTGACATTCGGTGGCCTTTATTAAACGTTTCATTTATTAAACAAGAAAGAGGAACATTAATTTATTTATTATTCAATTTAAAAAAAAAATCATAAGTGCGCATGCGCTGGCCACGTGATTTGCCATCTTCCATATATAGGCAAAGTTCTCGGAACAGGGCTACAGATCATTTATGTCATTATATTCTTGGTACTTGACTTTAAGAAGAAATAACATTAGTCATCTAATCTGAAAAACCGTTGTTAGTGACGACAACACCTACCACAGCTTTTGGTAAGTTGTACAGTAGTGTAGCGGGAGGTCGTGTGTTGAAGTGGTGTGCGTTGTTTTGTTGTGTAAGGTCTCGTGTAAATTTTTCAGTGATTCTTCCCTGCACAGATTATCGTTTTTTATGTGGAGCTCGGTGTAGATACTTTTATACAGGTTAAAAGCCCGGTTGTACACTATGCCACATTTACTTAAAACAGGCCGTCATTTAATTTCGACCTTGTGTTAATGTCTTTGTTGGTGCTGTGGGAGTGGAAGCAATAGATTATAGTTTGACAGACGCGGTGTCTCTGATGTCGCAGCTGTATGGGTGTGTTAGGTTATAAACATCGGCAGATTTCCTAGAAGTGAATTTGAAGTCTGAAATTTCCAGAAGTTGCATGGAAGCGGCATATCTTTAATTGAGAAGTGAAGAATCTTGTGTGTACATTTAAGTAAGGTTATGTGTATATGTTATTCATGATCAAGTCGGAGGAGAATTCAATGTCAGAAGACGACGTTAAAAGGCCTTCATGTCGATATGAATATTCGGGTAAGTAATGGTGGAAGTTACAAACTTTAGTTTATATTGCTTCACAAGGTCATTTTTGAGGCTGTGCATGTAAAATATGGACACAGATAAGTGCTTAGGTATGTTGGTAATTGAAATCTTGTTGTTAGTCTTAATGATAATGAGTGCAAATTAGTTGCCATATGTTAATTATTTCAATGGTGTAGGCTAGCTTGGACAAAAGGGTTTTTGAAATTTTAATATTTAGCCTTAAGTTACTATGATTGTCTTAACCAAATTTCTGTTATGGTTAAGTTTATGTAAACATTTAGTCTTAGATTGTGTTATTTAACTTTTAAGTATGTTTATTTTAGTTTGTAAACATTTAACATTTAACATTAAACATTTGGGTAAATTTTGAAAGTAGCAGCTTCTGGGAAATAAAGTATATAATTACTTAAGTGGAAGATTTTAATTCATAAACAAAGTTTGTAATTTTTTTATAATTTAAATATTTTAACAAAATATAACATGTAACTAGCTGATATTACCTAGCTAACTTTACACTTAATATTAGAAACCACTATTAAAACATTCACCCTGGTTTCAACTCGACCCTTTGTTCAATCAAGGTGATACTAAGAATGTGTTACATGAACAGGCCATTCTGGTGATTTATGTAAGATGTGCTGATTCTTGTTCGACATGTTCAGTTTGAGAATAAATACGATAACTCCATTTTCATTGGTCCGTAATCTCTGTCGAGAATTATTTTGCCACATAATTTCTATAAAGCATCTGTTGGTTGCCTACCATCAGAAATGGTGTTATTTAAAGTTTTATTATTATTTTCTTTAAAATAATCTTTAACTTTGGCATATAAGTAAACACTTGTCAATCAGATTTCTGAAGTAATGGTGCTCTTGGATAAAAAATTTGCTAATACATTTACAGGTGATTAGTAAAACTTCTGTTTTTCTAGATAAAATAATTTTATTTTTCATCCAAGCCATAGAATTATTTAATAATTTTTTTACATATTTTGTTTGGTTAGTTAACAAGTCTTTCTTAGCGCATAAATTCAAAATAACTGTGTAGTTCTTAAGACCACTTTTCAGATATGTTTTTGATGCTGATGCTTTATTTATCTTTCATAATAGTTTGTTTAAAATACTTTTTTTTTGCACGTATAATAACTTATTGGTTTGCAATACAAATATTTAGGAATATGATGCAAATTTTGTTTTATATTTTTTCATGCTAGTGTTTTTAAAATGATTGATAGTCATATCTTCACAAATCCAATTATGGATATATAATGGTACTTCGATGGTGCAACTGGCCATAAAATATTTTGTCATCATCTAGCAGTATCACTCTTTCTAAGGAACATTTGTCATTTGTGTGTTGTTTGCACAAGGACCTGTGAATCTTAGGCCTATTCTATATATGTACATGTTACAGTTGCTTATGATAGTTCTAGAAAATTTTGAACAGCTTTGTTTAGTTTTTTTTTTTTTAATAATACATGGAAGGTAGTTCTGGGGTCTGTTATGTAAATTAACTACTGTAGTAAACAATTAGCTTACAGATGCAATTTTACATCCACAATTGTATTTTTACATTACATTTAAGTAGGTAAGTATTTGTAAAAGTGCCAACTTAAGATTTAGGTTTCGGATCTTATGAAGAATTTCTGAATTTGTGCTCTTCTTATATCAGGACTGCTTGTGAATTCAGCAAAATTATACCTCTAATATAAATACAATTTAGGGCACCAACGATGTTATGCAAGTAGTCGAATTAGAGCCTTTAAATGGGTGATTTTGAGCACATTAACACATTAGTTTTTCACATATACCAATTAATATTTTTTCATTATATAAATCCAATTTTAATGAAAACCAACGTAACGGATGAAACAGATATATTTACTGTCATTAAAACTATAGAATAATCATGTTTTTGGATTTTAAATTTGAGGACCATATACACGTTAATACTTTATGCCTTTTGTAACTTCTTAAACAAAACAAAAAGTATTGATATATGAAATGTATTAATATGATTAGTAATGGATGTGACACACACAACTAAAAGTCATTGAGACTTACACAAACTACTTCAAATTTGTTTGATCTGGTGAAATTTATGTAACAATTATTTTTATGTGTGCTGACAAATTAACAAAGAAGCGTTTGACATTATTGAAACAAACACATCTACACTTGAAATTAGAATTAGAATTTTTAGTTGGGTAACAGATGTACACTAGGCGCAATATAACTCCGAGCTTGAGCTACGTCACACATGAAGAGTAGGGACTGCAACACCTGTGGGTGGGTCGGGTGGATGAGGAGGGGGTATAAGCAGATACGCAGACCTCACAGCAGGTAGAGAAAAGCAGAAAACATTGACCACTTACCACTGACATTCCAAGCACTACCTCAGTTCTTCAATGCCACTGACTGTTCCATCCAAAGAGTCTGATGTGTAAACGTCACTGCTGTCACTGTTTGCATCACCTAACTGAACAATCACTTTATCAATTTCAATGTTAAAACGCACATCCTTATCCCAGTATTCGTTCTCGAGTGTCTTGACGTGATTGCAAATCGGTATCCAATCTTCTGGACCCATTCGGTTAAATATTTCCTCGCAAAGTTTTTTTACATTTGCCAAATTGCAAGTAACATTTCTTGAAGCAACTTCTCCTTTAACTTTAGCCCATATGCTTTCTATCGGATTCAAATCCGGATGATAAGGGGGCAGACGAAGTAATGTGTGGCCACTATTTACCAATAGTCTGTCTGCCGAGTACTGCACTTGCGAATGTTTGTGCTTCTTTATGATGAGGTTATACAAGTTTGGTTTGAGCATGTCACTAGTAAAGGAAATATCTCCTTACTTAACCACTGCTGCATTTCCAATTTTGTTGAGCTGGAGGTAGGCATTTTATTTATTTTTACATTGTGATAGGGCATAGGGAGCATTATCTATCACAACAACACTGTTTGGTGGAAGACTTGGTATTAATTGTTCGGTGAGCCATTTTTCATAATTATCTTTATTCATGTTTTTGTGGTAATCCCCTGTTGCCTGGTGTGACTTCCACATTGCTAGAGCATTTGGGATAAAACCTTTTTCGCCACCTGCGTGAATCATTATTAATCTTTGACCCTTTGTGTCAGGCACTAGTAAACCATTTGAGGACATGTCACTCCACATTTTATTTTTTACATGAGAAGACAATATGTACGACTCATCCATGTATATAATTGTGTGTTCATCGTTTCTATATTGACGCATACTTTTGAGATATTCTATACGTTTTTGCCGAATATCTGATTTTTCTATTAAAAGTAAGTGCTGCAATTTGGTTTTCTGCCACCTGAATCATAGCTTCTTTAAAGTCCTTAAGGTTGTATTGCTACCTTGGTAATGTATGTCATTCTTTAGTTTACGTCGTACAGTTTCGACAGTCAGCACACGTTTTTCAAGTAAGTAAAAATTGTACACAGTACGTCGTACCACAGCTTCATCAAAGGTGTCAAGTTCGTGTTTACATGTTTTCTTTCGCTTCTTGTTGGGCCTCTAAAAAGATGTTCCTTCACCAGCCTCATTCCTCTTAGCCTCCCTTTTAATTGTTTGTATAGTCGTACCAGACACACCCGTCGCCTTAGCTGTTCACAGGTGTGCTTTCTCTAGTGAAATGGACGGTTCCTGCAATCGCGCTTCATTTTCCATAAACTGCAGAACGTTATAGACAATTTCCTGCGCCTGCGAGTGCAGTTTTTTACTCTTAACTTTTGACAACACTGGAGGCATTTTGTGTGTAAAGTTGTACTTTACTGGAGTACGTACTGCACTACATATGTAACACTGGAGTTATGTTGCGTCTACTGTAACGCCCTGAAGTAATGGATGTGACCAATATGAACACTGATTGTTGACAATGTTATTTATTGTGATATTTCTAAGTAATTAAGAAGAATTGTGCAATAAACAGACTTATAATGTACAAAATTAACGCAGACATGAATCCGTAGAAAAAAAATCTTAATTTAAAATAAATACTCATAATTTAGTTATGTTTTATAAATGTTGAAAAATCACTAAATTATAACTGAATCACTGATTTTTTTAAGACATATAATACACTATATCCTCTTAGCTGTTATGATAGGTGCTCTCATTATTTCATAAACATTACTAAAACCTCCCCTTCACAAAGCCCACTGCCACACTTTTTTTCAGTTTCACTTTATAGTTGAGTTAAAATATATAGGCTATATCAGATCACTTTAATGCCACAATTTTGGATGCTTCTTGAAGATGAACTACATTGTTGGATGTCCTCAGAATTATCACTGTCATCATCTGTGCTGCTGCAAAATTTGTACAAATGCTGCTTGCATTCTTCAGAATACCTGTACTTTTTTTTTTTATTAGTTTAAGTGATGAAATGTTACTATTTAGTTCACAAACATGTTCCATGTGACTTGTGAATATCATTTTATGATTTCCCATTTTTTTTGCACTTAATTCTGCACTAAGTTTTGGGTAATTGGTAACAAGTGCATCAAATCATACAGAGTCTCCCTGCAGTTATTGAGTATGCAGTTTTAATTTTCAGTGTTACAAACACACCGAATACAACACTTTTTTTTTTTTAATATTTGATGGAAATTCATTCATTTTTGTGAAGCAAGTGTTTCAACCATAAATGAAAAATTTAGATGATGTCTTCATATCCAAACATTATGTGGAGTCATACTAGCTGAAAGGACTTGAGGTGGTCGAAGCATGAAAAACCTGGTTTGAGACAACTTTATTTCTTTGTATTTTTCAGGAAACTCAGCGTATGCTTCACCAATATTCATAAGCATGTGACGTGTGGGAACTAATTCCCTTTTTCCAGTAACATGTGATTTACTGGACTGTACATCTCTTTGGCCAGGAGCTTGGTGATTTATTTCATCAAAACTGTTAAACTTTTTATATTATCATTCAGGTTCACTGATGCTTTTTTGGTGTTTTGAAAGATCATCCATACTTCCGGGTAAAATGTGCTTGTAGCTAGCTCTTGAACTACTGCCATACATTTTCGTGGTCTTCATGGCAGTACTGAAACAGCCTTCTCACTGCTTTCCAAAGGATTTGGGGTCATTGATAATATACAAACTTGGGAATAGGGGAATCACATTCAGTATCTGCAAATCTTTTTCGTGATCTACTCTTTTGCTGTCGAGCTCTGGCCTTTTTCTTCTTCTTATCTATTTTATTTTTGACAAATGTATGATGTGACAAGTTATCTTTTCTTCTGGTTTCCCCTTTTCCTATCACAATTTTTCTGAAGGTATAAGGGCCACTTTTATGGATCATTTTTCATCTTCCTAGACTCTGCCATCAGTAACCTTTTTTGGTTTTACTATTGCTTAAAATAAGAAAGGGAATAAATAATTAGATGGTACTTGCTGGCTAAATATAAGAATCAAGTAGTGACTCTTGAAAATTTTTGCTAGCCTGTGATTGAGTAACATGCAGCTGAAAAGTATGCCATTTTTGGAACTACATAGTTTGACCCAATTACACCTCAATTGAAGATGATAAGAAAAAAATTACCTACTCAACTTCCCGAAAACTTAGGATCCTTATTCAAGCTCTTGTTAGAAATACAAATTGTAATCTTCAACATTATCATATATATATATTCAAAGAAATCTTTCTTGAACAAAAACAAAGGGGTTAGAACAATAACAAAGGGGTTAGTATTAACTTATAAATGCCTAGACCCTAGAACACGGTACCAGTCCTTACAATTGTTTCAAGAATGTTTTATTTTTAATTGGGTAAGTTTTGGCTTATCACTTTTTAGATCAGTTTTCAAATTAAATGTCACGCCCATTACCAACGTTTATGTTAAAAAAAGTTTTAATTTTTTTTATAAAACTTAACCTATAAGTTTTGGAGATGATTATTTATATATCCAAATTATATTAATAAAAACTTAATAAAGTAGCCAAAATATTAACTTTTATAAGTTTATGGTAATGGATGTGACATGAAATTTGATTACAAATGATGCTCAAAAGTAATACTTAAACATATGGTCTTTTACACGGATTTTGTCTTGCAGAACACTACTTGATTCAAGCTACCTGAAACATTACCCCAATTTTTACGGCTAACCAATGTGTAGACATTACAGCTGTTAAAATATGATAGTAGCAGAGAGGTTTTGTGCAGATGATTCGTTGCCTAATATACTAACCTTAGAAAACCCCGGGGAAAGTTAAAAAAATAGTTTTAAGTTTTATTAACTAAATAGTTTGATATACATCTTGTATAAGTTTATAATGAGTAAAATTATTTTACATTTCATTCTTTAGTTTAACTTTTCGTGAATGGCTCTATACATCTAAACCTTTTCTCTTGTGCAGTAATTTATCATTAGGTAATATTCCTACAGCAAGGCTTTTCTGGAAATGAATGGTAAAATTCCAATAATAGGTACTTATTTCGAAAACTAGATGTTTATGTATTTACTCTGAAAACAGTGCTTTATATTCTGACCTGTTTATGGGAAATCACAATTAGCTTACATTACTTTACCTATGTATTAATGCAGTTGTAATTTTATTTAATGTTGATATATATGGAGCATCACAGGATCGGCAAACCTAACATTCACAACATTCCATTCTGAGGCCGCGTTTGTGCATATTCAGAATAAACATTACAAATTTGTTACATCGTAATAATGGTCGTTTAGATTAGGTTAACTCCATTAAAAATATTATCGATGTTTGGTTAGGTTAGTATAGCTGCATAACAAATTGTGTAAAATATTTTTAATGTTTGCTTAGGAATTGCAACATAGCGTAGGCCAGAACAGTTTCGAAGTTCACCAAAGGTGTCCAAAGTTCGCAGCTCGCACGAGCAACTTTAGTTGTGGATAAAAACACATATAAAAGATGTCCATATAGTCTTTCGTAGACTTAAGTGATGGAGAAATTTGATAATAGTCGAGCTACATTTAAAATACTTACAAAAAAGTATGGACAGTTTATTAGGTTAGTTAGCTCATCAAAAATACTGTGAAATCGTGTGAACGTTTGGTTGGGTCAGGATAGCTGCATCTTAAATTGACAATTCCTAAGCAACCATTAAAAACATTTTACAGTATTTTTAATGTTGGTAGCTGTACTAACCGTCCACAATGTTTTAAGTGTTTTTAAGGTACCTAACTTAACCTAATCAACCATTCTCATGATCTAATTTAAGTGGTTAGTTAGTTACAGCTTAATAAAGGAACATAGAGGAACAAATCAAAATCTACTGTAAATTTAATATAGTTGTTTTTCCATCATGAAAATAAATTATAAAAAAAATTTAAGGTTTCAACTTGTTTGTTACTAATTTGGTGAGAGAACCTGTCACACTTGCGAAAATGCTCCATTCTCTTCTCGTTACTTGTCATCGTCTCTAATGATGTTTACAAGATGCTAAGCCCTAATTTATTAGTTTCTAACACACATTTTTTTGTTATTTTTGTAGGTAATTCATGTGCAAATGTTTTTTCTTAAACTAAAAGGTTATTAATTTACTATATTTCCTTATTTCAACCATACACTATTAATAAAGCTATGGCAAGATCCATAGTCCTAAAAAAAGGGGGATTATTAAATCAGCAGGGGTGAATATTCTGTGCAAGTATTGTAATCAGTGCTTACAGTTTAAAAATGTTTGCTGAACATTCTGAAGTATCTTGTTTCAATGATACACACTTGAATGGTGAGGACATGATCACTTCCGTACCACGTCTGTCCCTTCCATTATGACTGTTTGAGCTCTTTTGTTGGAATTGCTTGACAACATCCCTCTCTCTAACCGCACGTCATCACTATAGCCTGGCTGCTCTGTAGACCGAGCTGTCTACTCGCCCTCTTGCCATGTGTGACACCTCTCTGTAAGCACTTCTCCTCTGGAATACAGGTAGCAGTGAGCTCACCCCCCACTCTCGAGTGCACATGCCAGAGGGAGGGTGGAGTTCCGCTCAGCTGGGCTTCTAGTTACCATCCGCCTGGATCTTGACGACCAAGCTGTACACGCTGTAAGCAGCCTGTTTCTTGCTTGCAGCCAGTATCGGCAGACTGAAAATTTTAGACCACCAAAACATGTGTTACAACCTTGCACTTAGAGGAGAGAAGGAGAAACACATCCTTCCCACTAAGCTTAGTGTGTCGTGGGCTTGACAAGCGTTCTTTTTTATTATTTTTTTAATGTAACGTACAGTGATATCATTAGCAATGTGGTTTCAGCTGGAACAGCGAATAAATTCATTGCGAATTAGGTTTTTAACAAAAACCTTTATTTTCATGCAGTTATAGAAATGGCGCGTGCAACTCAATTCTTGTATGTATATTAGTTTGCTAACATTGTATATGCTAGTACGTAGTAAGTTTGTAATTTTTTTGGTAATTTAAGTAAGGACTGTTTGATTCATTGCTTACACATGCACTCAATCCATGCTTCGCCATTGCACATAGAAAAAACTAATTCTTGGCCATTTTTGAGGTAATATTTTACTCAGCTAACTTTTTTTCATTTAACTTTTTTTTTCCAATAACCTAATCCAACTACACTCTTCTTTGTTCTAGAACACTACTAGAAGGTCCATTAGGGAACATAACCAACTAGTGAAATTATCTTAAAATTATGTGCTATAAATTAACCTTTGGAAATTGAAAGTACATATAAACAGCAGTATTTGGCTCATTATAACACAAACTGATTACTTATTTCACAGGGTTTTTTTTTTTTTGCACTAGGAAAAGATAGTATGTGGCCAAAGATGTTGAATAATAAGTGAGGTTTAAGTCACCTCCACACTATCATCTCATGTACTGGGTTAAAATTTGTTATATAACTCAGTTAAATAAGGATGGAGATATTTAGTTTTTTACAATAAAGTTTGTGAGGTATTCAAATTGTGAAGTGTCAAGGAAAACTTTTGAAAATACGTATATGTTTTGCATATTGAAACCCAGTACAGTAAGTTTGATAAAACTGGGCACTGTAGAGAAGGAAGGTCAATTATTTAAGTTTTCTTATAAAACAACTGGAAAGAGATATTGAATAATGATAGGGCAAGAATTACAATGAGAAATCTCACAGGGTCCCACAGACAAGGAAAATATGGAAAACAAAGAAAACTCAGGGAATTGAAAAGGTGTCTTCACAACTTGGAAAACATTGGGAAATAGCAAATATATAATTAAAAAGACAGTATCAATAATTTTTCATTCTGTGCAGTATCATAATGTCTTAAAACAGCATGTACTTTAATCATTAATTCATGTGCTATTAGTAATCCATATCCAATTTTTACTGACATTGATGAAACATAAGGGCTACAAGCTACTGAGTGTTAATTTGAAGTAGGATCAAATATTTATAGTTCTCTTGAGTGTAATTGATAATTGTGCAAGTGTATTATTTAAAAGTTTGAGGAAAAAGATTGATACCTAGGGATATAAATTAAGGAACTGGAAAGCGTGCAACGTAGAGCGGCTAGATGGGCGATGGGTATGTGGAGGAGGGGGGAAGGGGCGAAGGGTGAGGTACATATGCCATTGGTGATGATGAAGGAGCTGGGGTGGGACACACTACACAGAAGGAGGAAAATAGAGAGATTGGTGAAGTTTTTTAGGGTGACGAGGTGAGGGGGGCTGGGGGACGCTGGGAGACAGGTCGAACAAAGGAGTGTATAGAGGGAGGAGGGGTCATGGGTGGAAGATTCAGAGAGAGTGGAGAAGAACGGAAAGAGGAAGGCAAGTATTTGTGGTGAGGACGGGGAGGGAGTGAAATAGGATTGAGGGAAAGATACTGAATATGAGAAGAGGAAAGGACCTTAGAAAGAGGCTTCAGAACTTGGTGAGTAGGGGGGGGGGACTTCTTGCCACCGGGCGGAAGCCCAATCGCAAGTGTAACAATCAATCAATCCAGATTGGAGTGTTTATGTTGTGTTGAAGGAACTGATAACAGTGCAAACTGTATATTGTGCAGGAAAACATTTTATAGTCAATTCTGCATGATATGCTGAAGTAAGTGTGTGGGAAACCTGTCACATTCTTGTACATTTAAATTCTTATTAACAGAGCAATTGTATAGTACGTCACTTTGGAAAACAGTTCTTACCACATTTAGTAACGAGTACCTAGTTGTCACACCTGCTGCTGTCTGATTTTATTTATGTTGTGCGTTCTCGTGCATTCAGCATCGTATGTTTATTCGATACATGACTATACAATATTTTCTATGTTCATGAAGAAGTCCCAAAATAAACAGTAACGATGCTGGAAGGCATGGAAATTTAGTTTCCATTAGTATTTTTATAACTTGCATTTATTGTTTTGATGTCTCACTTCAGTTCATGGTTACAAATAAATGTTAATAGTTGGAGATTGTTCACTTAAATCATTTGAAAAGTGTACCTGTAAACATTTCAACTTTCTAAAATAAAAAAAATTAACATTTTCCTGTGACTAATAGCTATAGTTAGTTGGGCATGTATGTTTAATTTTGCTTATTATATTTAAAAATGACCCTGTAATGAAATAACGATGTAAGAAAAATTAATTAAAAGGTCCAGGAAAAGACTTGAAAATTGGTTCTCTATGTATTTGTAAACATCCTGTACAAGTAGAAATTTCCGCAGACATGTGAGAGGCCTCGGGTGTTTGCTAAGCGATCAGGTTGCTTTAGTCGCACGCCACACAGCTTCAGCTGTCTCTTGAGTTGTATCATTAGTGATAACTCCTTCCCTGGCAAACCAGCTCCCTTTCGTCATTAACCCCACCACCGATAAGTGGCCCCACTGCATATAGTTTATCTGACCACTCCCAGCCTGGGAAACATGACCTTTGACATTCTCTGGCAGCAAGGCCGCAAATAAAGAACATTTGTTTTCAGCGTGGTCACAAAGTTAGGATGTCTTTCCTCAACCAGTTCTGCACTTACCATGCAAGCGTGTAATGCCGATGGAAAGAGAAAGTTTTGGTTTAGTGATATTTGTGGTGTTGACTACTATTGCGAGGTAAACATAAGATTCTTTGAATGGTAAGCGAGGCTTAGCAGCTGTAGAGTGCGAGACCAGATTTGACGTTTGCTACGTGGCTTATTAGTCATTAGCGGTGAAGAGAGATTTTTTGGTACAGTGATGCAGTGACAAAGATCATCGAGTACTGTAGTCAGACTCCACTGATATATGGTAGCATAGTGAGGTTTATATTCCTATTTGGTGAGACTTCGGGCTGAATTCTTTAATCAAAAATTATTTTTGAAGCTAAGCAAGATAGCAAAGAAGACCTGTGAATATTAATGAATAAGTAGTAGATGTAGATTAAAACCAATTGGGCTATTCTTCAAACCAAATATTCATCACCCGATAATATGTTTATAAAAATAACTTGTCAGCTGCCATGGTGGTTAGTGGTCAGATCGTTTGTCTCCCACCAGGGCGATCTGAGATAGATATTTTGAAAGTTGAGAATGTAGCCAGCAGCCAGTGGCTTATTATTGAGTCTCCCATCAGCCCATTCGCTTCTGCTCCATTCTCATTTCGTCATCTGTTGCTAGGGACAAGATTAGTAGTGAATATTGTGATAGAATACAAATAACACTAAAATGCAAATCAATATACCATAAATAATTGAAATGCACGTTAAATAATACATTCAGCAGAATTTAAAAAAAAACTTTTTCAATTCAATGAAAATTATTTTTAATTTGTCAGGGAGTTTGACCAAAAATTTTTTTATACTTAACCCATCAGAAAAATTACTTTTACTTTTTTTTGATTTTGTACTTCTTTTAACACAGTTTTCCATTATTGATTTTGGTTGTATTTTTCAAACACACAAATGTTTGTTAGTTTATTTTCATTCCAATATAATTTTTTCTTAACATGATTATTACAAATTATTTAATTTTATGACATATATCACAAACATAATGAAATTTTTTTTGGTGAATTATGTACAGAGAAAAATGTCCTATTTGTACAACAATAAGGTAAATGTTTTAATAAATATTTATTTAAATAAAAACCATCCCATTAAAATATTCTGTTTAAAAATAGAAATTGATGTATATTTTATTTTTTTTTACTTTACGCATTGCTGTCTCCAAGGACCTCAATGTGGATGGGATGTCAAACACTAATTCATTCATTCATTCATTCATTTTACATTTACACGTGTGCATTTGCATGCAATGTTGAAAGTATAATTGGCGGAGTGAGCATGAGACGGCTGCCTTGCCTCGCAGGTTGTTTCAAGTCGGAGTGTCAGCAACCCATGTCGCTGTGGACCAAAGCACAGCAGCTCCCACACGAAGCGCTGCAACAGGTGCGTTCCGTCTATGGGGAGCATTTTCCCATAGAGGTGCGTCACTTCTTGGCGCCATGGATCGAGGAGAAGATGTGGTGAGTTGGCCTTGACTCGTGAGCCATGTCTGTTTGCCCAGTCACTTCGGTGATGACCTGGCAGGGTTCCCACGGTCGGGGATAGTCAGGAGTTTAAGAAAAGGCGAGTGGAAGTTGGGAATATGATGAATCTTTGAACTAAAGTCAGGAATTTCAATTGAACATTTGGTTTTATTCAGAGAAAAATATTGTCCTCGCATCATGTGTCAAAAAGAAAGTTTGTACCCCAGAGAATTAAATTATCAAGAAGTATTTTCTGAATTCAAATGTTAGAACCAAAATTGAAAATGAATTTAATACTTCAAGTAAATTAGGATCTAAGTGCCAATTTCATAATTTTTTTGGGGGGATTGAGATTTTAATATTGTCATGGAATAGAGTCAATTTTAGTGGCTGAATTTTTAATTGCAGTGTAAAAATATATGTTTACATATACTTGATAAAGCAAACTATAATTACATTCAGAGACTAGAGTTTTGTAAGATTGAATTTGTAAGATTTGTTTCGTGCTAAGTTCCATCTGAAACATTTAGAATGTTATTAGTGCCACCACTTATTACATAAATAATGAATAAGGACAAGCAATTAATTTATTTATTTATAATAATTTTAAGAGTCTTGAATGAACACTGAGTTTTAACTAAGTAAAAATGACTTAAAGCTCCTTAAAAATACAAAGATAAAAGTTTTTATCAAAAAAATTTGCAATGGAAATGTTAACTTTATCATACCCTTCAGATCATTCTTCGTTTCCTCTTGACAGCTTGACACACAGGCAATCTTGGGAATGGCATTTAGCGACGTTCTCCTGTGTTACTCCCTTGTGGAAAACATACTGTTCAACCCATGGTTCCAAATTAATGAACGTTTTATTGTTTCCCTTTTAATAATATATTAATACATGTCTTTAAGCTCCACCAGAACTTGCACTCGTTTTGAAGACATTGCAAAAGTCACGAGATGGTTCTCCTGTGTACTTGAACAAATTCACCTTCATTATTCAGAACAGTATAAATAGCCACTGACTGACACATACTCTTGAATAACATATTATATTTTCCATGCCTGCATGTGATTATGCATTTCACAGAGATTAACTCAACTGGATAATTTTGCTGTTTCCTGTTTACTGCTTTGTATGGATTGTTAAACAACTGTAACTTCACAGTAGGAGAAAGTTGTTTACATATGACAGCATTTGCGTGCACATTGACTGTAATATACATTTAGACAGCTGGGCACTTATATTGCACACAATGTCTATGATTTGCCTAAAAGGAACATAGTAGGTACTTCATCACTTTATTACTGTTTAGGCTTGTGCACATAGAGCCTTAATCTGGTCATAACTTATTTTCTTAAAAATGACACCTGGATCTTTTCCAGGTCAAGTCTATAATTTGTTTCTCTACATCTGCTTGTGTGAACGTTACCAAGGAAAATTCATATAAGACTATGCAGAAGTAGATATGGTCTTGAAATTACTAAACTAATATTTGGTGAATTTCTCAAACTTCTTTTTTTAATGTCCATTTACATCATTGTTTATTTTATTATTATTTCTGTAGTTCATGTACAGCTTAAAAGAGTCGGGTACTCTTTCTGTATATGTTGAGGAAATGTAAGGAACTCAATTGGTTCCAATTTTAGTGGGAACCCTGTCGTAGCAGGCATAAATCATGTAGTGGTTCTGCTATGTTTTTCATGCTCCAAGCGTCACTTTTTCCATGACAGTGGATGCACTAACATGTTTTCACAACTTTACTTTTTTTTTTTTAAATTGTATATATCCTTTGTTCATCAACATTCTACTTTTTTATTGTTTATTGTGTTATGCACTGTGTTATTTTGTGTGTTTTTTTTTTTTTTTAGTGTTCTAATATTTGTTTGTTTGGTTTTTGTTTTGATCACTGCTGATATGTGGTACTCTTGCCCTCGTGTTTTGGCCAATTTTGGATGTCTTGCCTGCTTTTGGTACAGGCGAGGATATGTGTCCATATCCTTGTATTTAGTCTGTATATGTCGTGCCCACTGAAAAAGTCCCTGACTGTTGGTGAGCATGATGTTACAAATCTAAAATAAAATTAAATAAATATTAACTTAGTCATATCTTTCTTCCAAGCATACAGCAATTTTGCATGTGCCTCAGTTTGCCATAGACACATGTTGCATGTTTGTGTTGAAAATAATTATTGAAATTTTACACATTGTAGATGAATTACAAAGCAAAAAAAAAAAGGTTTCTTGTAAAAAGTAAAAGTTTGTTCATATAAACATAGACCAGTGTTTCATATGCAGTGCTTAGGTATGATACTGGGGCAAAATTGTCAAAAATGGTTTTTGAAAAGCAGTTTGAGGCAGTGTTTCAATGTGAAATATTCACTGAGTGTAATATAATGGTGTAAAAAGTTGCACAAATGATAATAATTACACTTTTTACACCCATTAGATTACATTTGGTTAATATCTGATAAAAAATATTGGTGACAAAACAACATATACAAGAGACATCATGTTAGAATTGCAGAAATAGCCCTTAAACAATAGTAATAATAAAATGAACAAATCAACATGGCGTGAGAGATCAAGCATGGAGGATAATTCAGACAGGTTGGCATGTTTCTGGTGTTTACAGAAGTAATACTGTAGGCTTTGTTCTTGTTTCTGAAGGACGGACGTAGATCCTGATAATCCACAGCATGAGCAATACATATCGAACCTTGTGATGTCGCTCATACAAGAGTTGGAATCCAAAGCTAATGCTATGACTGCTGAAGATCTTTTTCTGACAAAAATTCACTTGGTTGAAGCAGCCAATACTTTTAGGGTAAGTACATCATGTTCACACCAATTATTGGGAGCTCTCAGTGTCTGTGTTGATTAGATAAAAAAAATACTGTTATAAATTAATAAAGGATGTAACAAATTAATTTTAACTATGTACTGATTAAAAAAAATTAAATCTATCATAACAATTTCTTAATGGCAAGAAATTAAAAACTTCTGTCAGTTGGTGATTTGTTTGATATTGTTTGATATTCAGTACTCAAATAATATTGTTACAAGCATTGATGGTGTAAAGGTGTCGTAAGAAGCAGCATCTATGCCAAATGTAGAAGTGAGATGTTGATGTATGTCACAGTTTATATTTAGACTGCAACTTTTGCCATCTGTTTTACTTACTCAAATTACAATTAACATAAAAAAATAAAAATTTTAGTTAAAATTTTTTTAGATGTATACACTGTTTAAAAAATTGGGTTGACATGAGATATTTTTAAAGAGTAATAAGTTTTTTCTGCTACCATTATTTATTGAGAATAAATGTAGTTATGAATGTGTCTGCCTGTTTGCATAGGAGTACATAATTTTATTGTCGTCTTAACAGTGACTTGTACATTAAAAATAGTTTTCTTGTTGAAATGAAATTCTAATCTTTAACATTAGCCTAGGTGAAATTAAGACAAATGAACTTATCTTAACTCTTAAATAATTTTTTTAAAATTATTTTAATACTAAGTTTTGTAGATACTAATTCGACTTGTTCTACTTTCAGCAACGTTACAGTCATAACCCAATAGCACTTTTCCGAATAGTCCGACATTGCCTGAATACAGAAATGAAACTGGTGCAGCAGCTGGAAAGTGTAAGTTATAAGTTAGTCAGCGTTGTTGTCATAACTTAGAAACCCACAAGATAAATTTTTTTTAAAGTTATTTGTGTATAACATATGGTAGTCCTAAGTTCTGTGTTTCCAAGTCATGATTAGTGTTAAGTTTTAGCTTTCTAAGTTGTAATAGTTCCAAGTTGTTATCAGCTGAGTGAAATGAAGTGTCTGTAACAATTAGAGGAATCAGCGTGCATGCATGTTTGTATGTGATTTTATCTGACAACTTTTGAACCATTGATTGGATTTTCATAAAATTTGTTAAGTAGGCAGGTATGACCAGTGGAATTTTTAAGTTGGGCATGAGCAAAAACGGTTGAGGTTTTTTTTTATATGTTTAATAAATACACGTACATGTAGCTTTCAAATTCAGTTGCGTTGCTTAATTTCTTGCTTGGAATCCAAAGAGGATAGTGTCCATAGAGATCATGATACTGCATGCCTCAGAGCGAAGTAAAGAAAATTGCATGCAATGAAGTGTAACTAATTATATCTACTACTTCTGTAAGAATGTATTTGTTTCGTTAACTTTTAATCTTTTGCACTACGATCTACATTTCATATTATTTAGCTGTTAGGTTGTGGATTGTATTGCCAATATTAATCACGGGGTTTAAATGTACAAAGTCGCTAAAACGGAACACCGCAAGCGCATGGTCTCAGTTCGAGGCGGACTACTAGCAGTTCCCAGTTGAATGATTGTTTTGTGTGCTGTAGGGCACTCTAGGCATGTTGCTGCCCGGGCTGTCATTACTGCCGGACTCCAACGCGGAGATCACCCAGCAGATAGAATACCTGCGGCGGCGGACGCAAGAGACGGGGGAAGATCTGCGCAAGATGGAGCAAGAGCAGGAAGCATTTGCTCTTCAGTACCACGAGTGCACAAAATTAAATGGTAATGGATGCATCTGGCTTTCGAAAGGGATCTCGTTCTCGCTTTCGAGGTCTGGCATTTGAAGTTTGTGGTGTTTTTAGCAAAATTAATAACCTAAAGCATCTTTTTTTGAGCAAATGGTGACCTTGAGACAAATTCTTCCGTAATTTAAATTACTGTGCAAAGGAAGTGCTAGGTTGCTCTTTAAAAATTTGTTTTGTGTATGCAAGGGCATTTTGACTAATCAAATGATTTTTTTTTTTGCAGCACATCTTCAGCATTTACAGGCACAACCTCAGTCGCCACAAAGTATTGAAATCGAAACGAAAGTCAGGAGGCAGAAAGAAATGTTGGAAACATTACTAAAACAAAAGGTATGTGTTTTTTTTAACATAAGTATAATTCTCAGCCATTGCAATGAACTGGAGGAAGTTCTAATAGTGAGCTATCATTGGAACGCAAATTAAAGGGTGTATACAATTTTTATATTCCAAATTGTGAAGTACCTAAATATTCAGGATTATTATATATATTTTTAGCTTTTTTTTTATTTCCATTCATAATCATACACATATTTGAGATCACCTGCAGTGGTGGTTCAGGGAACCATGATATAACAGTGGTATGTTATTACATTATGCATCATCAGTACTGTTTTTGAACAAGTCAGTGCTCGCCCATACAGTAGAACCTTTTCTTTCTTTCACATTTCAAGGGGCCAGAACAAAAGTATTTTAAAGGCAGGGAAACATTAAAAGATGCTAAGAAATGCTAAGAAATTTTCTTTGACAGATTTACACTACACAAAAAAAAAAGTCTATATAATATTACATTTTTACACAATAAGTAGAACTTGATTATCTCACACAATAAAAACAACAGATCCATTCTTGCTGTTCTTTGAAATTGTGTTCAAATTTGAACATGAAATTTTCAGTTCTTGAGTAAGATACATTTTAAGTGTCAAAAAATATGCAGTTTTTTTAATAGATGATATTAGTGTATGTGTGTCTTTTTAATAGGCTTGTGATTTGCCTCAGGATATGATACAATAGTTATATGAGTGTAAGACTCCCGAATTGTGTAGGCAGCTACATCTTTTTGACATAGAACTAGCTATGTGTCCATTCTGCCAACTCCACTGTCTGTCATGTATAACTGGTTTTCAGGAGTAGAATGGGCTCTTATCATGTACAGTTTCATTTCCACCAAGCCTTCTAAGTGCTTATTTTTTTTGTACAGTCAGCTTTACAGCATTCACATTACTTGAATCATTTGGTTCTTAGGTAAGCACAAGAAAGGAACCTGCATGTTAAAAAACTCTACCCACAGCTACATTTACGTTAAAAACGTTAAAACTGCTTATCATGTCCGTACGTGGAATATATATTTTCCATAATCGTGGTACATTTGGTAATGCCGAAACAAGAATTTTAGAAATTTCTGTCTTAATTAGTTTCAGCGGCACCTAAAAAACTATCCAGTTGATTTGAGTAAAATTAAGTACGGTAATGTTAGGTGTCACCAAGTAACATTTAGATTGTTCCAGCAGAAATGAATACTTTTGTTTTTGCACGCATCGCTCTGAAACTGTTCCATGTGAGCACAGTGGCGTAGCCATGATTTGTGTTGGGGGGGGGGGGGGGGGGTGTAATATACCTTTTTATAAAGAATCATCGATCCCCCCCTATTGAAGCGGGGGGGGGGGGGTCCTGGGGTCCTCCCCTGGGAAAATTTGTATTTCAAAGTGGTAAATGGTGCTATTTAAGCAGTTTTATCATCTAAAAATTGATTACACAGCACTTTCTTTGCCCCCGTTTGCCTCCACTTCAAGATATTTCAAAGGGGGTGGGGGGGGGGGGCAAAATACCCTTGTCCCCCCCCCCCCCCCCTGTTGTTGCGCCCCTGCATGCGAGCAGTCATGAGCACAGCTGGTAAGAATTATGCACGTGTGTTGATGTTCACGCTTGGGAGAACGGGAAGGATGGGAACGGACGTTGGTTCGGCCAGGTTACGTGCCTGATGGAGCTGCGACTGACGCTGGCGGACAAGCTGAAGGACACCATCGCGCACCTCACCAAGCTCCAGTCGCGGGTCCTGGACGACGAACTGATCCGCTGGAAGCGGGAGCAGCAGCTCCACGGCAACGGGGCCCAGTTCCAGAACAACCTGGACAGCATCCAGGAGTGGTGAGGGCGCCGGGGCATTTCCGCTCGCGCGGCCACGTGTGCCGTCCCCCGTGGCCCCCGGGACCAGCCCTGTTCATTTTTAAATGTGTAACTAGTATAATTTTTTACAAACTAGAAAAAAGATTTTGAATATTTTATAAATAAAGCTTAGTTTGGACTTACAAAATAGTAACCACGATTATACCCTGTATTTTCATGTTAAATGACATTCTAAAAAGAGTGTAGGTGAGAAATAACCATGCAATTATAATGTAGCACGTGACTGTAAAATTGATAGTAACCATGATTATACCCCTGTATTTTCATGTTAAATGACAATTCTAAAAAGAGTGTAGGTAAGAAATAACCATGCAATTATAATGTAGCACGTGACTGAAAAATCGAGGGGGAGGGGGCCTCCGATCCTGGGTCCAGGGCCCGTAATCGAATGTGGGGGCCATGACCGTCGCCGCTGTTTTCATGACCGGGAAAAGCCGGCTTGCATTTCCGGGCTAGGGTCGGACATGAATAATTTTACTGCCAGTTCAGAAACGCCAATGTTCCCGTGAGATGATGAGCATGCTAGGCGTATTCCTTTTTTTCCCTGCGGATGCGTTACCTCCGCTGTATCTCGCCCCTTGTTATTGTTTCCTACTGTAGCTTATGGAATGGAGATGAATACACGTTCTTTGTGAGTGTGTATCTGTGAGAAAGAAGTTGCAATGATTACCGAAAATTTTACAGTTTCAATCATTTATGAGTACTGAAAAAACTAAAAATGTTTGAAGAAGATGAAAAGAAATAAGATATACAGCTGTGGGAAGAAACTACAATGTCGTGGAAAGTGCTATACGTGACGTGATAGTGGTATTGTAGTAAAAATTTTATTTGAAAAATGAGAGTTTGTTGCGTATGTTTTCATAAATTGTTCAATTAATTTAGTTTTTAATCTGAATGGTGCTTCACTGTAGTAAAATAAACGTCTGCAGTCGTAGTCATTTTTACAAACGGGTGTTTTTTTTTTCCTTCCAAGCATTAAAAACACATTATATGCAGTCTATCCACAAATAAAATTATTACTGCCTGATATCTAAGCATTGTGTATTTACAGAAATTACGTTTGTGGAAATATTATTCAATTTAATAGTAGGTACTCTTGTTGCAGGAATAAAGTACTGGAAAAAAAAATAACAGTTGTCAGTACGGGTTCAATGCATAGGATTGGCAAAGGGTGACTGGAAATTCACTGAAGAAAAGGGGGGGGGGGGGGGGGTTTGCGGCCCGATAGTTTTGTGCCTAGGGTGTTAACCGACACAAGTCATCTCTGGATATGGTGCTTATATATAAACACACATAGTTTGAAAATATATGGTACTCTAAAGTTTGAGAATTATTAATTTTTGTGATGTTATGTTTATTATAAACAAATATACTGAAAAAAAATCAAGTTTACAATTAATATTTAATTCTATAGTTCTCCAGTTTTGCAGGTATATGTAATTGCACTTTGAAAGAATAAAAAAGAAGCTTATAAATAATTTTTTACTGATGTTATTTTAGGTTTGAAGTGGAGAGGAACAAGAATACTTGCCAGTTTGGTTGTGTGGATGTTTTTGATTGAAAGCTCTTCACATGTGTACTGTTGTGTGTGGGAAGGTGTGAAATAGGTTTATGATGCCCACTGACTTCTCACGCAGTAAGTGATGTGATGTGTTTTGTTGTTTGCACAGGTGTGAGAGCCTTGCAGAGATAATCTGGCTGAACAGGCAGCAGGTGAAAGAAGCGGAGAGGCTAAAGACGAAGGTTCCGCTCAATTCAGGAGTAGTTGACCTGTTGCCGAACCTCAATAACCAAATAACGCAGCTGCTGTCTGGTTTGGTAACGAGGTCAGTGTCTTTAAGTTTTCAGAATATTTCAAGTTATTTTTGTGGGGTACCCATGTAGCTGCATACTACTGTCCTTGTCATATTTATGTCTTGGCCACCTCGTAAGCCCTGGGCTGTTGGTGGGCATGTAACAAATTTAAAATTAAAATACGTTTTTGGTAGTTTACCTGCTAGTTTAGGTTTTTCAAGTCGAGTTCAAAAAAACCTTTTTTTAAAAATTTAGTGAAACAATTTGAATGTAAGTATAAATATCCAATGTGTAAAAAATATTGTTTGTGATAATTTCATTAAGTTAAGTTTTAAAAAGTGATATACCGCATTTAATCGCATAATGTCCGCACATTTCTTTTTAAATACTTGAAATGGAATTTTTTAAAATCCGCATAAAGTCCGCACCAGTCAAAGCAACCTTGGCCACCCCTGAAAGGCACAGTAACGGGATGGAAAATTACCGACGCTGTCAACAATGCTTCGACCTTGAGTTGTTCATTTCTCCGGAGCGGTCGCTGAGAGGGTCGCCAGTCACCAGCGCTCTGCTAGTAAACTAATTATGAGAGAACAATTTTTTTACTCTACACAAAACGTAAAATTTTGAGGAAAAATTTTTTTTCCTGACTTCATTTCATAATGTCCGCACCCCATTTTTTTTGGTCAAAAATGTAGCCAAATTACTGCGGACATTATGCGAGTAAATACGGTATTTATTTTTAAGCATTTCTGTTGTATCAGTCTACGTTTACTGTTATCACAATCAGTCCAAAATTCCAAATATAACACTTTTTTTTTAGGAAAAGGGTCATAAAGTAAAGATTTGACTGTATTTATTTTAGCTATTCAAACCATTTTGCATAAAATATATATATAGTTAGCTCTTAAGTGATATAATTTATTATTATTTTTTAAAATTCTTGTTGGAATGAAAAATTTTTTTTTAAAGGTAGTTATAGGTTTATTTACTGTCTTAGTAAATAGTACTTAGTACTTAATAAATAGAGATAATACTTGTGTACAAGCTTTGATATGGTTTACCCATGTATTATTTTAAGTATTTTTATTTTCAGTACATTTATTATCGAGAAGCAACCACCGCAAGTTATGAAAACGAACACACGATTTACATCTACTGTACGTCTCTTAGTTGGCGGTAAACTTAATGTCCATATGACTCCACCCCAGGTGAGTTACGCTTTATTCATATGTGTTTTATGTATGTAATTGGCAACTTAACTGTTAAATTAGATGGCATTGGATCTAAAACAATATTTAAGTATGAATTAATAAATCTGTTTAACATGCATGACAGCTGTTGGATTTGTTAGATTCTTTACGCAAGCGTTGTCTACCATGCATAAACCTAATTAATATTTCTTATCCCAAGAGTATCATATACTTTTATAATTTAATTTGTAACTTAAATAATTTAACTTTTTTTCATTACTTTACAGCAATTGCAACATTACGTTTTACTTTGAGGATTCATTTTGTGATATGCTACAATTAAAATAATTATACCTTAGCGCTGCTTCTGCAATTGGTTCACTGTTAATCTGGAGTAATGAGGGCCAATTAGAGACCCTCACTCATAGAAGTGTCGAATCACAGACACTCAGTCGAGACGACTCACGAGTCAGCAGCCAATGAACAGGTGGCATTTGCCAGAGTGTGTAGTGTGTAGTAGAGTCTATCCTGGAGGTCATTGAATCCGCAAATTTTGCGGGTCTCTACTCATTAACATTGATCTGCTGTTTCTTATGTTTGTGTAATTTGTTCCCAGCTGTTCATTTTTGTCTCTTCTTTGTTTGTGTTATTATGGACCTCCGTGGAAAGTATTTTTTTTGTTTTCTGATTTCTGCAGTGAAGGACAATGTGGCTACTATGTAAATTGTCTCTGTTATTTCTCGAATCCCGGGTGTATTCCTGATTCTCTGGGCAGATAAATTAGATTTCTTATATTGCCAATATCGATCTTAGGCTCAGTACCCTTTTTCGTCTAAAGATGAAACCATTTTCAGCTGAAAATAACACCACTTTGTAATGTAAAATAGAAATGGAGACAGAATTTAAGAGCTGCAGTAAAATTAATTACAATGTATGTGTGTATGTACATTATACTCTCGATTAATCAAGTTAATGGACCGCAGGAACCTTGGATAAGCAAAATCTCTGATAATGCAGATAGAATAGAAAAACATTCATGGTTTTCAATTGGCTATATGGTGTCATTTTTTCGGGGATGAGGTTTTTCCAGCTTTTCTTGGGTGTGGTGTTCTTTTATATCACTACATGATTTGCCCAACCAGTAAATAAACATACTTGAGGTAAAAAAATTTTATTTTTAGACTTATGACAAATAGATCATTTTCTAGGCCCTCAATAAAATGTTTCAACAGTGTTTGCCAGTAATGATTTGCTTTAGGTTAGCTCATATAATGTAGAACCTCGGTTAATCGAGACTTCTGTACCTAAAAAAACATCCTTAATTTTTGTACTTACCAACAGCAGTACATACTTGCATAATATGCCCTGTGTCATTGTTTTGCGTTGTTTCCCGGTGGCAGGTGAAAGTGACTATAATCAGCGAGAACCAAGCCAACGCGCTGCTGCAGAACGACAAGATGGCGAAGGGGGAGGCGAGCGGGGAGATCCTCAACAACACCGGCACCATGGAGTACCACCAGGCGACGCGGCAGCTGTCGGTCAGCTTCCGCAACATGCAGCTGAAGAAGATCAAGCGCGCCGAGAAGAAGGGGACGGAGTCCGTCATGGACGAGAAGTTCTCGCTCCTGTTCCAGTCCCAGTTCTCCGTCGGCGGAGGCGAGCTGGTGTTCCAGGTATGTCCCGGGAATGCATGTTTTGTGTGACGAAGTTGTGTTTTGTTATTACTTCATGTGAATTTTAAAATTGAAGTAATTGAAAAATTAAAAAAATAAAAACGTTGCAGATAATGTTTAATCTCAAAAACGTTTTCAAAACATGTGATATGTATTTTAAAACAGACTACCTTATTACAACTCAGATCAGCCTGGCTGAAAGATGACCTGACTTGCAACGTTTCAAAATACTTTAATATAATGTTCACCGAAAATGTTTGTTGATGTTTTAACTTTCAAAGTTTAACACAAAATTTAGTTGGGCAGTCTTTAAGAAAAATAAAAAATATGATTTAGTAGTAGTTTTACGTAGGTTTATTTCGTACATCTTGCACAAAACAAAACATTTTCCGCCATTACATGATGTTAACAAACAGTTCCACACAGTTCTCGCGACAACCCAAATGATTTTTCCCCGCTCGAAAACGTGAATGTTTATTCATTTCGGTGAATCCAAAAAACATTCTTAATATTCACATACACCTTCCATTTCGTAAATACGCCAAGAGCAAAGGTGTTCTTGGGATGGCGGTAGAAAGATATTTTAAACTCCATCGTGGGCTGATTGCCGACGACTGGTCTATGAAAATTCTAATTAAATGTCCAAAACAGGCTAGTTACTGGCGCAGCCCGGACCACGGCTGTTAAATTTATCACTTAATACATTATTTTTAAATTAATTGGCTTGAGCCACTGCAGAACGCAATCTATTCAGTCAACCTCAACCAAAGAACTGGCGGGATGACGCCACTGCCTCCAGCCACATCGGGAGGCGGGAGTCACGTGACCACCATCCAATCATAACCCATCTTTTTTCATACTGAAAAAAAGTCTGAAATACCATGGTACCAAAATATTAAATTCATAACTTTATTTTTCTTGTAAGACTAAGCCTGACTTCTTTTACCTATTAACCGAAAACATGAGTCATCATACGTGGTTGTTTTAGCAAAATGAGATTTGTTATGATGTATTCAAAACATTTTAATGGCAAAATCAGTTCATTTTATGTACTGTAAAAGTGTGCCCTTATAATAATGTGCTGCCATAGGGAAGAAGGGAAAGGAAGAAGGAATGGCAATGCAGAAAAATCTGTGTGCTCTCTCTCTCTCTCCCCCTCTCCCCCTCTCCCTCCCTCCTCACATATTTCCAGAATGTTATTAGCAGTCCCATATTATTAAATATACAGAAAATTTAGTGCAGGCTCTTCCCCCCCCCCCCCCTCTCCCATCATTTACAAGAATTTTTATCTTTTATTTTTTTTTCTCTATGATGCACCATGTTAGAGACATTACTTAAAATTATTATTATTTTTTTAAAGATGAGCCTGTCTTAACTTTAGATTTAAGTGTTTCATCATTAAATGACTTTTACGTTCTTGTTATGAGAACATCTTCTGCTGTTCTCAGTTCTCATAATCGTGAGATTCCACTCTGTGTAGAAAGTCTGCAAAATAAATACTATTTTGAAACTATTCTGGTTGTTGCATTGGACGTGAGTGCAAGCTGCCTTTTTTTTTTTGCTCTCATTAACAATGCTTTGTCTTTTTCAGGTCTGGACCCTCTCACTTCCTGTAGTTGTGATCGTCCATGGTAACCAGGAGCCTCACGCATGGGCAACAGTCACGTGGGATAATGCATTTGCGGAACCTGGCCGTATACCCTTCGCGGTGCCGGACAAAGTTGCATGGCTGCAGGTGGCTGAAGCTCTGAACATGAAGTTCAAAGCTGCTACCGGCAGAGCACTCACCGAAGAGAACCTCAGGTTTCTTGCGGAGAAAGCATTCAGGTGAGCATGTGACAACTTAACTTTCCTATCTGTCTTATTGTAAAGCCCACCGCACACGGTACAATATTTTCTACTAGTTTGCTTACTAGAATGCTTACTGGTTTCTGTTCTGTGTAGGCTACAAGCTGAAACACTAGGTGCGCTGGAAGTTTCTGCTGCACACGATTCTAGCTGCCTTACTAGTTATGTTAAGAGAATATTCTCCACAACAAATTTTTATTATGATAATTCACATTTTTTACTGCATACAAACAAGGCTCTTCTTTCTATGCATTTATTAAAACGAGGAGTTGGTCACTATTCCACTTATTCAGCAGGGCATGTTTTCAGATGTTGGCCGGTGCTGTACCCTTGAGCAGAGTGAGAAAGGGGACAAGGAAATTGATGCTAGATGCAGTGCGATTAAGGCCCTGAAAATTTATTTACAGCAATATCCATGATTTTGTTAGGTATTCCATAGACATGTGCACTGAATTTGAGTTTTTCAACTTGTTAATTTGTATTTTTTTTTTTTTTTTTTTACCAGTGTGAAGTATTAGTAGGGTTTTTTTCTTTCCATTTCATAAATCCTTTTATCATTGTAATGTTATTTTGGCTTGCAGAAACACTCAAGTGAGCGACTATAGTGCCATGCTCCTTACGTGGTCACAGTTCTGCAAGGAGCCATTGCCAGAGAGGAACTTCACTTTCTGGGAGTGGTTCTACGCCGTAATGAAACTCACCCGAGAGCATCTTCGTCAGTCATGGGTTGATGGGTAAGTACGTGCAATGAGCATAAAATAACGTACCATTATTTTGCCAACACTTCCCAATGTAATTTCTCTTTCTTTCATATTTGTGCAGTTTTCTTTAAGTACAGTTAATTTCGCATAATTACACTGCCCAAAAAATGTAGAATGGTTCTTCCACTATTTACTTTTCAAAACACTGGAAAAAAACACCTTTTGGTAATAGTCTGCTATACGACAGAGATTTGTAACACAGCAGACAAACTAAATATTTAAATGTTTCAAATTTACATTTGTTCTGCTACAGCAGCAATCAAAAATATTGCTGTTTGGACACTGTATTGCCATGTCTTTGACTATATAGTAAAATGGTGGATGCCTAACCTCTCAATGGCGGAGCTAATTTATATTGTCAAAAATATATTTCACATGTAGTTTAATGCCATTGTTAAAAGAAAGTTTTAATGTGACATTTGAAGTGCCTACATATTATCATTTTTGAAGTCAGAACATTTGTTTCTAACCAGAAAATGGCAGAAGAAAGGGAAAGTTAATACAGTGAAACCTCTATTTAACAAATCTCAAGGGACCAAAATTTGTAGTGTTTGTTGTAAAGGGGTTTGTTAAATGGAGGTTTCGCACGATATATTTCTAGTCACCATAAAGCTTCACATAAATGGCTAGAACTGTCTTTCTGACTGTTTGATACGATATGAGGAATTAAACATGAAAAAGTACATAGAATACACTTGTTTAATGGCCAACCATTGCTTAGAAATTATCAATTCCCATCCCCAGTGCTTCCTGGCATGCCTTTGTTGATGTTTGATGCCCTAGCCTCCATTAACAAGTCAAAAAGTATCTTGTCCAAATCATCATTTTTACATACTTTCACACGTTTTCGATTTGTCCCTACCAGAGAAGCGTTGTTTTCGATCTGTTCCCGGTTGGATAATATGGTCGAAAGTGTAGACGCCGGGATGTCGAAACGTTTAGCTATATCACTTTTTTTTCCACTTTCATCAACTGCATTTAAAATTTCTAATTTTATTTTAACGTTAATCTGTCGCCGCTTTTTAGGATTAGAATTCATTTTACAGTAGTAACGTGTTGTTTTCCGTAACTACGTGTGGAAATAAATAAACAACAGTGTAAACTGAAAAAACGGAAATTGTACTACACCATAGTTAAAAATATTTGCGTGTGTGCATCTTTAACCATAGAAACGCAAAATACACTAGTTGTTCGTCTTGCCAGAGCGATGGTACGAGAGGTTTCCGCCACTAGCGCTAAATGTACCCGCCATTTTGAACAAAGTGTGGCATGTATACACGACGTGTGTTATCCATGATGCTTTGTTTATTTATTGCCTTCCGCGATGTTGCTTATTATTTTAAGGTTATACGCACGTATTTTTAAGCAGTGAATGCAAAAAAATTAGTGGATGTCTTGTAGGAGATGTTTATTTTTGCGTGGATGTTCAAGGTGCTGAAGGGGGAAGGGGGATGGGGGCAACTGGGAAGCAAAGTACATAGAGGGGAGTACAGAGGACGAAGAGACCACAGATGTAAGCTCCAGAGGGTGTGGAGGCGGACAGAGAGAGGGCAGAACACCTTCCTGGTGAGGACGGGGAGGGAGTGGAATGGGCTGGGGGAGGAAATGGTGGAGGTCAGGGATGGGAGGGAGCTGAGGAGAAAGCTGATGGAGGGGGGGGGGAGAGGGGAGTGAGTGGGAGTTCTTGCCACCGGGTGAAAGCCCAATTGCAGGTTAATAAGTAATAATAAATAATAATAATAGCGGCAGTTCGTTGTAAAGGGAATTTCACTATTTCAGAACAAATAAAATTCGGTATTTAGAGGTTAAAACAGCATTGATCTTATGGCGGTTCGGCGGGACCAAAATTTTATTTCGTTGTATGGGGTTTTTCGTTAAATAGAATATTCGTTAATGGAGGTTTTACTGTATTTCTGTTTAAATTCATTTTTTGTTTCAGTAAGGTTATAGTTAATGTTTATAATTTTTGCTTGTTCATTTAATATATATAAAAAAAGAACTTACGAAGATGATAGTTTTATTTTTGAGAAAAATGTAAGAATATTCTATTGCTATTTTATGTACTTTTAATTTAGCTAACCATTCAAACATTTTTTCAGTATTTTTAATTTAGCTATACTAATCTAACAGATTATTCAAACAGGTTAAAAGTATTTTTAATGTAGCTAACCTAGCCAACCATTCTCACCATTAAATACTGACCAAGGAAATAGTTGTTAATATGTATTAATAGATATTGTTATGCCTCAGGATGTTGGTACTGTGCTGCCCCAGCCATCTAGTGAGTCGTGAAGTGTTGGGACAGTAATTATTCTTATTCCGGCACTACCACTTGTTAACACAACTGTTCGTGGGTTTTGACAGTATTTTAAATGTAGCTCACTTAACCCATTTTGACAATTTCACTCTTTTATAATTTAGCTAACCTAACTGACCACTCGTTAAAACATTAAGCTACTGATAAACTATTATTTTATAATATCATAACACACTCTTACAGAATGACTGGAAAACATTTCAGGCAGTAATCAAATGCATTCTGGAATTTTTTCTTATTGCTCCTGAAGTACCAAAAATTTCATAACAACCTTTAGTGCTTAAGTTGGTGGTTTATCAGCACGTCCTGCATACCACACACTAAATAAGTAATATGTGGGAAACATTAACCAAATGCCTTTGTATAACAAACCAAAAATTGTTTATACAAAGGGAATAGCATGTTGAACACATTACAACATTTCTTATTACTAAGCATCAATTCAAAATTTTTGGGAACATGCTGTTTTACAAATTGGAAAACACTGCATCAGGAATCTTTCTCTATTAAGTACTTATTTAAGTACACAGCATTCAATAAACATGAATACAATAGTCTTAAAAATGTAATATTTTAATACCTTTTGCATGTTTTGTTTAAAGTTATGTACATCCAAGAAGTGTATACATGAAAACTAATTACAAAAGTCTTTGCATTCTTTTAAATTGTTCTTAACAGTAGTTTCCTTGCAGACTACTCCTTTGTTACCTTTGCACCATCCAATTTTCAATTTTCTCTCCTCGTTTCTTCAAATGTTAGTTTAACGTGGTTGTCACGTCTTCCCTTGCATTGCAGGGCCATACTCGGCTTCATTCGCAAGAAGCAAGCTGAGGAAATGCTGTCAACTTGTGCTAATGGAACCTTTTTACTGCGCTTCTCTGACTCCGAGCTGGGTGGGGTGACCATCGCGTGGGTCAGCGGTAAGTCAGCGTTTTGTGTACAAATTTTATGATTTTCTTAAATTTTCTCAGGTTTTTATAACATAATGTTCTGGTGATGCTACTTTAATTTTAGAAATGACAGTCATTACTTTGAATGTCAAATGAAATCTTTGTAAAAACATTTTATGTTATCAGTTTGATGGTTTTTTTTTTCTGTTTATTTTTGTGTATTGCTGTTAACAATTTTTCGTTCAACTTTTTCATCTGGTTATTAAATTTTGCTCTTTTTTGACAGTATTTTGTACTAAAACATAGTATCAGTCAAAATTTATGAAATTATTTTTTTTCTATTGCAGAACAAGCTGAAGTTTTCATGCTACAACCATTTACGAGTAAAGACTTTGCTATCAGGAGCTTGGCCGATCGAATATCTGACCTGCAGCACCTAGTATACTTGTATCCAGACATTCCTAAGGATCAAGCTTTCGGAAAGTATTACACTCCATTCACAGGTAAGGGAGCTCATCACTGCATTTGTAGCTGACACATTGAAAATTTCCTCTTGGTTTTTCTCTCCTTCAGTCCCTATTTTTTTTTAATTTCCTGTGTGTCTTGAGCAGAAAAATGTACTTGTGCACTAGTAGGGACAAGTGATTCAATAAATAAAACACACTTTTCGTGAATTAATTTTTTTTAAATGTGATTTGGGGTGTGCAAATTCTCAAAACATTTTGATTAAATTCAGTTGAATCCCTATCATTTAAAATTCAGTTCCGAATCTTTATTCTAGCTTTCCGGTAGAGATGGAACAAGACTTAAAAATTTGAGGTGAGCTGAGCTAGTGGCTTCTGTCCCACTATGCTTGAAAGTCCTGTTCATTGTACTTGACGAGATGAGTCTGTGCAATATATATATTTTTAAACTATTTAATATTTGACATGTGAAACTAACATAAAAACATACCTCTATTTTGCAAACTCTTTACATTCTTACTATTAACATTTTCCTGCATTCTACGCATTTATTTTAAGTCCTATTTATTTTAAATAATTACACTTTTTGGAAAATTTACATTCCACTATTTATGTCATTTTTGAAGCTGTGAAAATTGTTGCCAACCTAAAAATAGCAACTAAAATAAAGAATATTAAAAATTAATCTTTTTTATTTTCAGTATTTTTATTTTCAATAAAAAATATAGTTTGTGCACAGTTTTTAATACTTTCATTTAAGTGGGGTTAACAAAAGTCCAGTCGCTAATAGGTAGGGGCAAGATTGTATGGTGAAATGTAGGGATGGGTCGAATACCAAAAAATGCCGGTTCTGCTTTCGGTGCCGGTTCCAAACTTTAAACTTCGGTTCCAGTACTCGGTTCCATACTTGGTTCCAGTACTCGGTTTTAGGATTTTGTTTCAACTATTGAAGTACTTTTGTGTAACAGCTAAATTAAAACAGCATGGTAGGTAATCTTAAATAATAATTTTACTAATGCTCCTTAAAAACAAAAAAAGGTGAGCAAATATGTGTAAGTATTGTTAAAACAGTTTAAACAAGTAATGCTAAATATAACATTTTAGTATTTCACACTAAATTCATTTTAGATTTTTATTCAAAAAAATTAGCATCTTCACTCTCTCCGGATCTAAACGATTCCTTTTGGAGTCGCAAATAAATCCTGCAGTGCTGAAGAGTCTCTCACTGCAAACTGTTGCAGGTGGCACAAACAAGTACTTTTTTGAAAGTGTCTGTAGTGGTTTGCACTGATCCCTTTTCTTCCAATATTCTGTGACAGAGCAGTTAGGTGGCATGTTATCCTCATTGAAGTACTGTTGAAGCTGTTCTGCCATGGAACCACAACCAGAATCCCGACTACTATTAACTTGATGGGTAAATAGTGTGGAATACTGTGACCAAATCAAATTACTCGAATCTGACTGCAACTGTACTGTAGCACTTTTTGTTCCAGATACCTGAAAAAATAAAAAAATTTACTCACTAAGAACTTAATGGGGAAAAAATTTTTTTTTTTGTGAGCATGAATTATATTAGTTCTCTTTTTATAGGCTAATTATAATTTGAGAAAAGAAATCTTACCAAATTCTCAGGAATTTGTAGACCTAATGCTTCCTCCAACAGTCTTTTTTTAGCAGCTTCACATTTTGCTTCATCTTTGAAAGGTGCTGCTTTGAAGCGTGGATCCAACAATGTTGCAGACGTCAGAATTTGAATGTTTTCAAGATCCTTGAACCTTATTTTAATGGAGGATAACAAGTCGTTTTTGAGTCCTTGCAATCCAGAACCAGCTGGAGCAGGCTTTTGTAACTCGTTTTCAATGAGATTGGTAAGGGGAATGACCTGAAATATAAATTAAACCAGTCACTCACTGAATGATACTAGAAGAAAATTACAAGACAATGTTAAATATAGGTTACACATAAGTACTCACCTCTGCAACAGTCACATGATCTGAGCTGATGTGGGTTGTTACAGAATCAAACACCTCGAGGATAGGTATGACATTTTCCATCAAGGTCCACAGAGAGTTAGACAGTTCTGGGATATTGAGCTCTGCGGAAGCCAATACTATTGCCTTCTTCTGCTCATGCAGTCTCTTGAACATGTGCAGTGTCGTATTCCACCTTGTGGGCTCGTCCTGAATAAGTCGATGCTGCACCACACCTGCAGTGATTTGGCAAGTCTTCAGCACCTTGGTGGCACGTGCAGAGTGCTTGAAGTGGCCTACTATTTTCTTGCTTGAAGAAACCAAGTTATTGATAATTTAATTGTTCAAGAAACCTTCCTTGAGCACCAGTTGCAGGGTATGTGCTAGGCATGAGGTGTGCTGGAAAGGCGACAGTTCTAACCCAGCAACAAGGTTACGGGCATTGTCTCGCACAATGGCCACCACTTTTTGCAGTAGTCCCCATTTTTCTAACAAAGAAGTGATGAATTTGGAAATATTTTCTGCAGTGTGGCTTACTTCGGGGAAAGGTATAACTTCCAAACACAGATGGTGCTATACAAATTCCTTTGTTACATAATGGGCAGTTACACTAAGAAAATCAGTGTTTGCCACTGATGTCCACAGGTCTGTAGTTACTGCAACAAACTCTGCATCTTGTAACTGGACTTCAACACTTTTAACTGTACTTTCGTACATGGCTGGAACAATAACATTGCTTAGTGTTTTTCGGGTTGGCATTGTAAACCGAGGCTCAATTAGTTCCTTAAATCCTCTGTTCTCAACTAGGTTCAGGGGTTGGCCATCCACGCACACCATTTTTGCAACAAGATGTGTGATTTTTGTCTGCCTTTTATCATCAATTTTAAATTTAGTAGCTTTATCATATACCTGTGTCAAGGTCTGCTGCTTCGGAGATATCCGATACTGAGGTCCTTTTTTCCGTTTGCACATTTCTGAGCTAGTAGACATGGACGTGCTTTCCGTTGCCACATTTGCCAAACTTGTCAAGCCTTCACTTGGTGCAAATTCTGTAACAGATGCTTGTGAACCAGATTTTGAAAAACAAGGACCAGCTTGCACAGATTCTACTCTCAGTCTTTTGGGATGTTGCTTTTTTAAATGTTTATGAAGATTTGAAGTTGACCTAGAAGAACCTCGGGATATGCGACTTTTGCAGTAGTTGCATAATGCATATTCACTGTCCATGGAGTCAATGGAAAAATGTTCCCAAACGACAGACATTTTAACGGAAATACAATGTTTTGAATGTTACCACTTCTTTTTCATTTCGTGTCACGTTGACACACACAAAAAAAATGTACTGCGCCTTAATGAAAAAATAGCTATTTCCAAATAATAAAGTTAGTTGTGCCTTCTGCACAGATAAATTAATTGCAAATTGTCACAATTCGAACAGTAGATAGCTTTTGAGTTTCGATTTTAAACTGTGGATAAAATATATAGGTCATTTCTGCTATTTATATTTACGTTTTTTTTTTTCATAACCTCAAATAACAACAAAACACGGTAACGTTCGCCGCCATGGAAAAACTCCAAAACACGGCAATCTCACTACTGACTTGCCGATGTTTCGTTAATTTTCCGCTGCAAGCGCTTCATTTTTACAATAACTACATAAAATCATAGGTGAGGTTTTTGTTTGTGATGCACACAACTGTATAGATATCTATGGACATATTTCTCTTGTTTACATCACGATCGTGCACATAAATACGTTTGATGTTTATTGTTGTCTGAAAACTGAAAAGTTTATCAAAAATACTGTTGCGTTTTTTTTTAGATTTCAAGATGTTAATTAAAAATTATGTCGATGGGCAGATAATTCATTTTGCGCAACAAATAATGCGGTAATTTGTAACCTGCACGTGTGTTCATGACCATGTGAATGACCGGACAAGTAAGTTACAACAACGCCGGTTCCGGTTTCGGGTCATTAACTCCGAGAACCGCTAAAAACGAGAACCGAGAACCGGGACCGACCCATCCCTAGACTGAAATGTGATAAAATCGAAAGTAACACCGAAAATCATGTAAATTCACCATATAACACCGAAATTCTAGTTAATACACCACAAAGCACTGAAATGCAATTAAACTCATGAAAAGAATCGGCATTTTCAACCAAAACTTACTTCTACTGACAAATATTAAGTATGCAATCTATTAAATATTAAATTCAATAAAAGTAATTTATTTAGCAAGCAGTTTGTACCACATTTTATGCAAAAAAAAATTTTAAAAGGTTTATTTCTTTTCAATCTTGCAACTTTTATTAGTTACCCATTGTTACATTACCATTACGGAATTAGTACGTTTTTGAAACAAAAATTCTAACATTAATTTTATTTGTTCCGAAAAGTTAGATTTGCTTATTTGCTTATTAACAAATCATTATATTGTAAAAGTGCATCATGTATCAATCAAAATCTGTTTTAGAGAAATTAGTATTGTGGAAAGTTTAAGTGTCATATTTGTTTTAGTAAACAGATTTCATAAAAGGTAAAACCAATAACACCAAAATCTCCTGTGTTATAAACCAAATTGGTCTGAAAATAAAACCATAAAATCTTGTCTCTACTAATAGGTTATTTAAATAGTGAATACTGTCTTGTGACACTCCTTCGATCTATGCCTTAGGGGTAGTGCCTTCGGCACTTCATAGTGTCTGCAAACTATACCTTATTTGGGGCAGGTTCCTGGAAGCTGTTGGGGGAATAACTTGATCAGTTTTGGGAGGTATTCCAAGGGAGGAATGCCTTGCAGGTGGTGGTCCGGGTAGCTTGTTGGGTTCCGAGCTGTTGACTGTCTCGGGGTTCTGACATGTTCCCCCTGAGGTGGTCCTGAGAATGTTGTTTGTAGAATTTCAGAGTTGAAGTGTCATTGGGGCAGCTAGGAGTGGCCATGCTTCTCCACTCTGTTGCTACTCGATCTCAGGCCTTGGTGTATACCCAAGGGGCCTCTCTTGCGAAATTCTCCTCTGGAGGGATTACTCTGTAGGCTAGCCGTGAGGAGGAATCGATGGAGTCTTGGTGGCTGAATTTAGAGTGGATACTCACTCAGGGACACGCCTATCTCTGGATGTGATCTGTGGAAGAATGGTCTTGCCTCATGGGGTTTGTATTCTGACTTGTTGGTCGCGTGGCACGCGAGGGTGGCCAGACGTACTCCAGCGATACGGCTAACCTCGACAGCTGGTGGAGGTTCAGCACGGTGAGCAATCACGGCTGCTGTTTGGAGTTCCCTCCGGGCGCCTCCAGGCATTAACTGCCCCTTTGCTGGGGTAGGTCGCTCTTTTACATCTTCCCTTTGCTTGGCAGGAAAGGGGTTGAAGGGTTTCGCTGAAGCTCTGGCTGTTTCCCGGAATCCTGTACACAGGCGGGTGGGAGAGGGGGTTGTGTTCACGCCTGGTCAGGTGGGGTTGGGCCTCTGCCGATTCCTCGTCCGCCTTGTTTTGAGAAAAGAGTGGCTGACTGCTAAATGAAAGTGCACAACACGTAGCACGTCAATACATGCATTATAAATTTGTAAATATCAAAGGGTCTGTTAACTCACAGGATTGTACGTACTAATAAATTATTTCCTAAACCATTTCTAAACATTAGTTAGTAATGGTCAAACGAGACCAAATATAAATCCCTGATTAAGAGCTATTAAAATTTTTCACACTAAGTACTATCACTTTTGGTGCAACTGTAGACTATGTTTTGATGTGACTAACTAGCATTTAGTTTTATTCAAAAAATGACTTGGCAACATTAAAACTTTATGTACCCATTATGATTAGTGATGTATTATATTAGTTTCTTTGGTCACATGTGCCAATTTTATCTATTTAAGAAAAGTATTTATACGTTACACATTTATTAATAGTAATATACATTAATTTAAATAAATATATTATTTTAAATGTATGTGTGTATATATATCGGCTTAAGGTATGCAAATATATTGAATTACATACAAGTCAACATGAGGAGTTAAGAGTGTGGCAATCTCATTATTCAAAAATCTGCTGTTGCAGTCTGTGGCTCCTAATACTGTCACTTGACATTTCTTTAATTTCCTGGTGGATAGGGGTCATCTTTCAAGAATGGTCCAGGTGGATTAGGGATGACTGTTGGCCCTGTGTGTGTTTACAAAAAAACAGCAGAGCAGAAAATTATTTTACATTGTTGTGTGTACCTTGGTATAGTAACATGTTAACATATTGCAGTTGAAATGAAACAATCATTAATCCAAGTCTGTGATGACCAGCTGGCGGCCCAGGGTTTAGGCTTGCGACATATAGTTTCATTTGGCCCGCTTAAATAACCTTTCAACTAGGTGTTACTCTTGTGTTTTAGCCATCTTTGTTTGCCTATATGTATTTTAAGTTGTTAGACACTTAAGAAACCATAGTACATAGTCAAACAGAAACATTAAAAAACTTTTTATAAATATTTTTATATTTTACACATTTTTCATGGTAATTCTTAAATGAAATAGTTTTCCTTTAGTTATTTAATACTATGTTTAAAATTACAATTTTTTTTTTCATGACATGCTACATATTGTATATATTGCTTACTCTACAAAATAATGTTGTTAGAAATATAATATTTATTCATGGGTGAATGACCCTCCGATTAGTTAGAGAAATTATATCTATCCCCACAAAAATAGAGAAGTTGGCCAATACTGGTATGTGTAGCTTAATTATTTAATTTGATCACCAGAGAACCAGCCGACGTCAAACAATGGGTACGTGAAGCCACTGTTGGTCACCCATGTGCCGGGCTGGGGTGGAACGAACACTGGTATTGTGAGCTATCCTGGAACGCCCCAGAACATGTTCCAACCTCAGTCCCCGGACCCTAGCTTGTCGCGGGACACACCTTCTGTCACTAGTGCCGTCAGCGACTCCGTCAATAGGTAAGTGTTGTCTCGCCCGTGGACCAATGGGGTAGCTGTAGCAGTTTTTTTCTTCTTTTTTTCCTTCCATATGTTGTAATAATTATGATAAACTTAATGCATATTATTAGCATTAATACCTCTTTGTCTGGTGTGATAATGGTGGTGGTGGTTTCGATGTTCTTTCGGTCCTGTCTTGATTTCCCTATATTTTATAATATACACACACATACACATAACACATATGTATAGGTATGTATATGTATTTGAGTGAAAACTTTACAAATTCCTCGAACAAGACTTCTTACAACAAAATCATTTGTTTAAATAACGTACTAGTCATGTGTCGGTTCTACTTTCTCCTGGTTCTTGGCTTACTTCTGAATCTTAAAAATTGGTTCTTGATTTTAGGTTAACCTCCACACAATTTCCAGTCACACCAAAGATACGGTGTGTCCTATTAAATGATGTGTTTGTTTTTTTAAAATGACTTAACAGCTCTCCACTTTACTATAATCAGACCACAAACAAGTTCACTTAGCCCCTAGGTAGCACAGTTGCTTCATATCTCGCTCAATAGCTGGGGTAGCACTATCTATTTGTATATACGAACAACTTTTTTTGTTGGGTTAGTATTTAATTCACACACTCCAATTAAAAAATTGCTTGAGAAATATTAAAAAAATGTTTACAAAAGATTAATTAAATTATAAAAAATAAATAATAAATATTAATACAGTAGTGGCAACATACCAAAGTAATTGCAACATATATATGTTTTATAATGGGCAAGAGGCAAGTTAACAGAGGTTTGTTGAGAGTTGGTAGCTGTCCAAATATGAATTTTTAAAATTTGAATCCAGTATGAATACCACATTATTCGCAGATATGAATATTGAATTTGAAGAGTAAGAGTGAGAATTGAAACAGTACAAAAATTGTTTTTTCTCACATAACACGTACTTGGAGAAAGCAAAACGTAAATATGGAGTGTAGTGCCTTCTGGGAAATTAAAAATTAAAACTGAATTGAAAGATGGGTTGGATTAACTCAGCTGCAAATATTATATATAAAATTTTAGTTAAAATAATTAACTTTTTGAAAAAAAAAAAATATGCAGCTAATCTAACCTTATTAACTTCAGATTTTATTTGCCTTATTTCCTACAGCTAAATATCTATCCAAAAACTTTTTCAAATTGAAGAATCTTCGTAATCACACAAAAAAGTTATTTATTTAAATTATGCATGTCTAAATAGTGATTAAATGAGCTCATATGTATGTACATATTCAAACCCTAGTTATTCTCGCACTTTCGTTGTTAACAGCAGCCAGTTAAACTATATTAATTCAAGAATATTACAAACACTTTATGCTAATTCTCTTTGAAATTATTTATTTTTGCTTATTTAATTGTTGAGTCGCAACATCTGTTTTGTTATAGATACATACAGCAAGTAAGTTGCCACTGTGGTGAATGTTGGTAGAGTGATTGTGTCTATCGATTTATACGCTGTTGCAATTATTGTCTTTACTTCTAATGGCCATTGCAAAGGAGTGTTCATGTTTTGTGTTGTGGTCCAAAGTTTTTGAAAATTTTTATTTTTTTCCAATACAAGTACGTGTGACAAAATTATTACAAATAATGGTTTATTTCAATTTTTAAATTCCCCAAGTAGTCTGTATTTTGAATCATCTTGTGATTTATTCTGCTACTGTTTTACGAGACTGCATTGAAATAAACAACTTTTGCTCTTTAAAACCTAGAATACTGTTCATGTTTTTGACTATACTGTACCTTTAAAACTTCTCAACTGGGTATTTATGTTATACAAATAACTTAACCTCAACAATGAACATTGGTAAATGACAAATGCATGAGGTATGCTTATGCTATGTCTAATATTCCGTATCAGTTGAATATTCATTATGTCAGTGTGTTAGTATTTGAAGTCAAATCGAATACGAATAATAAAATATTTGAATCGTATTTGAAAAATCAAATAGTTGCACAGGCGTAGTTATAAGTTAAGTAGAGCCAAATAATAGTAAATACCTACAATTAATGAGTACTAGACAATTTTAAATCATGGTAGTTTATTTTAAAAATAAGTTTTAAAAGTATATTGAGCCTGTTATTTTTCCGTAGGTATGCTTTTAGTTGAAATGATCATCCCTGTCTCCTAGTTAAAAGAGGGACAAAAAAGGGTGGGGATTCCGGCACAAAAAAAAACCTTTTGTTTACACTCACTGTTCGTACACTTTCTGCAAGCGTAATCTTTCCATATGGGCAGGCTAGCACAAGGGGCCCCAGCAATTTTCAAAGATTTACGAACCTTTACTTTCACATGTCACACAGGGTGCTGATAGGATAGGATCTATTTATTCATTTGATTAATGTGAAGTTAAAAAGTCTGTGTGTCACCAGTAAAGGATTAACTGTTAATATTTCAATGTTATCGTGAATTATGTTATGGTTCTCGGTGCCAATTAATTAGCTGGGAACCAGCAGGACAGACATATTTTGCGAATTTCGGATTCAACATAGGTGACAGTTCAGTCATTTAAGAGAATGTTTGCCCAATCTTTTTCTTTGGAGAACATTGATGCAGATTTTTTGACTGCAATAATCATGTTACAGTACGAGAAATTTGGGCTTCAACGCGTACCATGAAGTAGGGTCCATCATGCAACCCAAATTTTCAAATTAAATTGAGAGTTTGGTGGAACCTGTATGTTGTGATGAAAGAACTTATTCACCATAAAACCTTATCATTTACTTTAAAAAAAAAAAAAATTAAATAAATTAAAGGGCTCTTTAAATTGTAATTAATATTTTGTTTGTTTTATCATCTCTCAAATAATTTGTAGTTCAACAGTTGTATGTTAAATAAAAAAATAATTTTTAGTACTACAGTAATACCCTGTACTTAAGTGAACCCAAGTCGAGATACAATTTTGCATTTAAATAAATACGTAAAAATTGTTTAGTTGTGACCAGAAACTAAAGAAAACAATGATTTAGAAGAAAAAGTGTAATAAAATCTTAGATAATACAACAAATTATATTATGAATTGCAAAAACGTAAACTGATGTCATTTTGACATAGAAAGTGTAATAAAATCTAACATTCGTCTGACGAATTAAAGATTTTTTCTTCTCGCGCAAAATTTTCTCGCAGCATGTTAATAATTTTTTGTTCTTTGTTGGAGTCTATGTTTTCAGAAATTTGTGATCCTTTTCAATTGAACTGAGTCTAAAGAATTAGGTTCTTTAATATCTTGCTCTTGCTTTTGCATTTCTATAAGCTCATCGCTTGTCAGCCCTGATTGTGTGAATTCAGCAGGGAAAATCATCGCTATCCACTTCTAAATTTGTTTGTCTCGCAAGATTGACAACTTCTTCAATCAAATTACCAATTTCATCAGGCATTGGTGCTGATTCCGCCTGGATTTCAGTGGTGGAAAAAAAAAATGGACACAGTTTTTTCCAGACAACATTTAAAGTTTTTTTTGTGAAATTTCACTGCTAGAATGTCCAATGATTCTCACAGCATCTAAAACATTGAATTGTTTCCAAAAGTCTTTAACAGAGAGCTCATGGTTTTTTCTCATAGCATCATGCATATGTGCAAATGAATGTCTTATAATAAGCTTTGAATGTTTTGATGAGTCCCTGGTCCATCGGTTGAAGCAAGCCGGTTGTATTTGGTGGAAAAAATACAACTTTTGCATGTGGGTCAAAATTAGTTTAAGTAGGAGGATGGCCTGGTGCATTGTCGATTAATAGCATCACTTCAAATGAGATTTGTTTAGATTTACAATAATGTTTGACTTAAGTTATGAAGTAATGACCAAACCAGTCCTCGAAAAAGGTAGCTGTCACCTTATCTGTATGAGTTGACTACCAAATCACGGGCAAGCCAGCTTTAGATTTATTTTTTAAATGCCCTTGGATTTTCTGAGTGATGAACTAAGAGCCGTTTTAACATACAATCATCAGCTGCATTTGCGCCAACCATCACTCAATCTTTGGCGGTCTTAAAACCTGGGAAGGTTTTCTCTTCACGCGCGATGAAAGTTCTTCTAGGCATCTTCTTCCAGAACAGGCCAGTCTCATCCACGCTGAATATGGTTTGGCTGGTATAGCACCTTGTTCTATCATAGCTTTGAATGTGTCTGGAAAGAGAAACGCAGCCTCTTTATCAGCACTTGCCGCCTCTCCACTTTCTGCAGTGCTATGCCAATTACAGCGACTTTTTAATCGGCTGAACCAACAGTTGGTAGCTTTAAACATTTCATCTTTAGCCACCTCCCCAGCTTGTTTTAATGTCTCAAACATCAGTTTAGCTAAGGAGCAAACTGTGTTTTGATCAACAGGACAATTTTTCACACTTAATTGATTATCACACCATAATTTTAACATTGTTTCCATCCCTGCGATAATACCGTGATGTTTACGAATAAGCTTAAATTCAAAGATTGAGCATTTATCACAGCTAACACAAAAGAATAGTAATGCGTTGACTCCGTGTTAAACATGCACGAACATGTCGTAAAATTAACAATAGTGTGGATGGAGTGGAGAATCTAGAGTCGCAAGATGTTAAAACAAATACGAATGAATCAAGGAAATATAAAAAATTTGTAGCTCCTTATTTGCGCAAGACGGGGTAGCTCAAGTGGAGGTATTACTGTACTTTATTAGTAACTTTATTTTGATACTTATTTATTGTAGAAGAAAGTGTTGTTGAAACTTATTGTAGCATTTTTAAGTTACTGGAATACACATATTTATGTTTTTATATTTTTGTATTTGTTTGTTTTGTTTGGTTTGGGTGCAGTTTATCAAGTGTGATGGATTTGTAAACATTGCTGCCATCGTTTAAGCGTTGAGAAATGTGCCTTTAGCAAGTCGATAAGGCCCAGGATGTGTGTGGCCAGAAGTGAGAAAGCAATTCGTGCCCTCGCTGCAAGACTTCAGTTTCAGATGGAAACTGAATCCTGAACATCTCCCCTGAAGGAGCATACAAGATGTTGGCCCATGTTGTGATGAGTGGATGACAGTGGGTTGAGATTTTAATTGGCGGGCTACGTGCTCACTTTGGCTGTAATTGGCATCACCAATTTTTTCCTGCTCAGTGATACTGAATCCATAAAATTATCTATCTTGTGGGTGATTTTTTTTAAACCACATTTTCATGTCACCTTCACATTCAAAGTTTGGTTTTGACTCAATAAATTTAAGTACTGCATTGTTTGACAATGTAGGCACACATTTTTTTTTTGCATCAGCCTCCTAGTTGTTAACATTATTTCCAATGGAATATCATTGTAATTGCAGTAATATTTAACATGTGTGATTAAGTACGTGTAGTTTAAAAAAATCAAGACTTACTGTGACTAAGATGTATTAAATTTGTGATCTCAATTTATCTAGCAACAAATTGTTTTATTAATCCGTGAACATTTTGATCACAGCATTTATATTTCCTCAAGTTTGATTAGTCTTATAAATGAAAGAGCTGTTTTTAGCATATCGTACCCAGAGTACATGTTCAATTTGACGTTTCTTCTTCGTTGTGGCTACACTGATATTTTGTCACTTCTTTGTAATTGATTTTGATGTGCTGTAAAAATATTGTAGATTCATCGTTTTATCAGTTCTTCATAGCTCTAATTGCAGCACATCAAATTGCAGTAAATAAATATAACACAAAGACAAGTAAACTCTCTTTATCACCAAAGTTTTATAACATGTGTTCATTACTATGATACGACTGTAACTTAATTATAATGTTTTTTGGTAATATTTTTGTAGCTAATACCAATACTAGCTGTAAGAATGCATAGAACCAAAGCTGAAACTTTTGTGTCGTATGCACCCCTGTAAGATGTAAGTACTACTTGTGTAATTTATTTCAACACACTGCATATTACGTACTTGAGTAGTGTGTGGTGTGTGAAGAATCGTTTCTGTGCTCATTTGACGTCTTGGACTTCTCTCGCACCACTTCCTGCTGTCACTTTCTTGCTATGCACTGTACATAATACGTACATAATATTATTTGTGTCGTGTAACATGCTCAATGTGCTGAAATTTGCATAGAGCTAAAGGGAGGGTCGTGGGAATGTGTGCTCAAAACAGCTGCAGTAAGACCATAGTATAAATGCAGGAAATTTTTTTGTTAAAGGTTTGCTGTCTCCTGCCTGATAGTTTTCAATCCAAGTAGAAATTGATGAGGGTCTAGTGTTGGGAATATGTCTAGTTTTTTGTGGCTAAGATTTTTTTTTGTATGATCATTAAATTTAATTTCTATATATGACATAAATTCATATTTTATTTGAAATATTTGCCGTTACAGCATGTAGCAATGTTAAATTTGTGGTTTTCTGAGCCAGTGTGATTTTTTTTTAAATTTGACATGCCTGATATATGTGATGTGTGCCTACAGTGTTGGATAACATGGGTATTTTACCCAATTGTTAACATTCATGGACATTTCCATAAATAGTTAGGTAGTACATATGTGTGTTTAAAGATGTGTAGTATTTGTACAGTTGAAAATGTGGTCATAGATTAATGTGGGAATCTGTCACATTTTAAGAGAGAACCTATTATAGTTATATACATAAATTGTTTGTTTGGATATAAAATTTTAGTAACATTTTGTACATTCTAGAGATAAGACATTGATCACCCTCCCATAATCTTAAGTATCAGTGATATATTTGAAAATAACTTATTTTATTTTACTTATAAACCCCTATTACAATTATTATAATAATTTTCTTTAGTTTGACAGTTCTTACCTAAACTTTAATTGGGCACTTCAATTTGAAAATAAATATGTAATAATTAAATATTGTAGTATAATTTAACCATTACATTTGTTATGGTATGGCGTAATTTATTGAGGGTACTCAGTAGTGTTATCACACCAAAAAAAGTTGTTGCCATACAATTTATTTTAAGCTATTAAAATCGGCCCAGTTGCATGATTAAATTGTTCAGCAGATGTTTTCCTATTTGTTTCCAGCATGAGCTTGCATTTTAAAGCATATGAAAATTACTTTCTAAGGGTTATTTTGAAATTAAAAAATGGTTTTATGCTTTTACGTATTATGACATATATTTTTTGCATTTCTTTACATACCTTATTGAACTAAATGAGTATTATTATTTTAATTTTTAATATTATTTTAATTGGTTGTTTGAGAAGATATTACTGTAGAGAAGGGAGGAGAGAGTTCTTCACAAAGTTTGGGTTAGTGTTAGTTTAATTTACATTATCCTGAAGCCTGTGATACTTTTAGCCATGACGAAAAAGTCTTAGTGGACTGGGAGGTAATGAGAAAGAATGGGATGGGGATAAATAGCATCATTCTGCTCTTAGCCTGAGTTTTAGTAGTCAGGTACCACCCTTGCATCGGACACCAACCATAACTGCTCAGCCCAAGATTCAGAGTGAGGTGGAATTACAAAGGAAAATAATGGTCAACATAAGGATCCTTTGGGAGACCAGTTTTGCTGGCTGTATCCGACCTCAGATGATGGTAGGAAACAGTATTGATAAACTCTACAGCTTTGCTAAAATCCTTTTAAGTTTTGAAGGAGTTTATTTGCTTTCGTAGATCTCTCTTGCAAATTTACAGATAGCCTCCCAATACTTCTGCAAAATCATCTGTATAACATAATGGAACTGCAGTGACTATACCATATTACTAGTATATCTTAGTAGTTAAAAACATTATGTATTTTAACATATATTAATGTTACAATGGTATGGTAGATTTCATTTGTGAATTTTTAAGTTGTGGGAGGATTCTTAATCCTAAAAACTGGCCAAAATATTATTCTGCTAGTTTATGTTGTGAATCATTTCCTGCAAGAATTACTAAGCAGTTTGGTTTTAGTATTTGATTTGATTGAAAAAAAATTATTTGCAGGGAAAATACTGCAGTTATAATAATTTTTTTTTATTAATATAGGATTTATGACAGAGTATTATTGTTTCTGAACGTGAAATAAAAAAAAAATACTGAAAGGGATATTATCCATTTTGAGGGAACATACTGTGTAATGGTTGATAATTCTGCAAATCTCTAGGTTTTATAATTATATGTTACCTGCCTTATCTTAGTAGCTATTTACTGGCATTCAAATTTATTTCAAGGATATTTTTAATCTGTTCGAAACACTGTTTCCTCTTTTCTCTACTCGAAAATCCTAATCCTGGTTTGAACCTGTCTTCATTTGTAGATTACTCAGCAATATATTATATATAGGCTCTGGATCTATGTATAAATTTTAAAATCACTTTATATTTAGGACACAATAATTTTTAGCTTTTTAATATATATTTTTTTAGTTTTCATGTTTTAAATAAGATTTTTTTTCTGGTCATTTAAAATGCTTATTGTTGCTATTTTATTTTTTGAGGTTGGTATACTTAAGTTTGTGAGTTTAAAATTAATGATAATACATACATACGCTTTTATTGCCGATATTGCCACCAGGCCAAAAGTGTTAAATAAAATATTGGTTCCAATGTTTGTGTTTGAAAGATGTCCATTGGTATACAAAATTGAGTTTTTTTAATTTTATCAAGGAGTTAGGCTGATGTGTAAATTCAGAATACTGTTTAAGCATAAATTACTCGGCCAGAACATTATTTCTTTTTATTTTGCACTTTGCATTAACTTTTTGCAAGATGTCAATTATACACAAATGTTATACAGGGTAAAATTACACTTTATAATAGTATCACTGTACTTAATGTTTCATAATTCGGCGATGTGCAATTTGTATATCAGCTTTTAAGAATTTTTTTATATGTTTTTTACAGTGAAAGTATTGTTCATAAACGAATGAGTGTATTGTATAGAATAGTGTTGAATAAGAGTAAGTTTTTTTTTTTTTATGTTTTTCTTTGTTGATATTTACTAGATTTTTATATGTGTAGTTGCTATTAAATTAAACAGTTAAGAAAGTAGGGTTTTGTATCCACTGTTTTTGTCAGTAAATCCATTCTTGTATTTATTTCTTTATGCTGAACATTGCTTCTTTGTATTTCGAATGAAGATTCAGTAAAGTTGCAAGTGTGCATGTTCCAATGCTGTCAGGGCATGTTGATGTTTGCATTTTCATAGTAACTGTGTACATGGTTTGCACACAAAATTTTAGTAACGTAGATTTCAGAATTAGTATTTAGAATGTAAATATATGTAGTAAATACTTTGTGGAATATTTAGTGCAATGATTTCAGAAAACAGCTTTGTTCATGTTTGGCTGTCTAATTTATAATTTGAATTTTTTTTTAAAGAATCTCTATTTTTATGCTTCAAAAGTTTGTAATATGCAATGAAAGTGGGAGAGGGAAGATGCAGTTAATAAAATCGTAAACTTTTTGCATATTTTTATTTTTACTTTTTAATATTTTCAAATAAAGTTTTACTAATAGTAATGGTTTTTTGTATTTTAATTAGAATTTGTTTGGTAACATGGCCACTGACGTTATATGGCACCTATCAGCTCTTTACTTAATTTTTACTTGAAACATTGATATACTTGTAAACTTTTTAAATAATAATGTTGTATCCAAGAATATAAAAAAAAATTGCATAATGAGCTGAAGATAATGTGGTTTGGTTACTTTGTGACACGTAATTATATTTTATCTCAGGTAATTTAATTTTTTTGACATGTCATAATTTTAAAACAAATTGACAATTTTGACTTTAGAATAAGTGACACAAAATTAACTATAGAAATTTAGTTTGTCATAGTTTTCAGCAGCATTGACTTGCAACCTGGAAAGTTTCAATCCTGTAATCCATTTACTTCTCATTATAAAACTACAATTTAAAAGTCTCCTAGTAGAACAATGTTTCACTTAAATATTAAATAATGACTGACTAGGGCACCCATACCTCAGTCCCGCAGACATTCCACAAGCCTAATGTTCAAAATGTTACAAGTCTTAAGGAGTTACAACAATTAATTTGCAGTTTCAGTCTAAGTTTTAATTGGGTCTATTAGGCAATTGTAGCAAATGCCTGAAGGGCTGAAAAATATTATTTTTTAATTTTGCGATATTGTTAGTAATTTTGGTAGGTAAACATTTAAAAACATCTTTTCCACAATTTGCAAATACATAGAAATAAATGTAAGATATTGGAGTTGTTGACTAGTAAACAGTACATTTGATGATGAGCACCATATTTTTAACTGCAATTGCAAACAGTTCTGAAATCCATAAGTTAAGATATCAGTGATGTGAGCTTAAGATATCATTGATAGTATTGGATGATGATTGAGTGAGCATAAAAAATTTTTTACGGACTTTGGTTGTTTAGGTTTAACCAATAAAAATTTTACTCTCTGAAAAAGTCACTTGTGAACTAAAATTTTCATGGTGCACAATGTGCAGTTATTATTGGTTTTGTTTTTATTTTTTTGTCAAGAAATGAATTTTATTTTCTACTTATGGTGAATTTTAAGTATTTTTTTATTTATATTTTATACAAAATTTTGTAGATTACAGATTTTACTTTGACAGATTTTTTCCTCCGGGTTATGAAGCTTATCACATATCTAATAAAAATAAATTTGTGGCTGTGTTCTTATTCCTTTTCAATTTTATAATATTATGAACTAACAAATTATTCATGTACCCTACAGCTATTAAAAACTTAAACACACTAGTTTTTGTATATGCATCGCAGTGTTTCATTAAAAAGTCTATAATATTTAACTGTTGCCTTTTTATAATTTAAAAAATCCTACCTGTACTTATTTTCCGGCTACTCTGAATAGGCTTGCTGCTTGTAGTAGACACAGCAGTGGAAACCTGAATTCATCAGAGAGATTTAGAACTGAACACTTTAGGGAGATCAATATGTGAGTTCATGCTGTTGGCACTGTTGAAATATCAAGTAATACTTCATACTAGGTACCTGGATTTTGTGAAACACCTTTTAAATATACTTAGTCGGACCTCACCGGTAGATATTAAATTATTTTGTGGTCCAGTCTATCAACTTTTTCAATAATATCTATATAACACTTTTGCTATCAACAGTCAATCTTTCCTCGTGCACCCGTTCTTTCACCCTCCCCCCATTTTTTTCTGTCTTTAGTAATAATAACAGCTTAATTCAACAACAGCATGTAAACCACCAAGTGTTTTGAGTTTCTTTGTTTCACCATTGTACACAAAGATGCCATTGGATAGCAAACAAGCAAAACTAGATTTTTAATGTGCCATAAAACATAAAAAATAAATTTGTGTAATACTGAGAATTAAATAAATGCAAATACTGATGGGGAAAAAATTACAAGTGATTTGCTTGTTCATCATACTTTTGTGTTACCTACCACACATACCAAAATACGTGGCAAAGTACAAATTACCACTACCATACAAGGTTACATTTAAGAAAGGTAAAGGTCTGCCAACATCATTACTAAACATTATGATGTTGTGTTAGAACACTTTCAGTATTATTTCCTTTCCAAAAAATTTCAATTCTTTCATTGATGCATAACTATGGTACTACCAGTTACAAGAATAATACTTAAATGGCAAATGCAGATTATTTAAGTAGTAACAGCAAAACAATAAAACTCACATGTTTGTGCCTTTGGTGAAATCTGAGTGGGGGATAACCATGGACTAGTCACAATAAAAAATCATAATTTAATAATTACATATGTAAATTGAAATTGCCAAAATAAACTAAAATAATTAATTTTTGAGAGATAGAGGTAGCCCATAAAATAATTTGCTGCAGGCCTTTTGAATTTTTGCATCGCAATTCACAATGATAAAATTTCAATCTCTCTTGTGGATGTATTCTCCGTAAAATTAGATATTGCCAATGTATTAAAAGAAACATTTTTACAGTTGAAACATTAATCATTGCTGCCCATTGAGGTCATAACTCAGGTGCAACAAAGATGCAGTGCTAAATATTATTGGCCATAGTGTTAATGTCACATTTCACGAACTGCTGACAGTGAACACTCCATTATAATGGCTGTTGTCTACCATTTGAAATATCCTTGTGTTGCGCACAGCAATTTTATGCACAGAGGGTTTCTGTGTTCACATTAGAGAGATGTTTTGTTGTGAAGAAGTACTAGCAGTAACTCATAATTACCACATTGGTTTTCAGCTTTAAAAGAATCATACAAAACACTAGTACCATATAGCTCAAAAAACAACTGAAATAAAAATTTAGGTATTCAAACTTACAAATACTAAATTAGCACTTGCCAATAAAGTATTCAAGAAAACGTGTTGTGCTTAATTGCAATGCATAGTCTTAAAGGGGTGGTTTGGATTTTCTTAGTATCCATTATGGAGAACTACAATACTACCTTTACCTGCATTTTTGCACAGAAAAATGCTTACGTCTGGCCTGTATTAGTACCTATTTTTTTTCTTTCAAAAATTTTCCTTCCTAGCAATGAACTCAGTAATGTAACAAGCCAAACTAGATGGCAGCAGGTTTGACTTAATGTCTGTTGATACGTTTTACAATGCCTCTGTCTGGATTGGAGTGCATATTGTTGGTGTTTTACTGTTTTGTAAAAAGAGCCTTATTAACATTGTTTTGTAATATTGCCCTTTTTACAAAACACCATCGATACACGTATTTAAAAAAACGTATTTGGAAAATATGGCCAGTTGTCAGTTTGGTGGTTCCTATTCACTAAGGTTTATTCTGGATTTTTAATTGGGAAAAAAAAAATTCCCCTCTTGATTGGCTTATCCCTTCTGGGTAAAGGTTTTATTTTTCCAGTTTTTTATTTTAAACTTTTGTGAAAATGTTAACTTAAAAATGATACAAGTCTAATTCTCTTAAATTTTAAATAATGAGCTTAAGTGCCAAAAACTCTTAAAAGCATGGTACGCAATAGTGTTAGATGGGATTACTCGTCTGTGAAAGCTTTTTATTTTGTATATTATACTGTATCAAGATGCAGTAGGGTTGAGGAAAATATTTTCCTGGAAATCAAAGTGGCCAGCAGCAATGATGCTTCAAATTTCAGGGAGGGAGGTACACCAGATCGTTGATGGGGTAGATTTGTGCTGTACAAAAATTTAAGTAGTTATGACATCCAGATAAACTGAAGTTACATGGGAATAACATTGTGAAAAGCATTTTAATTTAGTGTGAAATTAAATTTCAGTCTCACTTGATTTGAGAAAATTAATTTTGATATGCAGTGTGCCACTCCTGAATACAAACATATTAATATGTAATGATTTTAGAAATACATGAATAAAAAGGGATTTGCTATTTTCTGCAGTAGCATCAGTGCATGATTACTGTGGCTGGCACACAAAAATGTTGTGAACAGGAAGGAGGGGGGGGGGGGGGGGTCACTTGAAATGAACTCTTCAGTTCACCACAACATCTGCCACATTTCGCCCACTTTTGAAACATTAACGAGTTTGATCTCGCCTGAAATTGAACATGTATATCATCGAGAGGCAAGTTGGTGTCATATCACCCCCATAGCTGCTGATGAAGCCTTAAAAATTTTCTTTCATCCAACCAAACAAAATTGAAATCAAAATTAAATTAGTTGAAATCACAATTGTTCATTAGAAATTAATTCATTTTGTTAATTTTGGCATGGTAATTTTAATTCTTTGGATTGATGGATCATTCTGTTGAAGACTACAGGTTTTGTTGGACTTATACTTAATTATTTTAATCTTGGTGTTCTATATAGTTTGAGCTGGCATGTTAGCGTTAGTGGAAGAGTCTTAAAGTCTATATTATAACTGGAAGTTGTTGCTCGTAACTGTGATGTCCAATTCCATCCAGCATGCAAGCATGCATGTGTCTGTTATCCAAGTTTTCCTACGTTGAACTGGCCTTAAAGGAGAGTACATTCATATATAGATGTGTACTTATACGTACTGTAGTTCATTCTATGATTGTAGAGTTTTGTGGCCCGTGGAACTAACGTTTGTTAACATTTTATTTTATGCCGTTCCATGGGCTTTTTTTTTTTACAAATGAAGTTCAAATTGGCATTTTAAATATTGTTGTAATAATTGTGAATGATCATTGACGTATTCAACTAATGGAACTTTTTACTGTATAAATAAAATAATATTGCTGTTAGTAGACATTTGTTTCTATATAGTGTTATACATTAACATTTGATCAGAAGACAGTATAGTAATTCAGTTTGTATTACTTCAATAAAATCCAAAATATGTTGCATATTAAAATAAAGATTGTTTCCGTTATTATCATTTTTTGGATATACAAAGTGTTGTGAGTTTAAAACATGTTGTAGTTAAAAATATTTTGCTTTGGTTTTTTGTTAGTAAACCTTTTTTCTTTGCCAAATTGAATGATGTAGAACAGTGTAGTTTATAATAAACTAGTTAGATATTTTCTTGTAGAACTGTTGGTTTAAATTTGATTACCTTTGATAATTTATGTATTTTGTGCAGGGTTTTTTTAGCTGTAAATAATGGTTAAGAATAAGATTACTGGAAATACCTCTTATGTGCAGTAGAAAACTTTTAAAGTGTATATTTGGGCTATATTTTATTCAAATGTTGAAAATGTTATTTGTTAACATATAAACAATTTTTGAAATAGGTGGAACTTCTGTGACCAATTGATACCTGAAAAGAGACATAAGAACATTGACCTGTTGATCTTTAGACAGCCATGTGTAGAATCACACTGTACAGGTTCTTTTTTGTCTATAGCATCTGTGACTATGGTGTCAGTGTTGCTGGTGTGTCCTGTGTTTTCCGTGTTATAGTTTTTCCTAGGGTGTTAGTGTCTACTGTTGTTACCAATGCCAATTTGGTCATAGTTTCGTGTTTCAATAAGATGAGAAACATTAAGTCAAAGTTTTGGAGAGAGATACCCAGTATTTTTATGGTTTGTATGGTCAGTTTCTTAATTTTTTTAATTGCAAAAGTTGGAGTGAATAGTTGGCCATTATTTTGGAGCCATTTGTATAGCCAGTGTTATCAGATGTTTTTCAATCGTAACAAATGTTCTCTGAATAGATGTTATTGGCCAAATATTTTAGCCTCAGCTGTGTAGACATTTTTTCCAAGTTACCAATTTTTTGTAGCCTGAAGTATATGTCAGTACATTGATTTTTCAGATTGTAGTATAGGTGAATGTTTTCTGAACTGGCCGTATTCATCAACGTATCTTGAATTAGAATTTATGGGTTAGTGTCAGTAAAGAGTGAATATTTTAAAGGTGTGCGGTATATTGGGTGTATTAATGCAATGAATCATGGGAAGTATCAGCTGATTTCATGCACATGTGACCAAAAATGTGATTGTATGAAAAGTCTATTTTATGTTAATACCACATACATAAAAATAATCATGATAAATTATGCTTATGACAATAATTATTTATTGCAAGTCAGCATCATCATACTTTGCTGCTCAAACTAAAATATACATTGAATTTGTACTCCATCAGTACTGGCTTTCTTTAAATTATTGTGTTTGCCTACACTTTGGTTGTTACTTAAAACGTTTTGATAACAAATCGGTAGACATAAAGAAATTTACTCAATTTGTTCACTCAGTTTATTTTTATGATATTATTCCAACTGCTGACAGAGACTGTTGGTAATTTATATTTTAAACAGGTTACGTTCTGAAACCTTATGATAATATTTCAGTATTGTCTTTTTTTAATCATGATCTCTCATCAAAATTGATGTCCTAGATTAATATAATCTCATTTAACGGGCTTTATGGCTTAGTTTTTTTAAGTTAAACAGTAGTAGTACATATTCTGGTGCTCATATCTTTGCTTTGTTGTGAAGTACAGAAAGCATCATGCTAAAAGAACTCCAATGTTTGGAGACTTACGGCTGTGCAACTTTGACATGTGTGAAATCAGCCAATCCTAATTGTTGTTCCCAGAATTCACTCTGCTCCGACATTACAGCCAGTGTTCTCTCTCTTTTGGCTGGTGCAGTCTCAATTGGTAGTAAGTGTAATGATTTTTGAGTGGCTAGTTAAGCCAATGTTTTGAAGTCATTTGTCATTTTTATCTTGGCTGTATGCTATTGGAAGGGTTATTTAAATCTCTGTTGTGAGGAGTGTATTTTGAGTCCTTAGTGGGTGTGAGACTAAAAGTAGTTAAGTCACATTAAATTCATGGGAAGAAGGGGATTAACTATACAAATTTGGATCATGTACTATGTGATATTAATAATGGAATTGAAACAATTCTCATAAATCGCCACTTATTTTTTTTTAATATATTTATTATTAAATTGTACAATGATTGAGCCCTTTTATTCAGTAAAGATGTCAAAATTATACCTCTTAATCAAGTATTGGTACTGTAAAGGTTATTTTTTGTTCTCCTGTAAACATTGAATGTTTTACAACTGTTTTGTAGCTGTTATGTAAGGTGTATGAAAACCCCCCCCCCCCCCCTTTTTTTTATTACAATTTTGATAAATGTTAAGTTTTTGAGATGTATGTTACCAGTTGCCAATATTAGAACTGTGGATAAAAATAGTTCTTTAAATTATTATTTACAAATTGCCGTTATACATACGCTGTTCTTACATACGTGTATCAAATTAAAATATCCTTATTCTTGTCGATATTTCCAATAATTTGTCAATTTGTTTCATTGTCGGTGTAAACATCAACTTTTTCATGTGCATTACGTAAAGTGTAATTTTGTTAGTGCCAATTATTTTGTAGTCCATTGGCATACTACGTGGCTGTAGTTGACATTAAATGTAAATCATTGCGATGAACAGTTTTATTATTTTAAATTATAAAACTTTAATAACTTGCACAATGTTTTGTAGCAAATAGGGAATTTTTTTGTTAAACATTAATTTTATTGTATTTATTGTTTTTGTGTGCTGACAGCACAAATATCTCTTGCAGGCCGCCTATTGGCCAGCTCTGCTATACACAAAAACTATGATTTAGCTGATTTATCACTTGGTTGCTTGTTCTCAAGTTCTGTCACATACCAAAATGATACAATATTGTGGGAAAGAGAGGGATTGGTTAGATGATTTTTGTTGTTGATACTAAAGAGACATTAAAGATACATGTTTGGCTTCTCTCTTTCTCTTTTTAATTTTTGTAACTCACCATTATTTTAAGGCTGCCCACCCCTACATGCTGTGCTGGGGATCTTTAAGGTTTCACAATGTTATTAGAAATGAACAGAAACAAGATATAATTCCGTCTGAATATAATTACGTCAAATTTATTTAAGGAAAATTTATAACAGATATTATTATAAAAAATATTAACATACAATATCAATTACATACTTAAACAGATCTCAGGTATATTCAGAAAGAAAAAAAATATGGGTCGACCCGAACTTCAATTATAAAAAGGTTTTATTTAAAAAAATACATAAATCAATAAAAAATACAAATATGTTTAAACCATCCCAGTATTCTGAAAGTCCAGAAATTATGTTTATATGATGAACTGCGTCTGACGGCGTAATTTAGGAAAGTTCAAAAAAAGGTTGAATGATACAGTAGCACTGGAGGTCGGGGCTTCGTTTTCCGGAGATCACTCGGGAACATGATGCCAGGGCGCCTGTGTATTGTAGAGGAAGTGTGATGAAAATGTCAATTCGGCGTTCGGCTCTCGGACCCTGTCTGCGAACAGTCCGAATCAAAACTGATCAGAACTAGAACACAGACAGTATAAACTGGGCAGAGAATGCCCGCAAAGTTAAGGGGAGGTTGGGGAAAGTCGCAGATCATCACTCACCAGACAGGGAAATCTGTTTCTATTTTCCAATGCGTCGCCAGCCAGGAACTGGAATCGGCGAATACGTGGATGGCGCGGACGTTTCTACCATTTCACAAAAAAAAAATGATTTAAAAGAAAATAACTATTATGTTTCTTACTGTGCAGACAGACTAAACTACATAAAGAAGATTACAGGGATAGCATCCCTTATTTAAGCGACTACATCGTCGGTTGCGGCTGGATGGAAGTCTTGCAGTGTCTCGTCGACTCGCCGATAATCGCAAACGGTCCGTCTGCAGTCGCGACGCGAAGTGTCTCGCGAAGAACCGCGTCTCGTAATTAAAAGTAAATGTTCAACCAAAAGTGGGGGTAGGAACTGGGACGTCCGGACCGAAAAGTTCCAAAGTTCCCCGAGTGAGCATCATAAAAAACTCTGACTTTGATGTCTCGAAGTTGGTAGCACTGGCCGACTTTAGCGCTACCTGTTGAGGGGTGTCTGAAATAAAAAAGAATCGACTCGCTCAAGACGTCTGCTCTAACCTGGGGATAAGGGCGAAGTCTAGTGCTGCACTCTGGCGGCCTACAGGGGTCAAGAGGGAGTTAGCAAGCTCGCCCACAGGTGTCGCGGGCGTGAGCTCCACGGGCTCGCCAAAAGAGAATAAGTTACTAAGTCCGCCGCTAGATGTTGTGTGTTGTCCATCTTGGCACACACATTTTTTATGCAAGTCGTCCTCGGAAGTTGGTCGCTGCCTGGCGAGGTGTATGACCGGTCAATGATCTTAGATAAATTCTTAGAACAGAAGGGGGGGGGGGAGTAAGGCGGGGGGGGAGTAAGGCGGGGGGGGAGAAATCGCAACCGGGCTGGGAACGGGCGTCCATGACGTGACTTTTGAGGAGTGAACCTAAGACGTATTCGTGACGGTAAAGGCTATGGTCAGCTCGTCTCTGAGAAATGGTAACAGCTCGTCCAGAGCTGCTGTATGCAGTTTTAGTCATGAAGTGAAGTAATATTACAAGCCTGGGACGTGCCTGCAAGCGAGGTAAATGTTAAACGGGCCGCCAACGAAGTCTTAGATTTGCAAAAGCTCAGATAGGTCTCTGGGAAAGGGTGCCTCGGTCTAACTGGCACAAAGTTTAACTAAGGAGATTACACCAGCCTAACAAAGAGTAAATCACCCAAAGTAACCAAATTATAAAGTGATAAAATTTCCAAAAATAATTTAAAATTATATGAACAATAATAAAAAAAGTGCCGAAATACCAAATTTCTGGCACAACGCTTTCAGGTCATAACTAGTTTAGGCATCATTAAGTTTTTTTAAGCTGTACATACCGAAAAGGTAGGCACAAGGCTCTTCATACTATTAATTTTTTCATCAATTTTCTTTAAATTTTATTTCAAGACAATTTAATGCCAAGTGGTATCGCAGAATCACTATCACTTCTGTGATAAGAGTTTAAAATAAACAATTTTGATCAAATGATTTAAATTAGAGCACACACTAAATATTATTTGATGTTAGATGAAATTCTTTTTCGTCAGTAGCTTTTATGTTATATTTCTTTTGTGCTGAGATGCTTCGTTTGTAATGCATATTTTTTAATACTGTAAAACCAACATATTATTGACTACTAATACATTAGTATTAACTAAATGTGCAGGTTTAGTTACAGATAAAACCAATTTTTTATTGGAAACCGTTTTTGTTTTTTAAGTTAACCATTTTTTAAAAAAATATTATAATTGTCATTGAAAAATATCATTAAATTTTTTGTATCATGTTTATAATTTTTGTGCTTTTATTTGGCATGGATTATTTGGTCACATCAAACATAAAAACAGTAAATTAGTTTTTAAAAATTGTAATTACAATATATGCCAGGTTGTGTTAGTTGGGGCCAAGGAGACCACACATACTAAATTCATATAAAAAATGTGACTAAGCAAACTAATGACTTACTCCTGTATATTGCTACTGGTTCTAACAAAAATTTAAACTCTCTTCTCAACCAAATCAACATTTTGTCTTAGTATGTTGGAATGACTCCATAAATCACGTATGATCAGGTGAAATTGTATAGCTTTGTAAATGAATATGTAATAATCACTAATTATGAGAAAGAAAATCCAATAGATCTGAAAGAAAAAAAAAATGGTTTGTTTAATCTCATCCGACATGAAAACCTTTGGTTGATTTTCTTTTTAACCACTCAAAGTTTTAAATTATTTGAATTTAAATGCCTTAAATGTTTTGAGATGTGATAGATTCACCTTACTGCCTGCCAGATTTACACATTTCTGTGTATGTATTTCTATTGTTCTGTTTGGCGTCCCACACAGTTTGTATTACTCATCCACGGTGCCTGGGTAGCGTCGCTGCAGTTTCACCTTGTTAAAGTATGAGTTCTTTTTTGTCTAGCCTCCACAATGCACAAAATTCACCTCACAGTGCCACAAACAGTAAACCTTTAATAATGAAGGAAACCAATCTCACTGAAACATATATTTTCACTAGTTAATTAAACCAGCATCGTAGGCAATTTGTGTCACTTCAGGACTTAACACGGACCGAGGTGGCACAGTGGTTGAGTTCTCCATCCGGGTTCGAATAACTTTTCCATCCATCCTGATTTCAGTTTCCACAGTTTCCTGAGATGACTTCGGCAAATGCAGGGCTAGTAGCCCCTGACATGTTCGCTCCCCAACTCCCCTGACTTTTATTTTTTGACCATCTCTGGCGACCGCATTGTCTACAATACAGAAAACCAAAAATTTAAAATTTAAAATTTAAAAAAAAAAATTGGGTGAGAAGGGAAAATGAAAAATACATTATCTTTTGAAAGATTTGTGCAATGGGAGTGCATGATTTGATGTAGGCTTTTGGACATACGCCATTGCTTAGCACAAGTATGTCTGTAGAAGAAAACTACAAAAAAAAAAACACAAATGACAAAAAACACAAATTAAGCAAAAAATTGCTGTTGTCAGGATTTAACGCCACATAATACTCCACAACAGGAATATGGTCAACAAACAAAGAAAAACAAAGAAAAATGTACTAACAGAACGAAAAAAAACCCACAAATGATGATAGCACAAAAATACCGAACCCAAAAAATTTAGCACAACAGTTGAAACGAGACAAAAACACAGCAAAACGAAAAGACGAAACAAACACAATAGTTTTCCAAAAACAAAAACACAAAAGAGAAACGAAAAAAAATCCCACAAATGATGACAGCACAAAAATATTGAACCCAAAAAAATTCAGCACAACAGTCAAAACGAGACAAAAACACGACCAAACGAAAAGACGAAACAATCACAACCATTTTCTAAAACAGAAACAAGCAACGTTTTGGGAACTGCTATCTGCTCCCGTCCTCAGGCAGGATAAATACATTTTCATCTGGTAATTAAGATATATCCCTACTCTGGATTAGGAAATACTTTATTGTTTATATGAACTGAGATTTAATATAATTTTTCAGGTATAAATCAAAGCATTTAATGATTCATATTTTAGGTGAGTTCTGCCTCTATTATTACTATATTGTTAAGACTAGCCCGATCCCAAAGGAACTATATTGTTAGCTCATGATTGCTGTATTACTGTTTGTTATTTTATTCTTAAGTTTTGAAGTAAATGTTTGTGTAAGAAAATATTTGATTTTTTTATATTGATAACAAATAATTTTTTTAGTGCTGTAAAATGTTTATTTAAGAACATACTAATGTTTTGTTTTCTCTTATTTTTTACATTTTGAGCTTAAAATATGTCCCACCACAAAGCTGTTAAAAATATTTGTTCACCTTCGTTTTAACGTAAACATTTATTTTGTGGTAACTATACTAGCTAAAATGATTATTTTTTAAGCTCCTTAGGTTTTTTATGCTTACATTACTTTTATTTGTTTTTTGCAATTGCTTGTTGCTAAAAAAGAAGAGAAGCCGAGTAGCTAGATGAAAACTTCGTAAATATCCTGCAGTGCATGTACCTGATTTGATTCTGTGATCTTAACGCACATGACTGTTGTCTACTGCTTGGTATTTCTTCCAGGCATTTTTCCAGGAGGGCTTCGCACTCTAGGGCTATAACCTTCCCTCTCCTAAAGAGGATTTGTTTAAGTTGAATAGTTTTAGTTAGTTGGCTGGTATGAATCTAAAAAACATAAGTTTTTTTATGTATCATATTAGCATACTAAAAACATAGTAACTGAATGATAATTGTACTTGTTTTAAGGTTACTGTTGATGACATTCATGGAGCAAGTAGTTCACCCCGCAATGTTAATTTGCCTCCTGTCCAGTGTGGTTGTTTGAAGGTGTGTCATCAATGCAGTTCCTTGCAGTTAACATTTTGAAGGTGCTGTGGTATGCTGCGTGGTGTGTTTGGTGTAGGGGAGTAGTGTTGTTAATGTTTCACAAGCGATGCACGAGGATAGAGAGATTGACACGATGGATTGTCACTACCACCTTTCAGTCAACAGAGGAGTAATGATTGGCTCAAATCATACAGCCTGTATTTTTTTATTATTATTCACAAATGTATTATATTTACTGAAGCAGTAAGACTAAAGTCAGTTAACTTATTCCAAATTTTGTGTACGAGTGACATGGTGTGAGCTTTCTATCCTTGGCTGACCATATGCAATGGCTCCTTCATGCCCTCTCGTTGACCGAAGGTTTGCGGAGACTGCGACGCTGCTTGCTTTTTGCGCCTTAGCCAATCGGGGAAGTCATTACAAGTGATTGCTGCGTGATAGCATTGTGTTTGCAAGCGTGAGTTATGTTTAGTTGGAGTCTTTTAACTCCTGTGATGAGCAAGCAGCGTGTTCCCAGCAGCCATTGTCTGCCGGGTAGTGACAATTACCATTGTGTCTGTCTTTCAGCTTCCGGAGTGTCCCTCCCCTTGTCATGGACATGGAGTATGACTTCATGGGTAGCGAATTGCATTCGTCCATCGATGATACTGCCATCGACTTCAACGTTCTCGGTTTCGGGGATTTCACGCAGTCCTACAACAGACCCCAGTGAAGCGAGCGAGGAAACTTTGACGACCAAGTCGAGAGTCTCTTAGAAATTGATGGTTTGGCTTTAAAGTGAATTGTTTTAGACAGTGGTTTAATGCATTGCAGTTGCATCTGCAGGATCAAAAAAATATTTTTAATGTTATTATTTTTTTAAATTCAAGGTTGCTAAAGAGTTTATGTACATAGATGTTTATGTAATTTTTATTGCTGTTTTTAGTTGTCTCTGTGAAGCTTCATGAGCAAAGCAGTGACTTCTTAATCTTGTCTTTGTTACAAACATTAATAATTTTTAGATTATGATATAAAGAAAAAAATAGGATAAAGCTGTATTAAGTTTTATAAGTAATATTGTTTGTTTTCTCTTGCTTTTTCCATTGTTTTTAAATGTGTTTTTGTAGATAATATTTGTGATTTTGGAGCTGCCACCAAGAAGTGCAGTTTTGTCTGTGATCATATTGTCTTTTTTGGAAAAAGTGGAAAATAATATTTCAGACTTTCTTAGACCTATGTAGTAAGCAGTGCTATCCTGGCGAAAGAAGGTTGTGTTTCTAGGCATTGATACATTACTATCTTGGTTTTTCCTTAGTGATTTCTCTTATCTATATTAAATATTTTTTAAAATTGGATTTTCTCGAAATGAGCACAATTAACGTGTTGTGCTTGTTTGTTTGTAGTATACCGGTAATTCCATTGACATTGACTGGACTTTTTCATGAAGGTTTAAATTACATAGGATAATTCGTGGTGGGTAGTATGGACCCTTGTATCGAGGTAAATATTGAGCCCCTTGAAAAATTTAATAGGTAGCAGGTGATGGTTATAACTTGGATCGCCTGTTGAAAACTACTGGTTTTTTTAGTAATGTAAGCATTTCTTTCATTTATCTTGTCTGCAAACATAAAAGCAGTGCAGTAAATGTCAGGTGCATGCTTTGTAGTGTCTGAGCACAAACAGCAAGTGCTCTTATACCAGGCAAGAGAGGTGCAGTTGGCAGTCACTTTCACATTCTTGAGATACGTTAAAAAAATGTGCTTGGTCGCCATAGTTAGGCTCAATGAAGCCAACTCATGAAAGCAAAGTTCTTCTTACATCAAAAGTGTATGACTCGTAAAGTTAGAATTTGTTAGATGTACTGATTACATCATAAAACAATGAAGCATTAACTGAGAAAACTTTAGTTGGTGTGCAAAGTTAATACAAAATCTTTGGTGAATATTGACAGATTTTTGAGCAAAGAACTGTTACAACATTTAGAGTTGTCATAAAAAAAATTAATGCTGTACATGTGAGCATTAGAGAATTGAATGCCAATATCGTGTAAAAAGTAGGCCTGTGATATTTCAAATTTAAAATAATTCTACATCCTTTTGAAATAATGAATATTGAATTTTATTTGAAGTGTAGTGAAATTGTTGTCACCTTGTATGAGTATCAATATTTAGGTAAAGAATTATATTTGTACAAAAATAAATTATATATACACCCATTTTCATTATGTTAATGGGCCAATTTAATTAGCATTAGTTCATTTAAACATGTGCAAGTGAACATCTGCTATGTAAAATTTTTTCATAATTTCTGTGTTTTGTTGTTTGTGTGTGTATAACCAATATATGTGATATATCCATTACTGTTGCACGAAAGCACACTTATTTGTAAATTATATAACTGATATACATATATATATATATTTCCGTACAACATTTTTCCCACTCTTGCTTGTCAATTTTAATATTTGTATTCAAACTTAAAAAAAAACTTATATGTATTCACACAGGCCTATTAAAATGCACTTGTCTTTAAGAAACAACACTGCCAAATGCACTGTCGAGAGCCAAGATGTTCATCATCAAATTGGTGATTGAGCCAGTAGTTGTACTGGTTTTAAGGGGTTAGTTTGTGCAAAGAACGTGTGTTTGCTTATTGTTAATTGGCTGTGTGTACGAGATACCAAGATCATATGGTTTAAAGGTTTCAGGTCGCTTTGTTTGCGATTCTTAACGTGTTTCTGTGATGGCTGTGCCTGTTGCACCCATTTACAGTGGGCTCCTGTAGTGCAGAGGACAATGTGCTTGCCCTGTTACAAGCAGGCTATCATGGATTTAATTTGTGCTAGGATGCAAATAGTTCTGTGTAAGCATATGTTGCTGTGGAAATCCGTCTTCAAAATAGCCTGAAAGCATTATTATTGGAAATGTTTTAATCAGCAGAGTGAAGTGCAGAAAATAATTGGTAAATATTTATGGGAATTGGGAAGTTAATTCAGACAAGATGGTGCAAAAAAGTAAATGCTCTCAGGAACAATTTATATCTGCTGGTACAGATTAATATTGGCTGCTTAACATGTTTAAATACCTGTTGTATATTAAGCTGTTTTGACAATTCATATATTTTGTCGTTGCAGTTGCATTAGAATATGGCACATGTTGCTGCATGCTTAGTGTCTTAATCCCCAAAAAATTGACATCAGTAAAATCAATATGTATTTTGGTAATTTCTTCAAAAATTAATTTTGTTGTAGGGAAATGTGCACATTCTACACAGACATTCCCAAAGAACAAATGTTTTCTTTCATTTAACTACATGCATCTTTGACTTAGAAGTTTTTGTATGTTGACAGTATAATTGCAATTTTTATTGCAGTTTTAATTAAAAATGTCAATGTAGTGAGTGTAATTTCATGGTTATGAAATGGGTATACTAAGTTCAGCTGACGTCTGTAAAGGTGATTGATAGTGATGGTGAAAGAATTAAAAATTAAGTATTATAGAAGTAAACTAAATTGTATGCTTAAAAAAAATTGTGTTTTCCAACCTCTTGCAAGAAAACCATTTTTATAACTGCCAAAAAGTTGGTCTTTAACCAGTTAAACCCCTGTAAAAGTATAAATTATAATAATATATCATTGTGAACATTAAACTGATTAAATCACATTTGTTTAAAGTGTGATAAAATCATAGTGGGATAAAACACAATTTTTTTCTTATGGTTGTATATAATGCATACATTACTACATTAAATAACATTTATATCTATCTGAAGCTCTGCCACGAAAAATTGTCTTTACGTCAAGTTAGTTTATAGACTTGGGGTAATAGCCACTGTGTATAAAGCTATTTATGCAGTTACTAATGTATCACTGTGAAGTACGTGAAAACTATTACTGGTTATGTTGCACATTTTCAGTGAGTTAGTGTCAAAGTGTTGTAATACAGTAGAATCTGTTTACAAAGTTTCACAGTGAACATTCAACACACCTATTAGGAAAAGTTATTATGTAAGTTCTGTGGGCTGAAAAATCATATCTGAATGGGAAATTTAACTGCAAAGGCAATATTGAGGTAAATAGGTACCGTACTTTGTGATTGGGTTCAGCTGTATAAATTTGCACATTGATTTGGACTGCAAAATACTGGAATAACTTGCATACTACTGTTAAGTTGTATTAGTAATTGTATAGTTATTTAATAAAAAATTATTGTGTATTCATACAGAAGTTTAAGGAAGATGCTAAACACTATCTTTGTGTTTGATCTTTCTGGTGCTAGAATTTTCGTAAACTAAATGATACTAGTTAATATTTTTCACATTGTAGTAAAGTACAACTATATTATTAAAATAGTATATTTTTTCCAGTTGCACTTGAGCTAGAATTAGTAGTTACTCTTAGACAATCACATTGATAATTATATGTAGTATACTTGCACCAGGTCTGATATGAATTAATAAAAGAAAAGTAAGGGTGTAGGTATGTAGTTTTTTTTAATAGTGTTATTGAATTATTGGTAACATATTAAATTAAAAATTGATATTGATATGACTTTGTAAATTTTTATTCAAATATTTATATTTAAAAAATAATAGTACTTTGGTCTTTAATAGTCTGTTTTTTAACTAAAAAAAATTGTATTAATTTTATTCTTTGTGATATAATGATTTTTTTATAACTTTTTAGAAACAGAAGGTCTGAAGTTCTGCAGACCTGAAAATTTGGTGCTCATATAATTTTACATAGAAATGTAGGGATTTCGTTATTAGAAAGTTATCATGTTTAAGTTTTTATTCTAAAAAATTAAAGCAAGGGCTTCCATTTTACATTATTTTATTTTGTTACATAGTTGAATTGGAAGTTAAGTACGTACAGTGTATTTATGAACTTAAATATGGAAGGACATATAAATTATTTTCATTTACACACAATGAAAGGTGCTAAATTTGGCAAGAGATTTTTTGTAGGTTTTCCTGTAAATGCTTGTTGCTGGACTTCTTTATGCCTGTAATTCCTTAATTTTTTTTAAAAGAACAGGCCATTCTTTTAAGGCTATTATAGTTACTGTATTTATACGAGATGAGGTCAGTGCAGAGAATAGCTCTGCAAAGTAAACAAATCAAAAATTAACGAGTCATTTAAATTATAAAATAGAATTATTTTTATTTAGTTTTTGTGTAGCATTTTAAAAATTAATTTTAAAGTTATTTTTAAGCATTAAAGCAAGATTTATGAAAAAACTGTAATAGTATGCTGTATAATTGAAGAATTACTGTATTTTTCAAACAGGTTGCAGTTTTTTATGCAGGTTTTTCTTTATTCTCCTGTTACTCTAGTAGTTTTGTAGTAAACTAAATGCTTGTTAGTTTTGCAGTTGTTTGTCTAGAGTTGAGTACGAATTGCTGAGGTAGAGTGGACTGTTATTTGTGCAGCTACATATGTGGCTTTCAAATCTGCGTAGATATTGTGCCAAATTATGTGGTTTAGCAACTATGCAGCTGTCACAAGTTATGTAATTAGTTTCTGAACAGATGGTTGCACAGTTTTCAACTTGGAAATAGTGCCTTCTGTTTGAAATCCAATAGTGCTTTTAGCACATCAATAATTTTAAAAAAAATGTTTTGTTTATGTTTTAATTTTAAATTGATTTTATGATTAGCAGTTAGTTATTTTTGCACAAAAATAAAGAGCTGTATGAAGTTTAAGCCTATACTTTTATTATAATTTATTTAACGGCTCTTTGAACTAGTTAAAAACATTTTGGTTGACTTTTAAGTACAAAATATTGTCTGTGTTAATTAACAGTTTGTAATTAAAACTCATTAAAAAATTTATACAAAAAAAAGTTTTGGTGGTTTAAGGCTCACACACCATTTCAATAAATTTCTGTTAATTCATTTCTATATACTTAGTACATGCTTTAAATAAGACAATTCTTCTCCAATGAGATTCGTACTAAACAAAATATTATATAATTTATTTGAGCAGGTTACTCTTTGCAACTGTCAAAAATTTTATTATATATATATATATATATATATATATATATATATATATATATATATATATATATTCTATATAATGCTGATTGTTTCATGTTTCAAAATAAGAGTTGACTTTCAAATTTTCTACGGCTGAATATGTGTGCAAGTTCTGTTTTCGGTATATTAAATATTTCTATACTAGCTTTTACCCGCGGCTTTGCTCGCGTTATGTCCTTAAGTATCAAAGATCATTGCAAAGAAAAGAAAATAATATGGTAATTGTTTTTTTTATTGCGTGACTGAAATCATCAGTATTTAAAAATTCTAACATCCGATTTAGCTTAAAAAGCTGAAAACATGTTTTATTGAAATATGTTTCACTATTACAAAAAAAAAATTTAAAAAGTTCAAAGTATTAATGTAGAATAAAAAATAAATTAATTAATATTCTGCCCCAATTGTGTGATACGAAGCCTCGTTTCATTACATAGTCGAGGAGCATCTAGATTTCGTATAAGCGTAACTTATAGGCCTACATTTAGTTTCATTTGAAGTTTATGTGAGGTACACCCGAAAGTTCAAGTGAATTTAAAAACTCCAAAGGATATGAAGTGCTTTGTTCTGTATCCATGATTGTATCTATTGACAAATACTCCATTTCCCCTTGCACCTCTTTTAAAATATAAGTGTAGATTTTATTAACAATATAAATTTTTTGGCTCCAATATTGCTCTTGCGTACAACCACGATCACTATTCAAATTTTGCTGCAAGTCCGGGAAACTTGAGTGATTAGATCCACATCATTTTCACTAAATTACAAAATTCTCTTGAAAGTGAAATATAACTTTCAGCATAAATGTCCAAACAACAATCACTGAAGTAAATAGGCACCTAACCTCAAAAATTTAAAAAGTTATGTATTGCTTGGCGGTGACAGAAAAATAAAATTGAATAGTAAATTGACCGCCGGTATTATATTATTAAATTAGCGAATTCTTTAATTTACTTATTGAAACATCAGATGGCGTTAAATGCCATTCAAATTACTTAAACTCGCAGTCAGACGATCATACATACAAATATAAATTTTTTTGCCCTTCGGAAAAAAAAAATATATATTTTTTTCAATAAAAAGTATCCTATGTTACTTCTAATACCTCCAAGAAAATGTGTACAAAGTTTCATGATGATCGGTTAAGTAGTTTTCGCGTGAAAGCGTAACAAACAAACTTACATTCACATTTATAATATTAGTAGGGATTAAAATATCTTGGACTAACATAGAAGTTAAAACTTTTCAAGACAATCAAGATCAAGCCTAAAGTAAGGTAACTTGCGAAAAATCTCATTTACATATTTTAAACAAAAATGTGAAGTAATTACTTTTTAACTGTCATTTGTTTCTATAAAGCACACTTTCTAGTCTTTTTTATTATGTAAATAAAAAAAATTTCCTATGATTTTTGTTAAGAAAATTCATTTAAGTTGTGGAATAAAGCAGGTTTAACCAGGAGAGTAGCAACTATGAATGACTTACAAAACCGTGATTTGTTTTGAAAGATATAAAACAGTAGCTTAGTTATTGATGATTAGGTAAAATAAGTAACTACAGTAAGTAAGTGTACATATTTTCTTAATGTAATACTACAAATTTTCATAAAAACTTTTAATGCTTGTGTTTGGTGGTATTGTTTATAACTAAATAAAATGCAAGATTATGCCTATGAAAGAATTCATGAGCATTGCATTTTCTGTAGTGTATATAACACACTTTATTTTCTTGGTATCATTCTATTATTTTCATGGTTACATTGTTTTGGGAGCTATTGTTTCCTCAGAATACAGCAGTGCAATGTACCAGTAGCTCTTAAGCTTTGCATAGTCCATAGTGTTTATTTGTGAGACTGCTCAATGTAAACTGTACTTCTTAATATATTAACAATATGCATTTCAAACCTGATTCATGTCGGCTACTTGTAAGTTTACGAACCAGTTAAGTAAGTTATTTTAACAAATTTTTGGTTTTTAGATACAGGCATTTTTTTTTATAAAGATGTTTTAAATTGTGCATTGAACTATTACAATCTATGGCTCTTGCTATTTATTGTCATTCCTGATAGTAAAACTAGTATGTCAAAAGAAAGTTCTGAAAATATTTTGTGTACTATGGTATCATACATCATGCAGTCCAGTCATGCTTTTTACTTTATTTTAATGAAAACTTAAAAAATACACCTGTAGCTAGTTTCAGTGCACATTATTTTCTAAATGGCATCATGATGTCAACCTGAATATTAAGTAAATTAACTTAGCTCAACTTATCATGATCAAAACTCAGAACTTTTATGTCTAGGTTCAACTTGCTACCATGTCCATAACAAATGCTGATATGATTTCTTTGTGTTGCTTCGTTGCTTCAGTGTGAAGTATGTAGATTTCACAGTTAAGAGAGATTTCACTGGAAAGAACACTCATTAAAATATATTACTGTTTATAAACATATTATATACCACCTATATTAAGTTGAAAATAGTAGACTTTTGACCACACACGTTACATTGTATTAATTAAAATCCTTCACTGTAAGCAGGAAAACATTATGAGCGTTCTCAATGTTGAAAGTTTAGTTCTCTGGAATAATGTGTATATTTTGAGAATGTAAATTGGTCTCAGATATTATATGAAAACCTTTTTTAAGTACTAAAACAATTTTTTTTTTATCTCTTGCCAACCTGCTAAATTTAAGGTGGTTGTAATTTTTATGTTCCCAACTAACATTTCTTATAGAAGTTTTATTAATTATGCAGTTAGTAATTTGATTTTTTTGTTTACTTTCTAAGATGCTCATGTTAATTACAAGTGTGTGTTAATTTTTATAAAGCAGTTTCTGAAAATTGTTTTTGCTGAAGATCTTAATTACTTCAAAATTTGTAGAGCCATGAAGATCATAGCAACTCTGTGCTTTGAAGCATGTTAAAAAATATTTTGAATCACAACTCGCATATAAGTGCTTATGATAATGTTTTTAGTCTGACTGGTATAAATTCTGGGTAATTTCAATGTGACACATCTCTATTCTCTAGTTATTATATAACGTATATATCTAGTTGAAACTAAATGTTTCTCCTTGTACTTTATGCTGATTTGCACTAGATGGTTCTGAAAGCTAGTGCATTCAGAAACCTTTATTTTATTGACCTTAGATTAATTTAACCCCCAGTCACTTAAAGAGTAACTAATTTATAAAAAATGGTAGTAGTTTTCTTTTGGTGTAAGAAAAGTGGTTGGAGGTTTTTTCCCCCCATATATTTGTCAACCTATATTTGAGAAATGTATATTCTTGTTGAGATTGTATATGCTGACATGATGTGCACTGTAGTACAAATAGTGAAAGTGGTAATAGATAACGTTATTGTGTGGAATAAAGTTTTTGGTGCACTGTGATGAGGACATTGAAGTGAAGATATGATGCATGCGTTTGAATAATGTTAGAGTTCACTTTGGAACATCAACATGCATCACTTACTAATTGGCTCATATTGTTAGGAAACTAATTGGGTGAATTTGAGTGCTAAGGATTTTTCAGTTTGGTTTTTTAGGTATTGAAAGAAAATTGTGGAGGAACTTTGTGTAAGCTTTGTACAAATTTTTGACAACGAATAGTATTCAGACATCCCTTCATAACGGTTGCATCAAAGTTGATTCAGACTAATAGATTTTGCTATCTTGTGTTATGTGTATTTTTGTTTTGCTCTGTTTTGAATGAAGGCAATTGTTGTTGAACTTTTTTATATATTATATATATTGAATAGGTTTATGGTTGGTGTAAACTTTGTAGCAAGATGTGTTGTGACAGTAGCGTGAATTCTAGATGATGGCGTATTGTTACCAAGGAATGTAATGTTTTGTACAACCATCTGAGAGGTTGCTTTGTTTGCTTGTGATTTTGTAGCTATCTAACGATAGAGTAAACATTTTCATTCAAGTTTAATTCTTCATATGTAAAATGTCTTAGTCTGCTTAGCGTTTCTTTTCTTCTGAGATTTTTCTGTAACAAATATTAAACGTACATCAAGATCAGATTTGTACTTAAGTGACAAGTGCTAATGTCTGGTTGTAAAAATAATAAATGTTCTCTTTCTTACATGATATAGTTTTATTAAGTTTTGTATAACAAGTTTTCCTATTTTTCACACCACATGGGGTCTATTCCACAAATCTAAAAGTACTTATCCTCATCATTAAATAATTAGCCACAGTCAAGCTTGCTACACCTACAAAGCTATTTGGCTACTGGTGAGGCCATGCCCTTGTAAGTGTTGGTGTGCCAGACGTTTCTGCATGCCTATAGGGGCTGTGATTGGTCCCCGAGATCAGCCCTGATTGGAGAATGGTGTGGCCAATGAGGAAAAATGTGCTTTGTGGGTATAGCAAGCTTGACTGTGGCTAATTCTTTAATGATATCAGAAATTCCAAAACTTTGTATTCTCCCACAAAAGTTAAAGGTTTTTGTTCTTTAATTTAACTTTGTTTGAGTCTTTGCACATCCTTAGAACGTCATTGCATTTGAGGTCTGGGCTAGAGGGCTTGATTTACCTTGATACAAGAACTACTGTATATGCGTCACCGTATGAAGTGCACACAGACCCAACAGAGACTCCTCTCGGGGCGTGAAATTGCCCGTGTGGGAGCGAGATTCAGACCCTCTAAATTTTGCACGCCAATTGCCTAGACCTGTCCTGCTTTCAGCGTCGGGCACGCCACCATGCAGTAGATGTTATACACATGGGCAAAAAAAGAGGAATGCCATTAAATCACGTCTAGGTTTATTAAGAAGTTACATGCTCCCGTACACATTGACCTTCAAACAGTTAAAAAGCCAGAGGCACGAATCGGTTAAGGTTGTGGTGTGGTACATACACGTGGCTACACAAGAATAACGTAAGGGTGATTAAATACTCGCGGAGAGCAATAATAATAATAATAAGCAACCTGCCGGCCAAGAGTAGTCCCGAGGAGAAGCGTAAAAATATTTGAAGACTTAAAAAAAAGAATGGAAAATATCAGTGAATACCAGCGGTGAGGTCCCCGGGGTGCTGGTGTGTCGCTCTCGGCATGTCATGACGATGGATTGGGGCGAGTGAACAGGGGCGTAGCCAGGGGGCGGTTTTAAGGGTTCAAACCCCCCCACCCCCCCCAAGCACCAAATCTTTAATTAATTTCTTATTCATCCTCAAACAAATTTCATATCAAAATTAATAAAATTTTTACCATTACAATATTTAAATTGAAGTACCGAAAACTGCTAAAATAGCACTATTTTACACCTTAAAATCCAAATTTTCCCGGGGGAGGACCCCCGTTATAATACGGGGGGGGGGGGGGGGGGGGGCATGCTTCTTAACACCCCCCATACACAAATCCTGGCTACGCCACTGCGAGTGAATGCTCCGCATGGGCCACATGGTGTCTCTCATGCCGAACCAAACTACCATTACTTTTTTATGATTGCGTGCCAAGATGCTAGAATGATTAAAATATAGTTATTTAAAAATTAATAATCAAACAAAGTCTAGCTTTGGCCAGACTAAGTGTATGCCTCAGGACAGTTTGGTGCCATCGTTATTTTATGCAAAATTAAATACAAGATTCATTAAACAAAACCTTCCCAGCTGATCTGCCATGTAACACAATGCTTAGGATAAAAAATAAAGGTTTACAATTTAATTTATAATTACAGCAAAACCCCTTATTTGCACTTTTCATGAGGACAACGTAAAAAAGCGGGAAAGTGTAAATAAAGGGAAAAGTAAGAAATACGTTAAAGTTGATTAAAATACAATCGCATCCTGCAGCGTTCATAACAAATACGGGCTACATTACACATACGCATTGCACCACAGTAAAAAAACTTTAAAAAAGGGCCGCAAATTGGAAATTTACCGTAATAGCGCGCCGTGCGCCAAGAAAGGTCATTGTACTCGATCAGCTGTTGTTACGGCGCGGCGTCTGTTCTCTGAGCTGCGCATGCGCAGTATAACTCACTCAACGCTCCGCCCAGACTCGTGACGTTCCATCAGCAGCCAGCCAATAGATGCGAGCTTAGCGGAAAAAAATATAAGCTTTACCTCCCGTGTACCAGTTTATTGGTATACGCACCAGTTTTCTCGCTGCCGTGACATGTTCAAGTTTACGTTCATCTTGATGTCTTGATACCAAAAATTAATTATTTACGATCCTCAGAAATAAATGGTTAGTTAAAAAAATATGCGTCAACTGTACATTATTTCCGAAATTATAAAATACGTTTAAAACATTTACCAAGACTCCGCTCATTTTATCTAGTGAAGTTATGTCTCGTACCAGTATTTCGGCTAAGTTGTGACATAAATATAGTATCAGAACGTTTATACATTCGTGAGTTTACGTTTTTCCCGATTGCATTTTAGATTGTCTCCTGCTATAATTACTTGGACTTTTACACGCCTAGGCTTAAATTATTATGTGTTTAGAAATAAAAGCAACTTTTCATGTTATAAAATATGTTTATTTTGCGGTTTAAAATGTTCACTGCCGACTATAAAAGTTACGTTTTTCACAATGTTTTTAGGCCTACTATGGTTGTTACGTGACGTAAATAGCGGGATGGATTCGATTTTTAAGACGTAATTCGCGTGAAAGTATTGTATTGGATTAAATGGGAACCAAACGGGACCTGAAGAATATAGTGTAAATAACGGGAAAACGTAAATAACGGTAACGTAAATAAGGGGTTTCACTGTATGTAATTTATAATTGTGCTACATGTCGGCAGTGCAAATGCCAGGAAGGAGTGGTTAGGGATGCCATGGGACCGCAAAGGAGCGGAGTCTGTCCAGGCTAAAAGGGGCAAAGCCCTGGTCGATGTTACATTTGTGGTGGGAAAAGAAATAATTTATTAAAAAAAATTATGTCAGTTTATTAAAAGTATAAAATCTTTAACAACCTTAAGCTGTCAATACTTACAATTTCATATTTTATAAAATCCAATACATGAAACACATTTAGTTCATTCTATCAAACAATTCTTTAAAAATAAAGGGGGGGGGGGGGGGGGGGGCAAGAAAGATATCAATGACAAACTATTACTGGGGTTAGGAGAGTGCAAATTCTAATTAAAGTAATTCCAAAACCAAAACCATTACAATTTTAACTTTTGTATATTTGTATCTAATTTTTCAGGCATGAGGAGAAACTGTAATGAATGCCAGCCAACCTCCACACATATAATTCATGAAAACTTACGTATAAAACTGGTTGTCATAACCTAATCCTAATATGTTTGAGTTTTCCTTGATTGACTAAGCAACAAATGTCATTCATAATTTTTGCTACAGTGCTAAATCCTCAAAAAAAATCTATATATATATATATTATTAGCTTGTTCAAATGCAGAAATCAGTATGGTGGCTGTTGTGTACAAGTCATAGGTAGGGACCAACTTTTTTGGTGAATAGTGATAAAACTGAACACCGAAATGTGCATCAATACATCATGTAATATCAAACTAAATCATGAAAGAAAATAGAATTTAAACAAAACTCAATTAAAATTTACCTAAATTAACTGACATCCAAAATTATATGAATGCCATTTTTATTACAAATTTTTAAAACAATATTTGGACCAAGGGAGTTGTGAAACTTAACAATGTTCTTAGATTGATATAACATATAAATTACCTACAAATTCTTTTGAATACAGTATTTAAATGTCTGCAGAGCAATTTTGCCCTAGAAATTAATATAACTGATTATTTATTTTAAAAACTGAGTTTATCATTAGAAAACAAAAATGAAATTTTTAGTCAAAATAGAATTAACAATTTTAACTGTCATACTATCTTCATAAATAAACAGCATGTAGTATGAATAAAACAAATAGAACCAATAACACAGAAATCTCTAATTTTAAAAATGAATTTGAGCTAATAATAAAACCATGTCATCTTGTATCTAATGCTAGTGTTTGATGGCAGTCTATGTACATAACTAGTTTCTGCCTTCATGTTCGAAGATGGAATACAATTAATTAAAAGTAATATCTGTAATTGCTTTTGATTTAGTGAAACTTTCAACATTTTAAAGCAAAGTTTTTCAACAATTTTATCAAGAACATTTTTCATTAGGTGTTGTGGACCACAATTTCTTTTTTCATTAAATTTTCAAATAAAACTATAAATAAAAGCTCTAAGAGCAAGGAACAAAATACACATTTATTAAATAAATACATGTCAAAATAAACTCAATATCCATTATAATACTTCAAATAAATTTTAATAAAATATTGTAACAAAAATCCAACAGGCTATAAAATTGCTTAGTTAATTGCCAATTTAAATTAATCATTTTAACTGTCTTACACATTGTTACACCAACACAAATATAATTTTATTCTGATAGAGACAAAGGAACATGTTTTCAAGTGGTGTGTGGTGATCATACAATTTCAAGATTCTAATGTGTACCATCTAGTCATTATCAACCTTAAATTACATTCCACTGATCATTATATATTACTGCTCACAATTAATTATACTTAGCTTCCTTTAAGATGTAGAAACAAATTTTTCAACACTTAGAATAGGCCTTTGCGAATATCAGTTTTTCAGTTTGAATACGAATACAAATATCAAATTATTCTCGAATACAACTATAGAATTTCAATAGTAAGAATTGGAATCCCACTAAAAATTTTTTTTTCAAAATGAATACATATTCAAAGAAAAAGTACGTGTGTAGTGTAGTGGCTTCTGGAAAATTAGATAAATAATACTAAAGTGAAAGGTTGGTTAGGTTAAGTCAACTACAATTGCTATTGGTAAAATTTTGTTGAAATATGTAAATTTTGAAAGGAAAATATAAATAATTATTTTTCATAATAATCAAAATAGGATCTGCAAAAAAATTTAAGAAACAGTGCAAAGCGAATATGTAAGGCAATTGCAGTATGTGTGAAGAGGGTGGGTTTAAAAAGAATGTACTGTGAGTAGTTTTAATCTATAGTTAATTATGACATAGGCCTAAAAAAATTTAAAACTAAGTGAAAATAAATTTACATATATCAACATTTATGGATTACATTTTTTTGGCTTGTTTTAACTGAAGTTTAGGAACATAGTATACGACCACATCTTTTCCACAAGAGATTTTTTTCTATTCGTCACCCCATTCTGAACTAAACTAATCACAGAGCTGGCATGCCATGTTTCTACCCTCTGATCTGAAAACTGTCAACTTTTTATGGACATGTATTTATCTTTATCAGTATGCTGTCAGTTCTAACATATTTTTTACAACCTTCCCCTTCTGGACACACTTCTCCATAATATACTTTAGCTGATAATGTGATTGTAAGTAATGGTTCCGAATTACTGTTTTAAATCCGGCTTTATTATATTAGTCTTCTCAAAATTTACATGGCTATATGTAGCAATAAATTCCACATGAATAACCTTAAAACATTACGAATATCCTATGGGAATTCTGTCCCCGCCCGACAGGAAAATCTCCTGTGACCCAAAATTTTTCCAGTCTTTCGAGATCCCACACACCTGTCTTCGTAAACGACTTTTTTTTTTTTATTCAAAATCGAATCAAATAATCAACTATTTGTTTTGACATTCAAAAATTTGAATATTCGCTCAGGCCTACTTTAGAATTAACTATCATGATAAACAATCTACAAGAAAAGTGTTAAGATGTGTAAAAAACAAAAATCTTAAATTAGAATCAACTGACATGCTACACAATGCACAATCTACAATAATAGTTTCTTGTAGAGCTTTAACAGGGTGTCTACCAAAATAGAGTTGCAAAATTCCAGGTTTTCTAGGGCAATTAATTTTAGTTTTCCTGATTTTTTGTAAGACAGTTAATGGAGCTTTTCGCATGCAGACCTGCCGCTTCTTCTCTCTCTTCTTCCCGATTATTGCATACATGCGGTTGTGCACAATGAATTTTCTGTTGGCCTGGTGGCGTGGAGTGACAAACAAAATTAAGATGCTAGAAATCTTGCCAGCATGAAGAGAAAAGCATTAAATGTTGCCGGAATTATATTAAAATTTCCAATTTTTTTCCCCGGTTAATTCCCAATCATGTTAAATCCCAGCCATTCCCCTGGATTTCATTGTTTTCACGGTTGGTAGACACCCTGTTCACTGTTTAATACATATCTAAACCAAACTTATGCTATAACTTACCCTATTTTTTATTACTAAAAATTTTCTAGTAATTCTGCTTACACAAAAAAAAAATGGCAATGGAGTAAATCACGAAATGGCAGCTGCAACCTGCACTCATACTGCTATGGAATGTAACTTAGTAAAAACTCCAAACTACCTTGTAGTAATGTACAAAGAAACGGAAGAAATGTGTATTAAGAAAATATAAATAACAAACTTGTAAAGTGCAATATATAACTTTCATAGAAGTTTTTTTTAGTAATAGTCTAGAATCCTAATTCAAAAATTAAAAATGGTGTTTTTTTTTTAGTTCTAATTACTGTGATTATTCTATTCAAAGTATTTTATTACATATAACTAAAATACTTTATTGGTTACTTAGGCTAGGTACTATAAAAAAACTGTGAAATGGTTTGAACTGTTGGTTGGATTATAAAAAAAAAAGTACACTCCTATTTTACTAATGGTTAATGAGTACATTTATCATTATCAGGAAATTAAACTTACAAAAATCCTCTGCTTCACCACTGACAAAATAAATGCATTTTAGGATTTAAATCATCATTTTGGACACACGCCATTGTTATTTTGCACTGTAAGTCATAAAGAAAACCCAAATAATGAGCAAACATGGATGGATTCACAATTGCATATAAAACAAGCCAAATTCAACTGACATAAACTGTTTATGTATAGACAACATAGATAATTCTGTGGGAGGAATTGGGCTTGTTAAATTGTGATTTTCTGGAACTGAGACTTGGTACTGTGTTTGTGCTGTTGACGTTGTGGTGTCAGAATACCTGTTTAATTTCATCATTGGCTTTGCATCTTTAATTGACTGTACATTGTCCAGATTATCTGATTAGTATCATCTTTGGGTTCCTGTTTGTCACTTTTTGTCCAAGGTTGATGTTTGTATTTACTGTTTTTGTTGCAAATGTCTCATCGTTGTTAGAGCAATGTTCGCCTGTGTTGTAATATTGTTCTAATTCCTTCCACAGAATTCTCTGTGCTTTCTATACATGTAACATTTGTCATCAGGTGATTTTGGTTTGTTTTCTGTGTGTTTGTGTATTCATCTATCTTTGTTCTTCGGGTTTTCTCTATGACATACGGTGCAAACTAACAATTGCATAAACCCAAAATATTAAATAAATCTTTCCCATTGCGCAAATTGCTCAAAGAGACTGTTTTAGGAGCTAACAGCATTGTAAACACACAGGAGTGCATGTGTGGAACATTGCTTACTGCCAGAGTCCAAAACAAAATAATAAAAATTCCACACAGTATTATGTGTATTTATGCATCTAGAATATAAAATTTATGAAGGAGTAGATCTTGATCTATAGTCATTTAAAGGGCCTTACGCATTTAAAATACAATTGAGGACTTTTTAAGAAAATTAAGGAGGCGTATTAATCCTATAGATAGACGTACACCATGTTACTCCGCACTATCAATGCAGTTTTATAAAAAAAAAATTTGGGTACAATTCTGGTTATGGAACGTGGGACTAGTATGTAGACAATATCAAAGTGACAAAGTACTGTTTCGCATGTGAATGCATGGACTCCAAACTTGAGCTTGTTTCTGTGCCAGCAAGAGAGAAAAGGAACTTGACAGACTTTCATCATCAGTCTGCAAAGGTAAACAAACTGTTTAGCGACTCCCACCTTGGGATTACTTCATGCCTGAAAAGTTAACTGGTCACGTAGTGTACAGATATTAAATTTAAACAGAAAATAATTAAGTCTAAATAATCTAAACTAAAGATAAATAATATCTAGATATTGGAAATTACTTGCAAGCTGAAACTAGCTAACATGATTGAAATAGATAACCAATTATATATAATATGGATTAATTTGTTGCAGTCTCATGATTTACAGGCAAGTACCAATATTTTTTGTTTAACACTTTAAGGGGAACGATTTTAAAAGGTTTTTATGGTATTGAATTTTTAGCACATTTATGATTTGTTGTCTGGTTGGTGAACAAGTACTTCATAAAAAATTCTTTGATTATAAATTAATATAGATAACTTTAAGTAGATATAAAGATTTATACTTTAAAAGACATTGAGCTCTAAAGGTAAACGCAAAACAAAAACCAATAGCTAAACTAACAAAACCAAACAATGTTCCGAGAATATTGTCCAACCTGTAAATGAGAGAGGGTACTTTGGAAGTGACATTTTCACTCCACAGAAAGGATGCAACTCAAACATCAAAATGGCAAATGGATGAGTTTTATTCTGAAAACATCCTTGATGGTAAACGAGTCGAAACCACCTCTCTCATTCACCAGCTTATTCCCCGCCAAGTGACACAGAACACTGAAACCTAATGGCACTAGAGTGTCTCTAATCAGCTACTGAACCTAAAGAAACACCGGGAAGGACGGCCCAGCGCGGCTACACCCCCCGCCGGAGGTTGGAGTCGCTGGAGGCCGACGGGAGTCTGCTGGGCTGCGAGCCCAGGACAGTGAGGTCCTCGCACAGGCTGCTGCAGCTGTTCTGGTCGAGGGGCAGGGGCGGGGGCACGGGGACCCGGGAGGTGTCGCCGCAGGACTGGGCGTCGTCCGGGCGGGTGCGCTTCCTGGCCGGCTCGTCCAGGTCACCACACCTCCCGAACAGCGCAAACGGGCGGTCCAGGCTCGCGGAGGAGGCCCCCAGGGCCTCAGGGCGGTCGTCCTCGCTCGTGGCGGGCTGGACCGACGGCACCTCCTGGTCCACCGCGGCGCTAGGGTCTGCTTCGGGCGCCGCAGCACTTTCACCCTCCCGACTGTGTCTTGGTCGCTGGTCACTGCGAAGTAATACAACCCGCACTGGATTCCAGTTGGGATATTTCGACGGTGACTTTCAAACAGTATATTCACACTATATAGGTAGTTTGTACAAACTGCTGCTAAGCCAGTATTTTTCAAAATTATCTCTCAACTGCTGATTAGCTAAAACTAAGTCACCAACATGAACCTCTTCCGGGAGGGAAATCATGAAACGCTATTACTGAATGTATTTTTTTTTTTTACATGAATAAGATAAATATTTATTAAAAAAACCTTACTTAACAAAAAAAAACACTAATGAATCCTTGGTAAACTTAAGAAATGCAATCTCAAATCAGTATCGCTTCCTTAACCCTCCTTTAAAAAAAAAAAAAAAAACTGCAATCTTGGACCAAATTAAAAGCTAAAAGGTTTAGAAATCAGAATGTAGTTCCCAAGCCACATCAATGCTTCATGAATCAACTTTTGACTGAAGCATCACTCGTAGGCAGAAGAATTTTTAGTCAGTTCAAGTATGTAGAGTAATAATAATTGACCATTACTTACGTTGTTGGTACCCAGGGGCTAGGGGTTGTCTCTTCATCATTAATTGCTGGAAGGTGATAGTCATCAGCTGGAGTTTCATCACCTAACACAAAAAACATAATAAAATATCCCAAAAAAGTATTATTAGTGCCAAACAGTAGTGATAAAACACTTCCAAATAGAATGTCTTCACTAAAGAAAAAAAAAAAAAAAAAAGAAAAAAAAAAGGTACACTTGCTTACCTTCTATACTGTCAGAACCGCATAACCTGAAACCACAATCAAAAATTATTTTAAGTATTAAACAGCTATATTACTGCTACTCAGACCTAACATTGTAAATGCAGTTAACTGAGCACAATAGCACCAGTATCTTATCTTGAGAATTCAGGAAGTGTAACGAAAGTATGACAGGTATATACAGCATTAATAAAAACAATACCAAGTGTACTGGCTGAAGGCTAGCAAATCATTGATGAAAAATTCCCTAACGTTTCCAGGTTAGGGGAAAAAAAAATTCCCTAACACTGATATTATTTAGTCGCCAATAACTTAAAAAAATAAAATTCCAAATCGCGACTTGTATGCATTACCACACTTCACTTTTGCAGCAGGCAATTATAAATTATTTTATGGCTCTGCTGTCAATAGCACTGAAGTAAAAACACGTAGTTGAAGTGCTGATATAGATACTTGTTAGTAAAAAGGAATGGGACGAAACTTTGAGTAACATTTAGATACAGAATGTTTATATGGAACCAGTAAAAATGAAAATAATTCTCTGCTAAAATGTTGATTTCCCATTAATCTCGTATAAAAAATTGTCATTAAAAATATTATCTACCTAAGATAATATCTGTTTTCCTTAGATGCTACGCTCAAGTTACCTGTGGAAACTCCATTATTAGTTTTGAATATTAGAACAATGAAACAGACAAAGGTTTTGAAAAAAATAGTCTTATTATTGTATTTTGTTATACTCCCTACATCACCCACACAACGTTTTTGCCAAATATTTTCAATGTACAGACACAACGGTTCTACAGTTTTATTATAGTATTGGCATTAATTATATTGTACAAATATTCTTTTTAGGTCACTCAATGTGGCAAAATACATTTAATATACAATTTATTTTACATAAAAGTTACTTGCAAATTAATTTCCCAAACTAAAAATATAATAATTTTTAGTTGTAAAATTTGAAAATTAATAGCTGCCATTTTTAAGTTGCAGCATTTAATAAGACGAATATAAACAACACAAATTAGGAAATTAATAAGTACACTTCTTTCACTGCAAACCAACAGGAATGAGATAATTCGAATGTGTTGGTATTTAGTGCTACGTACATAAATGTTATTTTTACTCTGGATGATGTGATTTTGAACTGTCTGTGAGTAGAGGGAAGGGATGGACGAGAGAGGGGCGTTCACCTGGAGTAGGTGGGATCCCTCCAGGGGACAGCGTTCAGGAGCTCGCTGTCCTGCTTCTGCTCCGGGACTCGCAGCACGACGGTCCGCTCCTCCGAAACCGTCACCGTTGCTGGCGGAGGAACGGCAAGAGTCACACACCGCACACTCTCGTCTGTCGGCAGCCTTCACATCAGAATACTGTCATGCATGAAGACGATTGATGGGATGACGAAGACACACACACTTTATGCTCGATGGTGACCCCTTGTCGCAGTGCAATGGTGGGAGGCGCACATACCAGAGACCACTACCAGACAGCTGTATCTCATCGACACCAGTAAGGGTGGGGAAAATAACTTAGCGGCAGAAGGTGTAGCTACTGTAACATATTAATAGACAAATTGTTAAATTATGTATTATGAAATTTTAACCACTGAAGGGCTATTTTTACTATAAATATGTATAATGATAAAAGTTATTTCCATCGTCTTATTGTTGGCATCGTAAATTTAAAATTACAATGTTGATACTGGATGCGTCTTCTGCCGTACAGTGGATTGGCGTGACGTACGTCAGGTTGCAGCACAGTGAGTCTGCTGAGGTTCGCTACTGCCTTCTGTCATGTGGAAGTGAAGGATAACACAACACCCAATCCTGAATGCAGGAAAAAAAAAACATCTTACATCCCACAAGCGATAATCCTCGACCCAGTCAAGAATAAATCCAGGCTATTTTGGCCCCTGTAACGGAAGACCCGATTGCTACACAAATGGGCAGGCACTTTTAAATTTATTGTGATGTAGTTTACTAAACAAAAGCTGAAGCATCCAAAGATTTAGGTTAACGGACACTTTCTTACAACTGATAGGAATTTCAGGTACTTCACCAACATTCATGAAATTTGGTTCCTCACCTCCTGAAACTTCCTGTGTAAACTGTTTTGCTATTTAATTATTTTCCTCATAAACAATGGTTTCAGTTCTATTTACAAGAAAATGTCACAGATAAAATTTTGCAGTAGCTTCTCCGGACTACCTTACTGCACCGTACAGCAACAGAATAAACCTTGAAACATCCTTTAGTCTTAACAGCATTGTAGTTTATTTTTCTTTGGTATATTTTGCTTACTGCACACATTAGTAAGGAAAAAATTGTTCAGCCAAACAATTAAAATATTGTGAATGATTCCGACTACAAATACCAATGAGTGCTGAAGCTCTTATTTCACTATCAGATTTTCAGTACCTTTGTTTCTTTCCTGCCTTTTATTTGTTATAACAAATGTATTTAAGGTATCAGTGAATTCATCATGTTTTAATTTAAGATTTAATGTTAAATATTTGGTCATTCAAGCTATGCACTGCAGCTTGGGCGAACTGAGCACTTCTAAAGAGGCATCCATCGTAAAGGGATATCCTGTTGGGCTGCTCGCAACGTCTAGGTCCAGCCACGCGCCAGGGTGACTAACCCGTCCTTTCTTTCCTCCTCGCCAATGGGGAAGCTGTATTTCCAGCCTAGTGGAATATTAAATTTAAAACAATTTTTTCAAAATATCATACAAATAACAATTCTAATGTAAGAAATGTATGCACCAGTATATAAATGAAACAAATAGATCACAATAACACTCCGCCTGCAAACATGAAATTTGGTTGTAGGGGTAAGGCTTAGGTTTCTCAACGAGTGCTGGTTGGTGGACCGGGAGAGCTACTGGGTCACTGAACAGAGCCCCCTCAAGGGCCAATGTGCGGAGAGTTGAAGGTGAGCCAATTATTAAGGTAAAACAGTCGTAAATAGAACCTCCAGCAGCCAAGGTTTATGAGTGGCCATTTTAGATAGATTTCAAAGAAATACTACGTATTGCAGCCATTACCATGGTGCGAATTTCAGAAAATTCTTAGATAGTTTTTCATTTCACTGTCCATAGACCCCCAAAACCATCGTCAACTCAAAAGTTTATACATATAAATTTTGTGGATACGATAACTGTTGCAATTTTTCTCAAATCACTTCTAAACTGATACATAAAATATATTAGTGGAAAATCTCACTAGTGTTCCTTAATGGGCAATATTCGACCAAAGGGGTAGAAATGGAGGTTTTTTTTTGAAAAACAGGTAAATCGCTGTAACTCCCATAATATGGAAAATATCATATCCGTTTGAACATATTATAACATGTAGGAATAATACCAAAATCTTTTGTCTCAATAAGTTTTTGATACATCCAACCATCCAACCAAGTTGAAAAAACAACGGTTGGAGGACAAAAAAATCAAAATTTCCTTCGTAGATACAACATCAAATTCGTACAAATTTTGTATTAATCTTATAATTTTTATCCAAAACTTTCATCTGAAACAATTATTGATAAGATGAACCATTGTTGCCGGGGGTTAAAAAATAAAGGTTAGAATTGTACATTAAATTTAATCGATAGAAAACTGGAGGAAAAAATTATTTAAGACTAGCCTCATAAGCAATGTCTCAATAAGTTTTATGTATTTTAAATTCATATTCACTCTAAGTCTAAGCCTAAAACCTTCAGCAAAATAACAACACCACCATCTTGATGATGCGAATACGCAAGGATAATAAAGGTATTCATTTGTATGGTGATCAGCCGTCAATTTTCAATATGGCCCTGGTTGTTAAAATTAATCAAAGATGACGAAACCACTATAAAGCAGAACCACCACCAATTATCAAACTGTAAAAACTGTTACTGGTTTTTTGTTGTATTGAAATGAAATTCTAATCTGTTCTACCAAAAATCCGGGTTTGACATAACCTGTAAAACTAGCAGACATATTGTCTCTGAGAGTGATGTATAAAATTCCTGGCGACAGCAAGTAATTCAATCATAATTCCAGGTTTCTTCCAGACAATGAAAATTCATGCACATTTCCCGTTTTTTTCAGAAATTTAACGCTGGTGGCCACCCAGTTAGCGCATGCATATAGTGTGTCATCATCGTCTGTAAAAGGCTGTGTTAGAAACTGTTCGGCCTCCATTTGGATTCCGATTCATAGACTAAATCTAGTCTTGTGTGGGGCACAAGCACAAGTTGAGATAAGTCATGGCAATGCCTTAATTCAAACTTAGTTTGCAGTCTTGCATGTGGTAGACATGCCCATAACATATATGTTAATGTCCTTGTGTCTTGTCTAAATCTTATTTCGTTTCCACATTCCAAATTTCAGTTTGGCTTAGTCTTATTTGTGCCCGCATGGCCGTTAGTGTAACTTCCTTATGTTTTTTCTCTGCCATGGCAAGCCTGGCCGCGCCTCTCGGAGTTGCCCTTACATATTTTGAACTGCGGCTTAAGATCACTTAGTTCGCTTAAATGCTTAGCGGAGTTAACTACTGATCATGGTTTGTTGATCCCCTCTGTGATAGCTTTCTTTGTAGAGTATCGTTTGTAACACTAATTTTCTCCCTGGATGATGTGTGCACGCACATAGTATAATCACTAGTACACGTTTTAAATTGCGTACCAATTTGTTATATTATTTGTATAATTTTATTAAGGGGCAAACCCCTATATAACAAACATTTTTGTGTGCTTTTAACTATGTACTCAAATTCTATTTACCTTTAGGTTATATGTGTGATGCATAACTATCATTGTCATTGTTTTGTTATACTTATAAAGCATGTGTCACGTTTCTACGTAATAAATTTTTTTAACCACTGCCCTGGTTTTGATTAAATAAATCTTGTATACCTGTGCACTGAAACTTAAAATACTGGTCATTATCTCATTATCAAGTACATATTTACATATTAAAACACCACTCTTCGTTCCACATCAGAATGTGGTTTAACTCCTGCGCCGATTAATCGTTTATTGTGTTTTACCTTGTGTTTTTAATCTACTAGGTTCAGAGTAACCCAGTACATTGCAAATTGACGAATATATATGATATATTTGAAATAAATATAGAAACTGCTAATGTATTTTAAAAAATATGAGGTCAAAGACAAAAATTCATGACCCAATTATTACCCTTAGCTATAAATATTTTAATTATTGATAAGTAATAGAATTTTTTTATATGGAAGATTAATAAAGTTAAATAATAGCCCATAAGCTGCAACATAAGCTTACAGAGAAAATCAGATCACATAACAATTCAAAATGAAAATTTAAATTGTTTAGCAACTCTGAATCATTTAGCAATTTGATTATAATATAAAAAGTAATAATTTACAAAAAATAATTATATTAAATTTGTGTTGCAAGTACTTATTGCGACATTTGAAATAGTGACTTCAACTATACTACTAATATATTATATTCCTTCTTTCTTATTCCTCCCCATTTTCCAATGGACTAGTAGTCCACTGTTGTGAGAAACTTCTTTTTAATTCTTGTCAACAATGAATTCATTACAGATGGAAATACACAAAAAAATTGGGGAGGAAATGGCTAAGGCACATGAAGGTACCAACCCAACATTCACCTGTAGTAATTATAGAAACAATTATAAACCAAAATCAGGATACCCAAACCAGAATTAAAATCAGCATTGTTCCAATTGCATGTCCAGTGTTTTACCACTGCACGACAATTCATCTCAGCAGAGAAACTCTTTGTGAATATTTTATATTTTTCAAACACATTACCAAAGCATATAAACTTAACATGTACACACCAAACAGTAACAACATTTGTGTGGAATCCTAATAAATTTCACAAGACTGCAAATATGTGGTCTAAAAATGCTTTCATAGTTGTATTTTTTTTTTTTCATTCTCTTACAAGGCCACTTAAGTTAATATATTTTAAAGGAACAACTTATATTGCTTCATGGCTTACTTTCACCAGCATCGTCAATGTACGGCGGTGGATGCTCGCTCATAGTGGACGAACTGTCATTCAAATTTCCTGCAAAACAAAACAAGTGTGACAGAAATTTTACAGCCGGAATAGGTACCGTATTTACTCGCATATAGGTCGCCATCGCAGATAGGTCGCACCCATAATTTGAGGTCTTGAATTTGGTATTTAAGATTCCCCTCATATAGGTCGCACCGGTAATTCATTACCTCGCCGTGCGCGGAGAAAGGTCATTGTACTCGATCAGCTGCTATTACGGCGCGCCAGCTGGCTCTCTTTGTTCACTGAGCTGCGCATGCGCAGTATAACTCACTCAACGCTCCGCCCAGACTCGTGACCTTGCATCAGCAGCCAGCCAATAGATGCGAGCTTAGCGGAAAAAAATATAAGCTCCACCTCCCGTGTACCAGTTTTGTCCAGTTCTAATACCAGTTTGTTGGTATACGCACCAGTTTTCTCGCTGCCGTGACATGTTTACGTCCATCTTGATGTCTTGACACCAATAATTAATTAATTACGATCCCCAGAAATAAATTGTTAGTTTAAAAAAATATGTGTCAACTGTACAATACTTCCGAAATTATAAAATACGTATAAAACAGTTACCAAGACTCCGCTCATTTTATCTTGTGAAGTTTGTCTCGTACCAGTATTTCGGCTAAGTTGTGACATAAATACAGTATCAGAAATTAACAATCAGCCACGTTCATACATTCGTGAGTTTACGTTTTTCCCTCGTGCATTTTAGATTGTCTCCTGCTATAATTACTTGGACTTTTACACGCCTAGGCTTAAATTATTATATGTTTAGAAATAAAAGCAACTTTTCATGTTATAAAATATGTATATTTTGCGATTTAAAATGTTCATTGCCGACTATAAACGTTACGTTTTTCACGATGTTTTTAGGCCTACTAGCTAATCTTATCTACTCTTAAAGTACCCACGGTATTTTCTGGTTGTTTATGGTTGTTACGTGACGTAAATAGCGTGATGGATTTGATTTTAAGTCGTAATTTGCGTGAAAGTATTGTGTTGGACTAAATGGGAACTAAACGGGACCTGAAGAATATAGTGCAAATAACGGTAACGTAAATAAGGGGTTTCGCTGTATGTGTACATTGTAAATAAATTTGCCTATACCTATATAAACTTCTTTTTCGCATTTTAAAGCAAAATATTGCAAAAAAATTCCTCAAAAATTAAAAAAAAATATTTCTTCACATATAGGTCGCACTTCATTTTTTCCCCATCAAATCTGGTAAAATTGCCGCGACCTATATGTGAGTAAATACGGTAATTTGTTCTAAAATTATGTGCCATGACTAAAAGGAGAGAAGATTCATTCTAGAATAATGTAAATTAAGTGATAAAAAATAACTGTGTGTATGTGTTAAGTTTTATAGACATTGTACTTACTGAAGTTCAAAGTGTTGAACACTTAGCAATACATTTATCACAAGAAAGTATATAAAAAAAATAATATTATCATCTATCTATAAACATACATGCTGGAAGTATCTTCCACTTTGATTAATGCAAAACTATGCCTTATGCTACTATGTGCAGTGAAAGGTCTTTCATACAGAATTCTATGGTTCGGCACATTCTGCAGTCCGGCACCAATTCAGCCGCTTGTGCTCAAATTTTTTTCGCTGTAGTAGTTGGCTACCAGGTCACATCATTACGCTGCCGGCTCAGAGTTCAGTGTTACCACTGGTTTCCAGTTTTCTAGCGGATTACATTTCGTATTTCACAGACACTTTTCCATAATGATTTTTTGGAAGAGAACCTATGATCATTTCGTACTGTCAATGTAATACGACCACATGTCAAAAGTAGAAAATTTTAACACAATTAAACAAGAGGCTATATTATTGCAATAACATGGTTAAATTTCAGACTTGCGTCCATCACAACATTGTGTTTTGACCGTTATTTTTCAAAATTCAGGTATGGCCTTATTACATTGGTAAGATTGGCAGATGTTGTTTCCATTGGCAATCTTAACTCAATTTCACATTTTTTGAGATATGGCTCTATTACTTTGACGGTGCGATTTGTATTTTCTCTTTCTATAGAGTAGCTTAGTACAATGTTTCCCCCCCCCCCCCCCCCCCCTTCCATCAATAACTGGGAAAAATCGCTTATCGGGTAAAGCAGTGGTCCAGGAAGAGTCGAATAAAAGACCTTTCACTGTAGAAGTAAGGTAGTTTGAAATAACGTCCACTAACCAACTCCCAGAGGCAAGAGCGGGAAAGATGAAGCTTCTGGGTGTGAGGTACGCGATCCTTCCACGTCCTGACGGACAGCACGGCCAAAGTTCGGTTTCCTTCTCTTGTCTGTAAGGACATTGGTTTAAAAAAAAAAAATAGCACCTGCCTTAATGAGAAAGTACCAGAAAAAAATATATACATATACATATACATACACACACTAAACCATTAATACACAATAATGAAGTACACACATTACGTAACTAAATCTTGAACATAAACCAAGTCATTAACTGTGATCATCGACCAAAAGTGAGAAACACAATGCTTATTTCTGGCTTTACTACAGTATCTACAGCAAGTATCTGAAGCAAGGACACGTTTTACAAGCAAACCAGTGTGAAACAAGTAGACTGTACTTTTCTCAAATTATAAACTTCATACTTTTAAGATAGGCACCGAAATTTTAACGTGTATTTTTGTTTCTACTATACAGTACCACAAGTTCTGTTTCTCTTGAAACTGGTTTCATCATTCATTCTGAAACTTTGGTAACAATTTTTCAAATCAGAATTTCATTGTTATTCAAAATGGAAAAAAAATATAAGCATTATTTATTGGGGAAAAAATCTAATCCCTTATAAAAATTACTAAATATTTTCAATGGAAAAGTATAGACACTGTGATTTCAAGAGAAATCAAAACTAATAGACTTACAATTGAAGATGCGAACACCTATGATGCTGAAGACGACGACCGATATCACAGATATTACAGCACATGCTGTTATCATCTCTGAAAAAGGATAAAATACAATTCTTATAAGCATATCCAGGAAAAAATATTAAATACCCATGTGTATAATTAAGCTATCAACACTGATAAACACACTAAAGCACAAAAAATGAATTCTGATTTAAGAGGCCACTCCAGTGTTTCAGTGGCACTACGCAACCAGCGTTAACCTCATAAGATTCAATGCTATTTTCATTTTGCTTATAACTAATTAACTAATATAGATTTTGAAATGATGCTTGCTTGATATGTAAGACAACGATGCTCTTATCAAAGCCCCTTTCTTCAAAACCGTGCATAAATTATGGTTTTATACTAGTCTTTATTAATATGCATAAGTGTATTGTCTGGGTTTGAACCATAATTTATGCACGTTTTTGAATAAATGGGCTTTGATAAGAGCATCGTTGTCTTACATATCAAGCAAGCATCATTTCGAAATCTATATTAGTTAATTAGTTATAAGCAAAATGAAAATAGCATTGAATCTTATGAGGTTAACACGGGTTGCGTAGTGCCCCTAAAACACTGGAGTGGCCTCTTAAGTTCTAATTTACAAAATTGTCTAGAAGAGCTTTTAGTCCTGCAATACGTAAACTAAATTGTGTTTCAAAGCTGTTAAGCTTGAAGAACAAATTTTTAGAAACACAACGTAATATTTAGCATTTCCTTGCATTTAATTTTGAACATCGGAATAAAAAAATAAACATCTCTTTTTAATTAAACAATATAAAGTCAGTAAATAAATAAATCATAGTTCATCATAATGCATTGACGTGGACCTACTTTGTCAACATTCTGCCCGCCACCCTTCTGCTCCTGTGATGTCAACATCACAGTGTACTGTTGTATTAGTTTAGGAATTATTTAATTTACTAAATAGAATACGAGTAGGAGTGCTTCCAGTTTTTTTTTTCTTTTCAGAATAAATAATAACAGTTCAGTGTATTGTTGTATAATCTACCTAGTCTAAGTATTCATGATAGTACGTATTCATAAGTTAAGTTACTGTAATCTAACTGACAGCCATATTGGCCCATGGACGGTTGTTACAAAATTAATTAACAATAACTGAAAATCTTTAATAAACATTTTAGAATAAGTTAAGATATGATACAATTGGACCTAAATTGAAATATTATGTTAGCATTTAAAGGGTAAAATGTTTGTTGTTGTATGTTGAACTTGAAATAAAATTTAACTGTGTGAGTAGGTACCCTCTGCATCAAGAGGTTGAGATTAAGAATGGCAGAGACAGTTAGTCGGAGGTGAGCAACTCGGGGCGGTGGACATTTTAAGTGGGATGTTGAGACATTCATATTTTCAGTAACTTTTGGTGGCTGCAATAAACTTTAAATATGTTTAAACCTTTTGTCCGTCTCAAGGATGTACAACACATTTAGTTTTCTCATCGTAGATAAATCAGTTGCCACCTACTGTGAGTGTTATTCCACAAAGTAGCTTTTATTCCCGTTTAATTAAGACATGGGTAAAACAGTAAGATCACCTTTCGTGCCTGAGTTCTTGAGAGTATAAATGAGCAATTGCAAGAGGACGACAATAGACAGAGCACTTGAAGATACAACAAGGCCCGACTGAACTTTCCTTCCACAAACCCCTGAGATAAGTTTCTCACAACACACTGCTCTACCGGCAGTTGGTGCCAGAGGTAATGTTCCTGTCTACCAACACAGCAGACAGCAGCCTTGTTATGTCAGCATGTTTTCTTCGCTAATAAACTTTTTGTTGAAATATTTCTGTTTTGTTTGAACTTTGCCTCATGTGTTTGTCTGGCCGGTGAGAAACAGTAAAGAGGGAACCGCTGCAACCAACCACCCTGGCACGCTCTAGTCTCTACCACATCCCCCTGTCCCAAGAGAAATTTGTACTGCTTCAAACACACTTTGCTATAAATCCCCCCAACACCACAGACCCTGTCATGCGAATTCTGGACATATACATTCAGAGCAACAATTAAACATTCATCTAAACTATTACATCAGTTTCATTGTGAGCAGTGTTACTAGAGGCGATTATTCATTCAAGTCCCCTAACTGATAAGGATCACTAAAGTGTCAATATGGTTGACATCCTTCATTGTTTACTTCTGTATTCTAAATCCAACACCAAATTGAACTCAAGGTCACAACCATACCATCTGCATAAAAGATGCTAAAATGGTGTCTAAAAGCAGAACATGAAACTATAACTACAGCAGGGTCTCGATTAACAAAGTTAATGAGGACCACAGCTACCTCATATAAGCCAAATCTAGGATAATACGGATATAGTAAGAAAATTATCTTGGCTTTCAGTTGGTGCAGTGGTATTTTTTCAGAGTAACGTATTCCGGGTTTTCTGTATATATTCTTTCACGTCACGCCATGATTTGCCCAACCAGTAAGCCTGTGCGAAGCTTCGACTAAGCGCATCAATCGAAGCTCTTTTTATTTTTAACTTGGCTTTGCCAGGAATTATGTTATTCGTTTTATTTTAAGCTTCAGTTGCGATGCAAAGCTTCACATCTGATATCTGATGTAAAGCTTTACATTAAAAGATTATAAACATTGAAAGCTTAAGATTATCACATGAAAATATTTAGGTTTTTTTTTTAGTTGTATATGTTTTGCTAGAATAAAGTTGGTTACTTAAAAAAATAAAAAGATGGTGTCTGTCTGCTTTTGTGAATGCTCAATACTAATATTATGCTAAGTGATTTATATATATAAGGCCCAATTAATTGGTTAATCATCTAATCAGTTCAAACATTACAAATATTTTTTTTTACTTCAATCCTGTATTTTATAAAATAAGTGTAATGCAGCTTTGCCGAGAACAATATTCGCAATGTGATTCGACTTCGCGAATATAAACTAGCATTTACACTGGCCAATCAACCGGGAAATGGCATCTCTGAGGTTAATTTTTTTTAGGATTTTGACAACAGTCATATGATTATCCAGTTCTTCAAGAAAATGATTCAGCAGCGTTTGCTGGTAATGGCTCGGATAATCCGGAACCTTTGTTGACAGAGACACACTAATGTACTATGAATGTACGAAGCTATATTACAGCTCAGTTTTCACCGACTCACCTCTTGGAATCACAGACGCAGAGCTGACTACCCTCCTGGTGGTGGAGGTGGTGTTGGTGCTGGCTTCGGCTCGAGTTGAGGCAGTGGTTTCAGGGGCGGGGGTGGTGGTGGTGGTAGTAGTAGTGGAAGTGGTGGTAGTGGTAGGGGTAGTGGAGGGTGGTAAGACGCCACTCAGTACACACATGTCCCTCTTCAGCTTCTGAGCAAGGTATTCTTCTCTGTAACTAATGGCACAGTCATACCGAGTTTTAATTTTACATTACTGCACAGCAATATATGGACCCAACATACTATTTGCAGAAACACAACTGTTGTAAAGGGGGGGTTAAGGGATCTGGACCCTTCCCTTCCAGGATTTAGAAGAAAAATAAAACAAACAAGCAAAGACTGAGTAAGAAAATTATAACAACACAGCTTAACATTAAAAATACATTATTTTAGAAGGATTATTGTAATCCTTAGTGGGCAACAATAGTGTATTTCCTCCCCATTATAGCTTGACATACCTCATACACAGAAGCGGCAGAAATTGTTTTTTCAAGTAGTGCTACCGTAAGCACGTCTTTCATAAAAACTTGACATGTATGTTTGATTTGTATTTAATAATATTAACACACGTGTGTTTATGACTTGTTTTAACAAAAACATCAAACAATTGGCTTGAGAAAACAAAGTATTAAAAACAAATAAAAAATAAAACCTAAAAGGTTTTGTTTTCTTTCCTCAAGCAAAACATTACTTAATTTATATGAGTGAAAGTTGAAGATCTAAATGTCTACTATTCCTGAGATTACAGTGTGACAGTAAATTTTCTGTTAAAATTAAATTATAAAGAAAACTTAATTTAAAATGTTTTATGTACATAAGCCTGGCCTCAATAACAGACAAAAAAGATAAATATACAAATACACAGAAAAAACAAAACAAAATCAATCAAGGTCCAAATTTAAAATCATTGTGATATCAACTGATTTTGACTTGTTTTCTGCATATTTGTACATTCTCAATTTTTTTTCCATAATTGAGGTTTCTAATGACATACAGTGTAACTAGTAATGGCATATGTAAAGAAAAAACACTTTAAATCAATATTCCCTATTGCATGAACCATCCAAAGAACATAAACACAACATACTCATAAAAAACTATATAACGTTTATACTGGACCACCTCCCTTCACAAAATCTTGGCTACGGCCCTGCCTTGTGACACCCTTAAATTATTTGTAGAGAATTTTTAAACACACATCTGAATGTTAAAAACATTTTGAAAATTATATTTAACCTTTCAAAGAATTGATCTTCTACCTTGTTCAACTCAAAATAAAAATGCAAGCAAAGCTATTGCTTACAGTATGAGGCTGACCACCTTTAATGTAGCAGTTGCCTTCCACCAAGGCGATCAGGGTTTGATTCCCAGCAATCCAACACTGATCATGAAGTGCTGCTTAAAATTTGGATACTAAAATAACCTAACAATAATTATAACACTAGACATTGCAAGACTGATATAATTCAGGCATCACAGCAACATCATTAGAAGATCAGCCAGACCGATGGGCCTGCCTCCTGCAGACTAGACAAGCGCTGCCCCCTCCTGCTTGGCCAGTGGCCGCCGGCAGAAGGGAGGATAGTGTTTTTGGAATGACCTGCATTCACCATAATTTAAACGATCCGTACTCGCAGCAAAAGTTACCAACACAGCACTTGCTAGCTAGAGAGCTAGTGACAGCATGCATGTGTGCATAGACTGCTGCATCAGTCACACAGCGAACAAGTGAGAAGCTGTGACTGTGAGATAAAGTAGTGGTGGAATTATGATGCTGAGACACTACCGAATATTCAAGTTGTAGAGTATTTACAATTATATATTTTATTACGTAATCTTATTTAATTCATATATATTTAACTTTCTTTAAACTGAGCATTAATAGGTGAAGTTTTGTACACCATCTGCTAGTGTTATGGAGTAACAAGTTAAACGATAGTTCTATTATTTTATGCATGCATATTTATTAGTTGATTTATATATATATATAATTATTAATTTAGTAGTCTTTTTAATTAGTACTACTATATAGAAAAAAACTGCGGAGTTACATGGCATTAAATGATGCTTGTAATTATTTCTCCAGGGGTGACTAATTTTTTGTCCGGTGAGCTTACATAGTGAACAGAGTTCTAAAAAATATAATAGTCTAGCTAAGAATTTGGGGAATGTTACGAAAAAGTAATCTAATGTATACCAGAGGTGTACAAATGTTTACATTAAAACAATTTACCGGGTTTCAAAAACAAAGTATTTTCAACAGCTAAGTTGAATTTTTGGCTGAGGGCTTTCATGAATTTTGAGTAGCAGAATACTCAAATTGGTTTTCCAAATTCATTTTTTTTTGTGGGAAATAAATAAATTTCTCTAACTATAACACTAATATTTTCAAAAACAAAAGTTATGGGATAACTTATTTGCATATAATTTTTTACAATTATAAAACTTTTATGCCTAAACAGTATTAGTTTAAGATGAACACAGGTTAGAAATTCATAAATAAAAATTATAACAATTACTGAACATATTAAAAATTATTATTAAAGAATCCTTTTTTACAAAATAATACTAACTATTTCTATCAAAATTTGTGATGAACACATACAAACTAAATGACAATATATTAAATTTTTAAGTAACCAAAAATATTCATAAAGCCAAAAATATACTTACCTGCCGATAAATATTTGTTGTTCAGAGCGTAAATTGTGATGCACATTTGATATGATGCAATATATTTTCACACATCTTGCACTACGTAAAGTCATAATTTAAAAACAAAAAAATAACAAATAATTAATTATCAAACACGGCAGACAAGATAGAGCATGGTGGATTTGCTAACAACCAGTACAGCTTGGTGAATGAAAAACATGAAAACCTATTTTATGTACATATTCATAACATTTCTTGTCGGTACTTAAATCATCTGCAGAGCAGGCTGACTCACTGGGTCTCACACGTCATTACGTAAAACTTCAGTGGAATCAATAAGCCATCTCAGCTGTTTATTCATCAAACACTTTTAATTACAATCTTGATGCACCTAAAATTTGATCATCATTGAGTAGAAAAGCATTCCAACAGTTAAAAACATACATTTACGTTTCTAATTTATGCTGAATCAGATTCGTCAAGGCATCTGGCATTTTCATTCATTCTGTGACAATGAATCATAAAGTTCATACATGAAAACTCTAGCAATCAATTTCTTGTCATCTCTACTTTCATTATACGAACATAAATTTTTACAAGAAACAACCACAATTTTTGGTTATGTCTAAAAAAATTTTTATTATCTTCTGATGTTGAACGGGCACAGATCTAAGCTCCCTTAAGCCTAATGAGGCATTTCTTGTATTTGTATCATGCTGTCGATTAGTGGCTGTTCGATCAGCTACTCTCACCCGAGAAGATGAATAGTGTTAACATGTGCAGTGTCATTTTAATTATAAATCAAGAATGATTTTTGTTATGTATAAAATGGACTGTGTGTGAATTTTCAAAGAACTACTACTACTTGGACATAAATTATTCTTATTATGGCTCTACCATTTGTTTTGTTTCTGGTAGCCAGGTTGGTGGGGACATGCTTATGTTTTGTTGTATGTAGGAAAGGGAGTGTTCTAATGGCAGCTTAAATAATTTTTAACGTGATTATTTGAGTTTGTTTAATTACATGTTTTAACCTGTGATAATGTACTCTCTGCGGTAACATTAGTCACGTAAAAACTACCGTCTTCTAATAAAGACTAACAAACTAAACAGCAATCATCAAAATGATCTTTAAGGGGCTCTTCCCTTAATACACAGGGGTGTATTTGTGTCAGCGAGGCGGGATGATAAACGCGACGCTCGCTGGTGCTTCCAGAGCGGTATCTCCTCTAAGTACAAGGCTTTGAACTGGCTTTGCATCATGCATGGTGCAACTATGAGATTTAAGTGTAACCGTAACAATATATGCCAGAGAATTGAAGATAAAGGTGAAATCCAAGTCCCTTGAGTGCTTTCAAGAATCTGTAGCAAGTGTTTCATGACTAAAAATTATTCTGGAAAAAAAAAAATGTATTTTTAGCCATTTTCAATCTTCAAAATATACATTTTAAAAACAAAATACGGAAACGTAACTACTTATCCACCCTCAGTGTATTCTTGAATGCTTTTCGTAAACAAACACCATTCTGTTATCATGAAGAATTTTCAAATTGCATGGTTTCTTCAGAAGCTCTTCATACTGTATGTAGGGTCGTTACCACAACGCAGAAATACCATAACACCGAATGTCAAAATTGACCACAACGCCAACAGCTAGAAAACTACTGTGTACCACAACGCCAAAATAACAACTGAATGAATTTGTGTGTGTTTCTTAAATGTACCTTAATGCAGAAATACCACAATCAAACCTAACCTAACCTAGTGTAGCATAATATAGCCTAACCTAGCCTATCCTAACCTAGCCTAACCTAACCTAACCTAGTCTAACCTAACCTAGACTAGACTAACCTAACCTAGACTAACCTAACCTAGACTAACCTAACCTAGACTAACCTAACCTAGACTAACCTAACCTAGACTAACCTAACCTAGACTAACCTAACCTAGACTAACCTAACCTAGACTAACCTAACCTAGACTAACCTAACCTAGACTAACCTAACCTAGACTAACCTAACCTTTGTGGCAGTCCTGCAATTACATTTTTCGGCGTTAGTGTATTTCGGCATTGTGGTAATTCGGCGTTATGGTACACAGCAGTTTTCTAGCTGTCGGCGTTGTGGTCAATTTGGCATTTCGGCGTTGTGGTATTTCGGCGTTGTGGTGCGTCCCCCTGTATGTGCACCTAAGTAGGAGGGCCCTTAATTTCCCTTAAAGAGTATTTTGCGAAAAATTTAACTGCTTTGCTAATACTAGTTTGATTATTTTCTTTTCACCAAATAAATTTTTTTTTGGTTATTCCAGTTTTACTGTAACTAGTTGAAGTTTTATGTTACCTGCTTGGTCTGCTACAGCCATCAAGTTAACCTAGCACCCACGCACCTCAGGGAACTTCAGCCTTTGTAAACAACAGACATGTTATTCAAGTTACTTAATTTGTGCTTAAATGTTTTTTTGTTCGTCCCCTTGGCCTACCTCATTCAGCCTTGACTTGCTGGCACACTGTTGTACTTAAATTTTCCACACCGCTAGTCTGTTTTTGTCACCCAATGTGAATAGCTTACAACCAGGAAACATGTTGCGTTTCAGGTCTCCAAGTCAATAAACAAGATGTCCCACTTTTATACAGCTTAATTATTCATGGCGGGGTGTCTACATTACACAAATAAATGTGTTAAATGACAACTACTTACTGCAGGCGACAGAACTAGCATGCCACACCCAGCCATGCGGGAGGCTTGTTGTGTGTAAACACTTTGCTAGAGTGTTTGGCATTCCTAAAACTAGGAAAAAAAGCATGGGTGGATATAGTCAGAATTTCATTTGACAGGAAGTTATTTCCTAAGAAGCCACTTAAGTGAAATGTCACGCTCTGAGAAATACATAATATCTTCATGTCCATTATGAAATGAAGTGGTGCCCAAACACCTCAGCTGCCAAAGTGTAGCTCTTTTTTTTAGACCCAAGTCGCATCATTTGCACATCAAGTTTCAATAGTGTGATATTTGTAACTCGTCATGGACAGTTGCAAGTTCTATAAAAACTCAAATGTTTATAGCTATGCAAATTTATTTGGAATATTGATTTTGTATATATATTCTTTATAGATTAGAAACAGCAAAAAATCAACTTGTTGACTCATTATCAAGCTCACTATCTTGTAAATGAAAGGACTAAGCACAATTAGTTAACAGATGAAGTTCTTTAAAGAAAAAAGTTCCCCCATAACTGAAAAACTAAAAACAAATTTCATTAAAATAAAAGTGTGTTGTTGAATATGCACGCACAAAAAAAAATTCTGAATAAAATCTGAGAAGATGAAACACTATCATATTTCAAAAACCAGGTGACTAGACAAGACCTGTAATTTGGAAAGCAATAAATTTTTTGGGAGTATCACGTTTTATATTTAAAAGGTTATTTAAAAAACAAAAATTTACATTTTAAATTGATGATTAGTTACCACGTCCCTGATACTTCAAAATAATTTAAGGTAGACTTTATCTCAACAGACAGAAGAGCATGTGTACTTCCCAAATCAAACCACAAAAGACAGGATAACTGATTTGCACATTAAATTAAAATGCAGCCTTATGTATTTTTGAAACCCCCATCAAAGGAATGTGCTCTCAAAAGGTTGAAAAACACAAGTTATTGTAGAAACAATTTTATTAATTAAAATTAAAACATGGGTTCTGAAATATGCCATGTTTAATTCGCAACCCACCAGCTGGCCAGCTCAGCCGCTGGACGATCCATGTTATCAATTGTTGGCAGGATAAAGTAGCTGTTAAAAAATCCCATTAGATGTTAAAATGCTCTTCATTTCTACTTTGAGGTAAAATTTTTATCAGGTCAAATAACTGAAGGTGGTAAAACCAGCCCTTAAGTGTTTTACCCCTGTAAGAAATGCAGTCGCCAAATAACGGTGTTGGAAAGTAAATCTTTGGCAGCACACAACTCATTTGACGTGTGAGCCTTAAAAACAAAATACAACTTTACAAAGGAAGCAAGGTGGAAGGAAAATTAGTTTATTGTGTAGTTATTTTTAACTTCAAAATTATTTTAATTCAAAAAATACACTAATACGGTCATAGGTAAAATTTAGACAACAAATGTGCGTATCATTATGCATATATTTATAAACTCTTTGGAGCTTGTGCAAATGCTGTTAACAATTTGCTGGAACACATTAAGCCTAGGGCTCAATGTCTTCATTAAAACTTTTGCAATTTCTTTTCACGCTTTACCTATCGCTGCAAACTGTATTACTCTTAATTATAAATATTTACATGTCTAATAAGAAAAGTATTACAAGCAAACTTTTCTAAAGATCATCACACATTATACAAATATAAGGTTTAATGCAAACAGCAATTCTTATAATTAATTACACATCTAAAAACTATTATACAGTATGTTTAGATAAACAATTAATACAATATAGATAATTATCTACGTATAACAATCATGCATAGAGTCTGTGTCATGTAATGAAATTATATTAAACTTTACCAGTTCAAAAAAGTAGTAACAATAATCTACGGTTGTTCTGTCAACAATGTTTGTAAACAAGTTCATGCAGTTGTCAGCATTTGTAAACAAACAACATTTGCTACTTTGCAAGTGATATTTTGGAGATGGTACAGTTTGTACTACTTTTGAGAGCTGTCGAATTTAAGAGATGTCACATGACACAGACTTTACAAACACTTCTGTAGGTACAAATTGTTACAAATTAAATTAATTCAGCTTCAGAGGATCCTTGGCTTCTCTCCCTTATTGATCATAATCTTGTTTTAAAAACCTCTGTAAGTAGGACTAGAGATCTGTTGCTTGTGTCATGCTTATCACGCAAAGACTGATAATCATTTTGGAAAAGATTTTCACAAAGATGTCCTTCCATATAAAAATATATTTACTAAGTATTCCTTAAACATGAGGCATGTGTGTATCTTAGTCATTACTTGATTTGAGTATTTATTTTTAATATAGTAAATTTTTTCTAGGTACGTAATTTTATGAATACCAATTCTTCTGGATTTACACTTGCTATGGTGCATGGTACGTGTTGCATCACGCAAGTAAAAACTTACGGAACAGTGTCGCGTAGGTAAACTCTAAGCCTCTGTGCTGCTACTTTGATCAATGCTGTTGTGGCCGTTCCATTGCTTTAGGCTCCAACCACGTGCTTCATGCATGGACAGAACACATTCAGTGTTCCAGCACAAGAAAAGCTGCCTTGAACATTGGAGCAGCGTTATGAGGGTTGTGTGCTTGTTTGCAGCACACACACAGAAGTTTTAGTGAATTTAAAATTTAAACAATAAACAAGCCTAAGTAGCCGCACTGGCCACACTTTTTACATCTTCTGCATCCAGTAGTTAGCCTACTGTCACAGATACCCTATGGTTGGGGACAGGGCAGTAGTTATCAGTCGCCAGGCACAGTAAAGATCCCCGCCTGACAGGTGGTCAAAATAAGTGCACGCAACCTCCAAGACCACCAGTAAAGTCCGAATTCGCTTCCTGGCTGCAGGCGTGTTGGGCATCGTGGAGCATCGAGACTGAACCTTCCTGACGCCCTGGTAAGGAATGAGACACCACGGACAAGCCGCACACTGAGACGACCCTTTCCACAAGCGCCTTTTTTGTGTGTGCGTGTTGACTGTAATGTTTCCTTCCACCATACATGAGTGTGTTCATGCTCGGGCAGGATTGTTGTTACAACTTTTTTGTTTTTAAATTACTTATCACATTTTCAGTACACACACAACCCTTTCGCATCATCTTCAGCTGAAGAGGTCAGAGACTCCTGTTTCTGCACTATCGCTAGAGGTTAGTCAAAAGCCACTCACTCTTAACTTGTACTTGTTGTCACCTGTTTCCTCCCTCGGGGCGAGCGGTGAACTATACCAATTAATGATGATCAAATGCCAAGTGCTTCAAGAAGGACAAGTAGGCTAGCTACATGGCCTTTGTTTCGGGGCAACCCAATGCAAGGCCATCGCCTTCTGTGTTTGATTGCAGCTTAATTTTGTTCAGTCAAAGAGTATCGCAAAATCGTTTATAACTACATTTTCCAGGGCTATGAACTTTCTTTGTCTCTCCAACCAATGTATATTTTCTACTGCATCATCAATGCTCACCAGAATTGAACTACATGAGGATAGTCAGTTGCATGCAAGTTTCTTAACCAACCGCTTGTGGCTGTGCCATGACTTCTGGTAAGTATTTCTGCATTGGTCCTGGAGTTAAAGTATTCTAAATAACAAAACTTGCGTACAATAAACACGTGCAGGCCCGAATCTGCGTTGTCATCACTGCAGCTTTCCTGGCAGACATCCCTGGCAGTCTTAACTTCCAATAGTAAAACTTACGGAATTAGCACTGGAAGCCACACAGTGAGGCTTATGCCCTTCCCCAGCCACAACCCTCTCCTAGATCCTCTACTCTACTGTGTGTCCAAATATGACATGTACCACTGTTAGCTGCGTGTCCTTCCAGCATCATGGCAGACAGCAACAACTCTCGGTATTTAGTCTTGGTTGAGCCCTCTGCGACAGCATCCTTTCTCCAAGATTCATACTACACACACTCTCTCTCTCTCTCTCTCTGCCAGTCCGTTTGTTTTAGTGGGATAAAGAGAGGGCTTCATCATTTGAATCAGACTTGGAATGACTTAACTCCTCTAAACTGACATGACCTGAGAAGTGTGTATGTTGAGTATCAACGAGGATGTCCTTGTTTGTAGTTTTTTACCCTTCAATACTGAAGCTGAGGATCCTTGACACTCCAGAAATCCTACGTTCAGCTATATGAATATTATTATTGTTTTCAGCTATGACTGCTTTCATAGTAAGGGCATGCTTCCCATTTAGTGTTATATTGTTCACAACCCTGTATGCACTTTATCAAGAAAAACATCATTAAAACACACGCTAAAGTTTTAATTCTGACAATGTGTGGGTGTTCCTATCACAGGCTGTCCAACACTGAAGTACTTATGTCACCACATAAATACCTCAATTCGCTATTAAAAAAAATTTAATAAGCATTTCTTACATAATGCTGCCAACCCTATTGCTTTTTCCAGACTTTCAACAGAATTTGATCCCTCTTGTTTTATTGCCAGTTTAATTTCTAGTTTAAAAAAAATTTTTACTAAATTTACTCTTGAAAACTTTTATTTAAAAATAAATAAAAACATTTTGCAACTCATGACAGGCTGCATGAGCTATTGAAGAGGCCAACTTAACAATTTGAACAGTCATTAACTCTTCTGAGAACAGAACTTCTCCTGAGGTAGCAGTCGCTGGTTCAAGGTGGGAGTCGATCTTCGCAGACATGAACTTTTAAAGACTCAAGTTTTTCCGAGGTAAATGCTTTTTGTTTCCCTCTTATTAAATTGATTCCAAAGTCAATTTCGTGTTTTTTTTTTCCCCTTTAATCTTCCCCTTTCCCCTCTTCAAATTAGTTTGAATACTCTTGCTAAAAAAGGCAGACATTAAATTTTCTTTATATCTTCCAATTTTACTATGTACAGGTAGTCAATAAATAAAATGCACTAACTTTGAACACATGTATGTGTTTTCTTCCAATAATCCACGAGTCACAAACTGTTAGCAGTTCTTAAATAGGTAGCCGAACAAATGCATCTAAGACCACTGCAAAGAAGAATTCATGGATAAAAAGAAAAATTCACAGTGTTAACTAAGCAGAAATAAGTTTGGAACTGATTTTTTTACGTCAAGTTATCACTATAAACCTTCCTTAACTAGATTGAAGTGATATATGTTTTTTTTTTATTTCTCTTGCTTTAAAACTCATATGCTGCATGATCAATTTTTTCCACAAAAGGTTCATAGTCACTGATGAAGAGATCATATTTCTGGAGGGTGTACATTTGCTCACCACCCAAGTGGCATATTATCTTTTCCTTGACATTTCATTCTATGCTCTAGATTTGTGTATGTGCTGCCCCTAAAAACATACTTGATGCACTTGCCATTTATTGATTCATTTAATCGGCAGGTAATGCTGACTGAGGTCTGGCTCACAAAGAGTTATGTTTTTTTTTTTCAATCCAGTCCAATAAATCTGTTTACTCTGGATTCTGTCAGTGAGAAACCATAGACTTGATGATCCCATAAAAAAAAACATCAAAAAATCCAAACTCACATGTTTTGCAACATTTCTTAGTGTTAATTTGTTCTGCATTACCAATTAACTAGTCTTTATTTAAGTTTAAGTGTTTGTGTAGAATATCTTCCAGATTTTTATTTATTCAATTATTTTTTTTTTAATGAACTCAGTGGAACAAGCATGTTCTTCAAAATATACTTCAAATCTTCTGTCACAAGACTTAAAACATCAATGAAAATTAGAAGTTATTTTTCTTAACTGCTGTTCACAATGAGAAATCATAGCTAACTCTTGAATTACGAATTACAATCTTCTTTCTCTTCCTCCGATTTTCCCAAATTACCAAATAGCCCCGTGGCTTTATACTTTTACAACTGATACTGATTGCTAATACAACACCATACTTATCCTAATTCCGTACTCATGGCCAATAATTATTTAAAACTCAACATCTTATTAAGTAATTTTCTTCTGTACAACTTGCGCACACTGCATTTCCCTGACGCGCAGTAATACTCACCCAGGCAGGCACTCCCCACACTCTTGCGACGTCTCGTGGCATTGCAGCGACACTGACGACACGCGGTTGAACGAACTGCAGTTTAGGCACTGTATGCATATGCCTGTGGGCTTGTAGCAGAAGTAATCCAGCGGGCAAACGAAGCCCACGTTGCACTGCAGAAAGAACATGCCTGTGTTATCTGTCGTACAAAGCACAGTCATGGTGAATAGAAATAAACCTTATAAAACTTTTGCCTGTGATGTTTTCGATCAAATCTGCTTTTCTTTCAATGCACCACATGGCTAACAGTTTTAATTAAATAAATGGCGCATAACATGCTCTCAAAAGCATTTCTACCTTTTGTGTGTATCCAGTGTTGTAAGTACGATTGTATCGAAGCTAAAACGGAGTATTTTTTCCCTTTAGAAAGATTTACGGAACTAGCATATCGGTGAAAACTATCTCCTGAATCCTGATGAATACCTTTACTCATTGATAAATTAAAGTTTTTGAACAATTATTACACATTATTTGAACACCTGAACTTATGTTTTGCGAAAAGCCTGTATGAATTTTAAAATTTCATCCAACAGCTCATTTTCACCAAATCTGCTTCGTAAGAAAACATGTCCATTTTCTCCAGCAAGTCTAACACTTCTTCTAATGTAAACACACCACTGATGCTGACAATGTCTCGATGTTTGATGCACATTTTTGGTAATAACTGCCAATTACAAGAAATTTAACTTTTTTTTTTTTTTTACATTTTTTTTTTTACAATTTAACAGTTCCATGTGACCGGAGCAGGTGAAATTAATTGTGCCCCCTAGCAATATTAGTTTTGACTTGATGCAAAGGGCGCACAACATCTTCGGCACTGTTCAAAATAAAAAGCTTTTATTAAGTGTGTACCAACAACACACAAAGACTATATTGAAATTAAATCAAACAATCCTGAAGAAACACACTACAACATAATAAAAATTAATTTTTTTTAAAAATGTTGGCGAGTCTTTCAGCACTCGCCAGTGATGTGTAAACATCTAGCCTCAATAATGAGCAAATTCATGTGTTCTCATGTTGTTCATGTTACAAATTAACTTAAATACAAAACTCTCTGACCCAAAATTTAACGTACAACTCTTTAAAATAACGCTGAACATGATAAATAAACTGATAAATAAAATATTCTCTTTTCAAATTGCTGTGCCCGCTGCTAGAATTCGCTGCCTGAATGGTAAACGTTGCTTTGCCGCCATCAAACACATATAGTAAGTAGGGATGAGCAAAATGGTTATTTTCCAAAACCAGTTATGGCAGTTTTGATTCTGATTGAAAACTGGTTATTTATATGGTTAGCATTATCAGTTATTGGGCATGAAGGTTTGTTTTCAATCATTCACTATTCCAATTGCAAAGAGCGACTAAAAAATTATCACAGCAATCAAAATTATGGTGTGATTTTAATACTGGCATTATAATTTTTTTTGTTCAAAAGAAAATAATATTTTGCCCCAGTTCCAGCACCTTGTTTTTTGCATGGTTACGAAGAAATTTCTATTTACTGAATGCTAAACGAGTATTTCGTTAATAAAATGCACATATCACGATACCTAGCAGCAGTTGAAATAACAATATTTTATTTTCTCGCTAGATCGGGTGATGTGCACTACCCCACAGTTGAGAATCAGATTCTCTTTCTTCGATAACCGGTTATCAGAGACCCAGCAATGTAACAAAACGGTTGTTTCACAACAGTTGTATATATTGGTTATCATTAATATCGCTCATTTCTAACACCAGTACGAAAAAACCAGATACTTACTATTAGAAACTGCTCCGATAAAACCACGGCTTTGGACCCGATTTTCCACATGGAAATGTAATTAAATTACTACCCATATTGTTAAAATTCACTAAACAGTTAATACTATAAAGTTTCTGCATGCTTTAGAAGTTACTTCTATGGCATTACTAAAATATATATTAACCTGAAACATTTTAAAACACATATTAAAACACTTAAGTATGTGTTTGTAAACACGCTTTCACTTAAACGAATGAAATCAGATAGCGCTCTACCACTGTGCTATATGCCAGTTTTCTTAGGGATTTTAAAACTTGAGATTACTTTTTACTGTGACTATTTTAATTCACCAAATATATTCCAGGGTAGTTTCACCATCAAAAAGTTTCACTTGACACACCAATCCGTTTGGTATGTACCATAATGTTTATGAAATTGACTATATACAGGTTTATGTATTGTAGCTACATGTGCGTCTGCCATCTTTGTGTCACTAACTTCCGTTCCATTTTCATTAAATTACTCCTACCAATTGCAGTATACCAAAGCTAATATGTTTACACATGAAAAAGCATTTTATATATATGTTTACACATGAAAAAGCATATTATATACATATATGTTTACACATGAAAAAAACACACACACAGATATATATAGACAGAGAGCGAGAACATATAGAAAATTGGTGGCTAAAGTGTCATCGCATGACAAAAAAAGCCAAATACTAAGAAGCATATAGCAACACCCTATTAATTTAAAGACTGTTATAGCTTAAAACCTGCATTACAGTAAAACTTTCTGTGCACAACACCATATTTCTTAAATTATATTAACATTAGAGATAGCCATGTAATAACATGCAATATGAAGTTATTTAGTTATATTTAATATGTGCATGATTACAAAACCTGGCTGAAGAATCTGTCTAAATATTCCATTTTTATACTGACAAAATTTTTTTACATACAAATTTATCAATCTTAATTAAAGTTGTGTTACCACAGAATTAGAATTGCTAGCAGTTAAAATACATTTAAAAAATTGTTTCTTCTATTTTTCAAGAGGCACAATGACACTTCTACTACTGTAGCAATGCTGGTTACTCGTGAGCAGAATGGTGGAAATATTCCCCACAGGAACAGCAGGATGACAACCACGGTACAGGATGTTTTTCTTGTAGATGAAGGTATTTTTCCAGAAGTTCTCAAATATACTGAAATCCAAACAGCTGGGCTCCCAGGAATCACCCTCGTCAGCTTTAATCATGACGTCGACATCTGTACATCACTGTGCCATCATAGTAATTTAACTTAATTTCTCAACACAAGGCTGAATTTTCTGAAAGTTAGCACGCCTCTCATAAACACCTAGTTCATATTTAATATTTGTAACTCCCAAGCTCTTAAGTTTGTAGCTGAAAAGGAAAAGAACATTAAATGGTTGACTTGCTGACTATATTAAAGCTATGTCTCTGACCATGTTTGCCCATAAGCAATGAATAACTAACTGCATTAGTATTAGCAGCTTCAGTTGTCTAAGTCAGTGAGCTAAACGCAAAGCATAGGTTTTATAACTTGCGAAAATCCTCATGATGAAAGAATATTTTTGTTCCCATCATCATGTTGAATGGCAAAGATACATTTTCCAGGAGACCTGTCTGAACTCCTTACCTGAATACTTATCTGCTTCTACAGTTATCACTGCAGCTGCCAAGGTATCCTTGGTAATTTGTGAAAAGGATGTAAAAGTGAACTTTCCTTTTTCACCTTTCACTTATCATCAATGTGGTCACTGATTAATCTCTCGTATTTTAGATGTCTCAACCTTTACTGACAAAAATGTATGGTATATAGTTCTCACCAAGTTGTTTTAAAAAGGCATTTTGAGGCTCCTCAAACATTTTAGCCTTACGGTATGCACTACCAACGAAAGTGATATCTTGACTTACCTGACGTCTAAACTTGGCAACTTCTCTTTTCCTTGCAAACTGCAAAAATGCTAAAACATAGGTCGCAGCAGTGTAGCATTTTTTTAAATAAAAAAAAAACACACATTTGGGAAACTTGACACATGTTTTTGTTACAAGTCCGTTATTCTTTGAATGATTCTTGTGATGGGGAAGAATAATTAAAATCATTATTTTAGACATATACTATTGTTAGTTTGCACTGCATGTCATGGAGAAAACTGTTGCAACAGTCTCCTCATCAACCCACTGTGTCCGTCTGTGCTGTGATGTATTTTGTATTTTCTCCATGCCATACAGTGCAAACTATCATTCCCACAATAATGATTTAAATCAAGTCTTTTACATACAGAATTTTTCAATTTCTATTGTCTGTCAAGGCTCAAAATGAGTCTATTTGTAAACCAGACTTACTTCCATACATGTGTGCAGCTTTAGCCATCATGCTGAAGAACAGTTCACAGAAGTACATATAACAATGGAGCTCACATCATTTCCAGTAAACTGTCAAGCTGTAGCAAAATATCAGGTGAGTCTGAGTAATATACATTGTACATGGTATCACTTGCTTTCACAATAACTACTAATGTTGTAATACATCAGTTTTTATGAATTCCATTGTTGTTCAAAGCTGATTTTTGAAACTATAACATTCAATGCAAATGCAGATAGGTATTTTGTCTAATGACATGTACATACTGTCACTTTAAATATCCAATTTTTGTATTTATAGTTTTTTATACATAAAGTATTTGAGCTGACTAGGCTACATACATTTATTCTTTTTTTTTTTTTTTTTAATTTTACAAAATTAGTATGCCTAATTTACACTCAGCATCAACATAAATTTTTCAAAAAGGAAATTTTTTTTCACCACCTCAGGCACAATATTGAATCACTGAACTTTAATCAGTCCAAAATCTTCAACAAAACATTTTTCAAAAGACAAAGATATTCAAACCATTAATTAAATTTTCAGCATTTAGGTAAAACTTTCCACTCATGACTGTGTACAGCATTGAAAGTTATCACTGTCTGCATCTAGCTCTCACTGACCAGATTCCTACTGGGGTTTCTAACATGCCTGGAGTTTCAGCTACCTCCAGAGCATGTGCCTCTCTGCCGCTATAAAACACAGTCACTTGTTCTGTACGTTCAGGTACCTCCCGTTTTCCTCAGCTAGGTGACTTCCTGTCCATTCCTGCGCAAGACCTTCAGACTGATGGTAATTTCGTAGTTGAAGCTTGGGACTACGTTCCCAATGTGTGCATTCACGGGCTTGGTGACCTTGGAAAGTGGCCGACACGTAACACCTTAACACCTCCACTTTCGTAGGGCTACTTTACCATAGAGGTACCGAGAGACTTATGACCTTGTGCTGGGGAACATCAAGTTCCCCGATATCAACTCGAAACAAGCTGATCTGTCGCCTGTTTAGGATTGGAAATACATCCATTCAGTGCATGCTTTAGTTTTCACATACTGGAATTACAGATTACTGTGTTTTTACCTAGAATAAGCCACTGTTTTATCATTAGGTTTCCAGCTAGAAAAATAATTATTTTGCAATCATTTGAATGCTTCTTGCTGCGAAATGCCATTTTTAGGGTTCTAAAATATGAGGTCTAAACATCAAACACAAAAAAATAAATATAATTTGTGAGCAGAACTTACCTCAGCAGCATGAGCAGGCATAATGGCTACAGATAACTGAAAAAAAAAAAAAAAATTAAAATTAATACTCTTTAAAAGTAATTTTAAAATGCAATATTTGAATAAATAAAACGCTGCCATATCAAAGTTATTTGAAGCAAATTTTGATACTTCTTGGTTCAGTACTGTCACTAAGGTCTCACCATCATGAGACAAAAACTGTTTACAGCAGATATTTGAGTGATTGGCCTCTTGTCATTTAGGTAAATGTTTCTAAATACACTTAATGCAATCAGCAATCAACACAAACAAATGCTACCCTGGGTAGAACACGTAATAAATCATAAACAATACATGTAACAACACTATTATAAAATTTGGAAATAAAACTGGATTTGAGTTTACACTATCACAGAAGCAACAGCTGAAAAAATTTACAGAAGCACCTAACATCCTTTATTGAAAAATGTTTTTAAAAAAAAAGTTGCAATAAAACTGAAATATGGTTGGCAAGTGTAAACCTCACCACTCTGATCATACTAAAGACTTAAGACAAAAGCTGTGACAAGAATGGATGTTAAGTGTTACCACTGTGGTTTGGTTGGTCACAGTATTTGTTCTCAATGCAATAAAGTGGGCATACCTATGAAAGAGTATGCCGAAGTGAAGGAAAACTAAAGAATGATATTCCAAGGTGTTTTGTAACTACATCGATGCATCAAACTTGAGGAGATGAGCCATATAATGTAACAGATATTGACAAAGAAAAAAATGCTAATAAATTTTTGCATCACATAAAAGAATGGATTGAAAATGGTATGGTTAAATTGGATGACTCCAAACTACTACCAGAATTGGAACATTTGAAGTCTCAGTTTCATGAACTATCATTATCCAGAGGGTGTATTCTGTTGTCAAACAAAGTAGTGATTCCAGAATCATTCAGACTGTCTATACTTGAAGACTTACAGTTTCATCACCCTGGAATGACGGAACTTGCTAGATGCTATTTTTGGTGGCCACAATTATATACTGACATTGAATAGTTTGTGGGTTCATGACAACGGAGTACATAGACATGGCATGATCACCCATGCCATGCACTAGGAATTTGATTTGGTCCAAACCAGAAAGTAAATGGCAGAGACTGCATAGTGATTTTCTAAAACTGCTTTATGGAGGAAATAAATGTTATTGTTGTGGACACATTTTCCAATTGGTTATAAATCATTCCAACCCCTTCCATGACAACTTCAGTTGTAATAAATATTCTTCTAAATCTGTTTGCTGTTCATGGACTGCCTGAGAGTATTATGTCAGATAATAGTACTACTTCACTTCAGAGGAGTTTCGTAGGTTTGTGACAAACAATAGCATTTAATATGTTCTAAACACTACCGTATCATCTACCCAGCCTTGGCATGGCAGAAATAATGTACTAAAAAAGAATGGATAGTCTGAGACTTAATTTGGAGTTACAGAGGTACCTGTTGATTTACAAAAGTACTCCAAAACCGACCACAGGAAAATCACTGGTGGATTCATTGTTCAACAGGCAATTGAGAACAGTGTCTGATCATTTACATCCGAACATAAAGTTTGAAAACCTAAAAAAATGGGAAATTATAGGATTTTCAATCCAGATCAATTTGTGTGGGAAAAGAAGCACAAAAATGAGTTGTAAACTGGCATGTATTTGTGCATTCTAATTTTTGAGTTAGACTTGGTCTAAGAATGTCACCAAAACTGTGTCCGAAATGCAAAATCAATGGTTATATGTCATTTGAGTTTTATATACAACCACAATACATAATGAGTCATAATCTGCAGACTATAATGTATAAATATCAACTTGACAGAATTAGTAGATACCTGTAAGTTCAATCTAAAGGTTCTAAAACATTAGGGAAAGATGATTCATTGTATTATCAAATGAACGAATGTCACATTAACATTACCTTAAAAATGGCACTTAACAATCCTAAATTATTACCCTGTTAGAAGAACCATTTCTTCGTAGACTGACAAAGTAGGTTTAGTGTTTGAGTAGAGTGATATTTGTTTTGTGACAGGTACTGTATTACCTTTACCTGCATAAACATTTTTCTCCCAATTTGAGATTGAACCTCGAACAATAATGATATTTCAAGGTCTCTGGGTAAAATGTATTAAAAATATTTGTACCCATTGTCATAACTGTAGCAAGATGCATGCAAATACAATGCTATCATGAACTTGAGTAATTTAACATGCTATTTGTGAAAACTTTCACCAAAGTTGTATGAACATGAGATATAAACACTAACTTCAATTAAGAATAAAAAATATATATATATATGGTTTTCCCATAGGCCATTTACAGTTTAAAAAAAGTTATTAACTGTAATTACATTACTGTAACTCATATATTTGTGAAACAGCCTACCAAGTAGTTCCAATAATAACTAACTTGTTAAAGGAAATTAATATAATGCAAAAAAAAAAGGTTATTTTTTTTTGTTTAACAGGTAGAGACAGACAATACTTTAAAATTTACTGTGCACTGGAAAATGTGGGGCCTTTTGTGGATAAGCTCAACTCGTGAGAACACAGATAAACTAATCAAATACATAAATAAATATACAGGTATAGGGGCTATTAAATTTAAATATTCTTGTACTTCAACTTTAAGGGCACAAAGGATGGTAGATCACGAAGGGAACAAGAGAGAAACTAAGGGCCCGGGGACAAATAATTTGGTCGGAACCCCTCTCCAATCTATACTAATATTATAAAGCTGAAGAGTTTGTTTGTTTGTTTGTTTGTTTGAACGCGCTAATCTCAGGAACCACTGGTCCGATTTGAAAAATTCTTTCAGTGTTGGATAGTACATTTATCGAGGAAGGCAATAGGCTATATTATATTATCAATAACATTAGGGATCCTTACTAAAAGTCCAATTTAGAATCAAATAAGTTGGAGGGGGTTAGATACAACATGCAGTACACGTACGAAGTGTGTGTTGACAATGCCATAGGCGCTAGAAGTTTATTTCCTATTGCCTATTAACATTGTTGCCACGCACTAGATGCCTTATCATTCTTAATTTTCCCATACAAGTAAAAAACACCTGTGTGATATTAACAACGAAGCAATCAGTACCCTTATAAGAGTTCAATTAGTATTTAAATACTTTTTATCACTTTAAATCGCAAACCTAAACTATTGTTTTTTTTTCTCTCTCTGTGTTTAATTTGTTTTTTTATTGCCCTTTTTTTCAAGTATATATATTTTACAGACTTGAAACTTCACAGTAATGTTCCTTTTGTTACGCAGGATGACATTTTCCGAAAATTAGATCCCATGGGTGGTTAAAACCAGGCAACAGTGGGTACTTTGTCTGCATGAGAACAGGATTTTGCATTGTTCATGCCTTCTGCGTCTCCATGGCAACGGGCATCGCGCGGCAGTGGCGTACCCACAAGGAGGGGCATGTATAATGAGCGGCGCAAGAGTGATCTGCCTGTAGACTACCGTAGCAAAGTACGGGTACATCAGTTGTACATTGCGTGCACGAGTCGGGAAACCATCGGTGCTATTCATTTTCTCTCTGGTACATTATGCAGCATTGTAATAAATTTTCACTGAATTTTTTTTTATTTACCATTACTGTAAATAGGAGATGTGGCTTAATTTTTTTCCATAAGTATAGCCGTGCGAAGCCGGGTCGGGCAGCTAGTACTTAATACACAATTTTTCAAATACCACAATTTAAAATAAAAAATCATATTTTTATCCTGTAAATGTACTGTGTGGTCTTAACTATATACAGGTACATAACCTGTAGGTATTGCAAAGATTGTAATGTTTACAATGAATTCTATTAACACTAGACTTGTAATTTTGTCCAACTATCTGGTAAACTCATGCATGCATTAAAAGCAATCCTGAAACACAACTGAGGCCGTCTAGTGCCTGGTCCCCAGGGATTTTGCCCCCTCCTGACAGCCCAGGGAACAAGTTGATGTGATCAAAGGAACGTAGCACTGAATATGAACACAACTATTGTCATGATCATATCAGACCTCCAGTTAAAACAAGCGCACCCCCAATCCTGACAAAACTAAAAAATAATAAATGTTTACTTACGAGTACCACTGTAGCCGAGCTCGCAAGGTTGCAAGCAGAAGGCCGGCTTCCAGGTTCCATTTCTGATTCTGTAACAAACAAATTTGCCAGTTATGAATAAAAAAAAAATACTTCACTTACCACTGTTGTCTTTAGAGCTGCAAAACAAATAAAACTATAACACCACATATTTTCAACAATGTTAAGTTTCGTTATAGCAAAGTATTTCTCCCAGGAACTAATGCTAGTAGGAACTATATCAGTGTCATGGGTACTTTGGTGATGGAAAACACTCTTACCTCACTGCGACCCTTCCAAATCAACAGTAACACAATGACTTTTTGGTGAGGGATGCACCTGCTCTAGACCACGATTCGTTAGTGCCAGGGGGCCTGCCTACTTGCATGTTTTTAAATGTTTTGTAACCCGTAAGTCAAAATTCCCAGTACAATCCAAACACAGATACCTTTGCACTAACTTCAAAACTGTTATTCTTAGCACCACAGTTATTATCATAACTCTTAATTAATTTTTTTTATGTTTTTTGTTTATGTACAGAGAAAGGTCTTTAATCAGGCACTATCAGAGACGTAACTAGACTAGTTTCAACCCGGGGGAAAAACTCATCTTGGAACGCCTCTTTCTTTTTTCAAACCAACCAAACCAAAACCTTTCCCAACAACAACTCATATCGCCACCACATGTTGATTTCACTATTCCAAATATTTTTGATTCCACTTAGATAATAAATATTTTATTTGTATTAATTTCATTTTAAATAGTACATGGAAAGTTGTATAGTACGCAAAAAATTTTTTTTTTTAAATATTTGACTATATACATGTATGTATGTTTTAAAACAAATAATTCAGTTCAACTGCCCTCCAAAACTACAATATTTAAGTAAACATCTATATTAAAAATGACTGCCAGTTTACCGCCCTCCCAAATGCGGCACCCGGGCACAATCCCTGTCTGCTCCCCTCTAGTTACGTCCCTGGGCTTTATAAGGATCACGACTATTCCAGACTCTCTGTTTTACCAGTTTATCGAATGTCAATGTAGTTTTAACGAGTATACAAAGTGTAAAAATATAAAGTGTTAAATGAAACCCACTAGAAGATAGCAAACACTGTACTGAAACGAAAACCAACAGTAATGATAAAATATAAGCAAACTAAAAAAGCAGACTGCAAAGTAATGCAACCTGAAAGCCAAAAAGTCAACAGACACAAACCATCCCGAAAAATCTGAACGTGATATGAAGAGTTATACTTACACCGTAATATAAAAGAGTATATCTGGAACTAAATTATTAATATTGCTCTGTCCATGTGGGGCAAACAAAATCATTATACTGTTGGTGAACAGGATTAGCAAGTAGTAAGAACGTGTGGAGACTTGAGTTATGGCGGAAGAAAATTTTCAACGTATTTCTTAAGAGCTAATAAGGACAGTTCAAGGCCCACGTCAGAGAGAGATCCATCGAAGACCGTAGAAGGAAACAAAATGGAAAAAGATAACAATAGGGAGTTACAGAAGTGAGGTGAAGGTAAATGTAGGCCAAGATCCTACAACGACATGACATAGTTGAAACGGTCACACAATATAAGGAAATCAGTACAAATTATTGTCCGGTGAGTATACCTCTACGAGTGCTGATACTTTAGATGTTCATCCATACACACTAAACATCATATACAGTTAGTTTCCCTCGCAGTGAGCGACTCAATTAGCGCCGGATTACAAAATGAGCCAAAATATAGAATGCCACATTAAATATCTTTCATTGTGTATGGTTTATCCAAGCAAAAGCCATACATAAAGTTTTGTGAACACTGAATGAGTTACCAACTACTTGCCCACAAATTAATCATTAAAAACATCTGATATGCTGGCCATGTATTATGAAAATATCATCAGCTAGGTCCAGCTGACTCACTTCTGAGGTCGAAGCGTCCAGTTCCCCCCCCCCCCCCCCCCCCCTTTTTTTTTCTGTCGCTTTCCTCTCAGAAATTAATTGATACCTATTTTTTGTTCACCAGCAGATGCACCAAAGCAATGGCCAGCCTCCCTCATTCCTTCAAAATATAATTTTGAAAGACAGTGTTGTACATGGATCCTGAGCAATGGCTGATGACTAAACTATATAGAGTTTTAAAAATTAATTTATAAGCAACCATTAATTACAAGGTGTCAGAACTCATTTCAAAAGGAGACAGTCAATGAACCAAAAACTAACAAAATTATTTTATATAAATTTTTGTAAGTTACTTCCATTTTTTATTATTATTAACCAACTAGTCTTGTTTTTTTTTGTTTTGTAATTTTTTTTCTTTTCTTGATTGATATATTATTATTATGCATTTTATATTGTGATGAAGTATTAAGTATTTATTGATATTTGTACCTAATTATGTATAATGTCTGTTCTTGTCTTTGTGTTTGTTTTGTGTGTGTTGTAGTCCCTGCAGGTATGGATTACCTGCTAGTGTCAGTTGGCTATCTGCAGGTAGTGCCCACCTGTTTCGAGTTTTCTTCTTGCACTAATTGCCTACATGGGATTGGTACTTGCATGCTTGTAGAACCTAGACTGTCCTGTGGTGACCGGCAGTGACAACGAACCTCGCAGACCCAAAGACCGCAGTAGAAGGGTGTGTTCCATCGGAGCGCCAATGGGCATACTGGTATGGTGGGGCTGAACTGGTTAGAACAGTGCCTGGGCGTGGTTTAGTCATGTGCCGGAGCATAGCAACGGCACTGCAAAGTACAAATAGCTTTGCGTCAAATGGACGTGCTCATGGCCACACGAAATGACGTACAGATATCTGAGTGATTCTGCATAGAAATGAGGGCTCATTCAACCAAGCAATAGTGAGGAACCTAGTCTAAAGTGCATAGGTAATAAAACGGCCAGGGCATAGGGCATAGCCCATCAAATTGGGGGACCCTAAGCAGTTGTCCGACTTGCCCAGACCTGGAGCTGTCCCTGCCAACCAATATGTTGAGTTACAAGAAGCATGTTCCCAAAGGATCTATGTAATTTTGCAGTGAATAGGCTTGTGATACCCTAATAAGTAGGGTGTGGACCAATTGGGCTATTACAACAGAATAAGTACCATACTCAAAATTTGGAGAAAAAAAATATTTTTATAAAACTTGCAATTGCATATAAACTTTTCCTCTATAAAAAATTTTTACATTATTTTTTAGGATCTGCACAAGGCATGATACTAATTTATATAGGGCTATTGCAGTGAAAAGCATTCTATGGTTCGGCACATTCGGAAATTTGGCACCAATCAAGCCACTTGCACTCAGATTATTTGGGGTGGATTCCGGCTGTTGACACTGGCCCCCAAGTTGCATCACTTCCCTGCAATGTTACTTCGCTCATTGTGAGGGCCATATAATTTTTTTGTGAACAAATTTCAGACCATCTTAATTTTTTTGTGAACAAATTTCAGACCATCTGTGTGTTAAAACTCTTTAGTGTTGTCTGTGTTTCATGATTGGCTGGGTTTCTTTCAAGTACGTGTCTACTGTCAGCATGTCAATCATAGCCATCCAGTGTGGAAGCAAACACATACTGAATGGCCAGGCAGAATAGGGCAATGACTTCTCTTTTAGGCTGCAATAGCTAGCGCAGGAAAATCTTATTGCAGTCTAATGACCAATCAGACATTTTTTTTGTGAAAAATACTTACATCGTAGCTGACAGTTTTCATATCAAATTTTATATTTTAATTAAAACAACACTGGCATTTGATAATTTGGCAAAAAAAAAAAAACTCAACAGACATGGCCATGGTCCCGAAAATGCCGGATTAAAGACCATTCACTGAATTAAATTAACCCTATGCTAATGCACACACACACATCTTAATGGGTATTGGAGTGTTACAAAGTTTGTGAAGAATTAGCAGAAAATCAGGCTGATAAAAAGACTTTCTGCATCCAGGATGTTTCCAAGCAACACAAACAACTCCTGGCAGGTGATTCCTTAGAAAATAAAACAAAAACATACAACTTCTACCTAAAGTGATCATTTTGGACTTATCTAACACAGAAAATTACAATGTTCATAACACTTTTTTTAAAATAAATATTGAAAACTACTTGCAGCTAAGCGAAATAAATCTGTGAATAATGATTCGTGTAACAGAGTTCTTCCACCTGTGAAGCAGGAAAAAAAAAGTCAATCATAGCATTACTCTTCCTAATAAAATTGGAGTTGCTTAGTGCTACAAAAATACATGCAAAAAGAGATTGGCACCTTCAATTTGTTAACTATACTAGAATAAACAGTAGTCAAAATCTAAATATTACTTGCAGCACCTGATAAATCACCTCTACTGGTATCTTCTAAGCCACTTTTGGAGTAAAAAAAATTTATTTTAATAGGATATACAAAAAATTGCACAACAGAAGCCCTCAAATGATCTAGTGCAATATGCATCAACCTATGCTCTATATAAATATTTTAGAATGTATAATTGCCAGTATTAAGTATAATTGCCAGTAGTGTTGAGAAAACAAAATGATCTGGCCAACCAAGAACAATGGAGGAAGAAATGAACACGTTAAGACAATCCTGCCAAAAGAAACCAATTGTCTGTAGAGGAAATTTAAAAATTCTAAATATAAGTACATATAAACAACTGAAGCTGCACTTTCAAAAAATGCAACTGTTGCACAAAATTACAATGGAACACAAAATAAAATGTGAGTATTGCATTTCTGATTTTATTTTGAATTGTTATCAAGTGGGGTAATTTATGACTGTCCTGGCGTTATGTTTTGGGTCACCCTGTATAAGTTGCCGCCAATGATCCGTGTTTGAGAGATTTTTAACTGACACTTCAGTCCAGATAGTTAATTGTTTCATAAATAGTTGCCGTTCGTGCTTGCAGCTAGGCTCCGTGGTGACTGCACCGTGGCGATTTCTTATTGGTCGAGTTCTCCCTCCCGATCAGTCGAGTAACGTGTTGCGTCTCATCCCACCGAGGCGAGAAAATGCGACGTTGGGTGACTGACAGCAGCAAACCGGAATAAAATTTAGACTTCTTGCAAACAATTCCTGCCGCTTCTGTGTATGACGCATATTGAGCTAGATGTAGGCGGAAATGCATTTATTGTAGCCAACTATAAGGATTACAATAATCTTTCCAAATAAAACTCTCTGTAACCTTAGGTAGCTAAATGGCTAAAATTTCCTTATTCTGTCTTCGATGGTTTTTCTTTTTAAATTTAGATCTTTGAATGGAGGGGTCCGGACCCACGGACCCCCACCCTCTAGGTAATTCCGTGATTATGTGTATTTGCAAAATGAGCACACATAAATTTGCTAGTTACCAAGGTTAGATGTTACACATCACTGGCGAATACTGAAAGCCACGCTCGAATTTTTTTTAGTATTGGGTTAGGCCCCAACGTCTCATTAACGGCACAGTCTTTACACTCGGAAACACGCCACTCAAACAAAAGAAGTTTGAGAATAATCGGCCGTAACCTTTAGCACTATTCCCGCAGATAAGAAGTATTCAGAAAACTGAAGTGAAAAAAAAGTCTTTAAAACCTGGTAAACACAGGGAAATTGACAAAAATCTGAGTTAGGATCACAAGCTTTGGCGGCAATTGTCTGGAGTTGCTTGGCTTTGGGGTTCTAGCCGCGTCGAAGGCGAAGATTTCACCAACCTTTAGGCAGTTACTTCGGCTACGCGACTACAATATCTGAGTGCATTATATTATCAGTCCATTTCATATTTCACATTATCTAGAATGTCTTAAAACCAGTTTGTACATTAATCATAAATTAATGTGATGTTAATCATCTGTAACAGTTTTACTATCGTTAATTAAATGTACGGATACAAACAAATGTGTATTAATTTGAAGCAAAATCAAATATCAATGGTCTTTCGCATGGTCAAAATTAATTTTGTTATAAAAATTATTCGTTTAATTATTATTATTCTTATTATTAGTCAGAACAGCGGCGTTGGTTACTTAATAATTAATTAAAATCATATTTAAATGTATACTGTACAAAAAAAAATTATAGTCAATTCTCCATATGATGTATGTTTGTTGAAATGTGTTTTGGTAATAATTTGTATTCAAATACCTATATACGTTATCTTGCCAGACAGACCTATGAGACACGGAGAAAAAAAGTTAAATGGAAAACAGGGGAAAACAAGGAAATTAACTCTACTGCTGAAGTTGTTATTGAATCATTTCAACATTTGCCTGGAGTGATCGTGGGATACCAAGGAAAACTGATATCAGGATGACTGGACCGAAGTTCGATCCTCAGTCCTCCGAAATGCGCCATCTCGCTCCATCCTAAAGCTCGTTAAAATCATGCCAACATTTCAGGGAGTTTTGATGACACTGGCCGTTAGAAATAATTTTAAAACAATCACTTTTTTTTATGCTGCTCAGTGACAACACACACGCGTAAGAGACTACTGTTGTTGCATCATTCTGATGAAAAATATGTTCAATTAAATCCGTCGATTATAAAGTGCTTAATGATATCTACATGTAACACTACTAATTCGATACTATAACACAAAAGTTTATTTGGACTTGCATACGTAAGGATGCGGGTTCGAAACTCGGTCTTTCATTTTAATTTCAGTTTTTCATGGTTTCCCGAAATCACGCCAAAGGGATAGTTCCTTACGAAATGCCTTTGCTGATTCATTCTACCAATTTCCTTGACTTGTGTAGGCAAATTCACAGATTTCACTAGCTATTGGTTTCCCTAAAGTCAGTTATTTGTTCTGATAATGATCGTACACCGATTTTTACTAGTCAGTACTCTGGTTACTGATTTTTTTTTCTCACTGAACCTGCAGGCCATCAAGTGAGAACCTTGTCACGTGACCATATTTTCTAACTCCTGTGCGAGGCTAAGCCTAAGCTCTTAGGACAAGTGATATCAGTAATCTTAGTAGAGCAGACATGAATTTCTGAAAATGAATGAAATAGTACGGTAACGTTTCTTTAAAAAGCCTCAGCACCCACAGTGCTGACCAATAGAATCCGAAATAGGCCCAATGCCGAGTAGCACCCCGTGCGAGGCTAGATGGATCACTGACTGTGATCACCGAGAGCACTAGAATTGTTGAGGCTGTATTGCATAGGGAGAAATCAGATTTTGACTCGCAATTAAATATTTGTGTTAAGTACCTATCTAAAACATGTTTAGTTCGTGGAGTATGTATGCATTATAAATATGAAGTATTTCACATCGTATTTCAGCATGATGCAACATACAAATACGACAGTTTTTTTATAAACAATTTTTCTTAAATAATATTAAAATAACTTTATCATAAACGTTTTAAATTCATGATAAAATTAAAATAAAACCAGAATAATATAAATTCGAAATTCCGTTGTGCCGTCCGAAACGATTGCTATAAAAGACAGTTGTTCTTATAGTTCAGTTATTGAAGAAGATTCATGAGCATTCATCAGTGATTTCAGTGCTCGTCAGAGATAACGGAACTCACCGAGGCTATGTTTGTACGTCTTCCAATGACGCAAAACTAAAATAAATATTACAGTAACTTCTCGGTGAAAATTCTTCTATAATTGATGATTTGGTGCAAATTAAGCATACATTTAAGTGATATGTTAATTATTATTATATATATCTTAATTGATGTGAATCCAAGACTTTTTATAATGTCTATTAGTAAGGCTTTAACACTTATTTATTTGGTGTCCTTGAACCTACGATCTAGCGATAAAAAAAACTATATGTCAATTCCATCGCTGTGCATGCCCGCAGTAAAAATGTAGTAGTGTGATTAATTGTATGTGCTACATTTGTGCCTCATTATTTTACTGACGATTCTAAGATGAACTTATGATCTGCAGTAAATTCGCCTAAGAAACACCCATTTTGTTGCGCAATAACCAAGCCGTCTCCCGACACACCGGGACCCTGCGCTCTGCATGCACAGCACGTGTGTTCGATCCCCAATACGTCACTGTAAAATCATAACATCCTGTAACTTATTATAGGTGGATCTAATAATTGTTTTGGAAGCCATCTCTTCAGCAACCCTACAGAAAAATTCGGAGGATAGGTTACTATTATAAGTATCTAGTTATTTAATTATTCTAGCGTTGTGTAGAGCTCTATTGTATACAAATAAAAATTATGGAAATACATTTCTCCCAAATAAGCATTTATAAAAATCTGTTAGCACGCCGGGCCTCGAGAGACATGATATATAAAAATAAAATAAAAATGAGAAAGATAGACAGGGAAAGAGAGAAAAAGAACTGCACACCCCTACCAGGGATGACTCATCCTCGGTTTCCCCTCTTCCAGTGTTAATAAACAATAGATTTCAGAGAATACACTGTCAACTTAGACAAGTTCGTTCAATGATAGAGGAACGTCCTGTTAAATAATTTTATGTTTGTAAACTAACGTCCTACACCTATAACCGTTTATCATTATTTAATACTGAATAAATCAAATTCATGGTTTGTTTTCCCAAATATTATGAGAGCTTTGGGGTATGTTCTATTTCCAGCAACACATGCAAAATTCGCATTTCTGTTGTAATCAAATGTATTACCTGCACAAGTTATTTATAATAGCAAATAATAATGCCTATATTTGTCACAATATTTTCCAAATTAGTTTATGGATTGATATTTATGAAAGAAATAATTTCAAAAGTGTCTGACGGATAACATTATATATACACACTTAGCACCGTGGTCAAGTAAATGCGCTGGACAGCAACAGCAAAACATGGCGCCATACATTATGGGAGGGAATTCTACTATACACGCTGAAAACATAACATTTTTAACATAATTTAACGAAGATACAAGCATATAAAAGACACAAAAATGTATGAAATATACAACATAACAACATAAATGTACCATAATATAAAAAAATAAAACTTTTAAACAATAAAAAATTAAATTGTTGAAATATAGAGATAAACACAGCCCATATTTTTTACAAATTTCTTTATATATAAACGTCTCCAGGACTCATACCATGTATTGGCCGAACATCAGCCATGTACCTAATGAAAGCTGTCACCTTACTTAACAAAATATACTGTTCAGAATTATTGTCTGGGCCGACACTTTTAATGCCGACGGACAGCAACAAGATCGTGCGCCCAGTTTTCCTTGCAGGCAATAGCTTCACCCGCCCATTACAGGCCCTGAAAAAACCATTTTACTGCTCCGTTAAAATGTGAAATATGAAAATCCAACAACGAGGTCCTAAACACAAGATATGAGGCTTTTTATTCAACCCAAAAAATTATTATTTTTAATAACATTTTTTAAAATCATTTAAGGTCAAACAAAGTACATATTTCAAAAACTGGCATTATATTAAAACGACTCCAGGAGTCATACCAAGTATTGGCCGAACATCAGCCACATACTAAATGAAAGCTGTCACCTTACTTAACAAAATATACTGTTCAGAATTATTGTCTGGGCCGACACTTTTAATGCCGACGGACAGCAACAAGATCGTGCGCCCAGTTTTCCTTGCAGGCAATAGCTTCACCCGCCCATTACAGGCCCTGAAAAAACCATTTTACTGCTCCGTTAAAATGTGAAATATGAAAATCCAACAACGAGGTCCTAAACACAAGATATGAGGCTTTTTATTCAACCCAAAAAATTATTATTTTTAATAACATTTTTTAAAATCATTTAAGGTCAAACAAAGTACATATTTCAAAAACTGGCATTATATTAAAACGACTCCAGGAGTCATACCAAGTATTGGCCGAACATCAGCCACATACTAAATGAAAGCTGTCACCTTACTTAACAAAATATACTGTTCAGAATTTTTGTCTGGGCCGACACTTTTAATGCCGACGGACAGCAACAAGATCGTGCGCCCAGTTTTCCTTGCAGGCAATAGCTTCACCCGCCCATTACAGGCCCTGAAAAAACCATTTTACTTCTCCGTTAAAATGTGAAATATGAAAATCCAACAACGAGGTCCTAAACACAAGATATGAGACTTTTTATTTAACCTAAAAAATTATTATTTTTAATAACATTTTTTAAAATCATTTAAGGTCAAACAAAGTACATATTTCAAAAACTGGCATTATATTAAAACGACTCCAGGACTCATACCAAGTATTGGCCGAACATTAGCCATGTACCAAATGAAAGCTGTAACATTTCTTAACAAAATATACTTTTCAGAATTTTTGTCTGGGCCGACACTTTTAATGCCGACGGACAGCAACAAGATCGCGCGCCCTGTTTTCCTTGCAGGCAATAGCTTCACTCGCCCATTACAGGACCTGAAAAAACCATTTTATTTCTCCGTTTAAAACTGAAATATAAAAATCCAACTACAAGGTCCTAAACGCAAGATTTTACGCTTAGTATTACACTAAAAAAGAATGGTATTTATTAATAGTATTCTTTAAATTATAAAAGGTCAAAAAAGGTACATATTTAAAAAACTTGCATTTTATAAAAACGACTCCAGGACTCATACCAAGTATTGGCCGGATATCAGCCATGTACCAAATGAAAGCTGTAACATTTCTTAACAAAATATACTTTTCAGAATTTTTGTCTGGGCCGACACTTTTAATGCCGACGGACAGCAACAAGATCGTGCGGCCAGTTTTCCTTGCAGGCAATAGCTTCACCCGCCCATTACAGGCCCTGAAAAAACCATTTTACTTCTCCGTTAAAATGTGAAATATGAAAATCCAACAACGAGGTCCTAAACACAAGGTATGAGGCTTTTTATTTAACCTAAAAAATTATTATTTTTAATAAAATTTTTTAAAATTATTTGAGGTCAAACAAAGTACATATTTCAAAAACTGGCATTATATTAAAACGACTCCAGGACTCATACCAAGTATTGGCCGAACATCAGCCACATACTAAATGAAAGCTGTCACCTTACTTAACAAAATATACTGTTCAGAATTTTTGTCTGGGCCGACACTTTTAATGCCGACGGACAGCAACAAGATCGTGCGCCCAGTTTTCCTTGCAGGCAATAGCTTCACCCGCCCATTACAGGCCCTGTAAAAACCATTTTACTTCTCCGTTAAAATGTGAAATATGAAAATCCAACAACGAGGTCCGAAACACAAGATATGAGGTTTTTTATTTAACCTAAAAAATTATTATTTTTAATAACATTTTTTAAAATTATTTAAGGTCAAACAAAGTACATATTTCAAAAACTGGCATTATATTTAAACGACTCCAGGACTCATACCAAGTATTGGCCGAACATTAGCCATGTACCAAATGAAAGCTGTAACATTTCTTAACAAAATATACTTTTCAGAATTTTTGTCTGGGCCGACACTTTTAATGCCGACGGACAGCAACAAGATCGCGCGCCCTGTTTTCCTTGCAGGCAATAGCTTCACTCGCCCATTACAGGACCTGAAAAAACCATTTTATTTCTCCGTTTAAAACTGAAATATAAAAATCCAACTACAAGGTCCTAAACGCAAGATTTTACGCTTAGTATTACACTAAAAAAGAATGGTATTTATTAATAGTATTCTTTAAATTATAAAAGGTCAAAAAAGGTACATATTTAAAAAACTTGCATTTTATAAAAACGACTCCAGGACTCATACCAAGTATTGGCCGGATATCAGCCATGTACCAAATGAAAGCTGTAACATTTCTTAACAAAATATACTTTTCAGAATTTTTGTCTGGGCCGACACTTTTAATGCCGACGGACAGCAACAAGATCGTGCGGCCAGTTTTCCTTGCAGGCAATAGCTTCACCCGCCCATTACAGGCCCTGAAAAAACCATTTTACTTCTCCGTTAAAATGTGAAATATGAAAATCCAACAACGAGGTCCTAAACACAAGGTATGAGGCTTTTTATTTAACCTAAAAAATTATTATTTTTAATAAAATTTTTTAAAATTATTTGAGGTCAAACAAAGTACATATTTCAAAAACTGGCATTATATTAAAACGACTCCAGGACTCATACCAAGTATTGGCCGAACATCAGCCACATACTAAATGAAAGCTGTCACCTTACTTAACAAAATATACTGTTCAGAATTTTTGTCTGGGCCGACACTTTTAATGCCGACGGACAGCAACAAGATCGTGCGCCCAGTTTTCCTTGCAGGCAATAGCTTCACCCGCCCATTACAGGCCCTGTAAAAACCATTTTACTTCTCCGTTAAAATGTGAAATATGAAAATCCAACAACGAGGTCCGAAACACAAGATATGAGGTTTTTTATTTAACCTAAAAAATTATTATTTTTAATAACATTTTTTAAAATTATTTAAGGTCAAACAAAGTACATATTTCAAAAACTGGCATTATATTTAAACGACTCCAGGACTCATACCAAGTATTGGCCGAACATTAGCCATGTACCAAATGAAAGCTGTAACATTTCTTAACAAAATATACTTTTCAGAATTTTTGTCTGGGCCGACACTTTTAATGCCGACGGACAGCAACAAGATCGTGCGCCCAGTTTTCCTTGCAGGCAATAGCTTCACCCGCCCATTACAGGCCCTGAAAAAACCATTTTACTGCTCCGTTAAAATGTGAAATATGAAAATCCAACAACGAGGTCCTAAACACAAGATATGAGGCTTTTTATTCAACCCAAAAAATTATTATTTTTAATAACATTTTTTAAAATCATTTAAGGTCAAACAAAGTACATATTTCAAAAACTGGCATTATATTAAAACGACTCCAGGAGTCATACCAAGTATTGGCCGAACATCAGCCACATACTAAATGAAAGCTGTCACCTTACTTAACAAAATATACTGTTCAGAATTTTTGTCTGGGCCGACACTTTTAATGCCGACGGACAGCAACAAGATCGTGCGCCCAGTTTTCCTTGCAGGCAATAGCTTCACCCGCCCATTACAGGCCCTGAAAAAACCATTTTACTTCTCCGTTAAAATGTGAAATATGAAAATCCAACAACGAGGTCCTAAACACAAGATATGAGGCTTTTTATTTAACCTAAAAAATTATTATTTTTAATAACATTTTTTAAAATCATTTAAGGTCAAACAAAGTACATATTTCAAAAACTGGCATTATATTAAAACGACTCCAGGACTCATACCAAGTATTGGCCGAACATTAGCCATGTACCAAATGAAAGCTGTAACATTTCTTAACAAAATATACTTTTCAGAATTTTTGTCTGGGCCGACACTTTTAATGCCGACGGACAGCAACAAGATCGCGCGCCCTGTTTTCCTTGCAGGCAATAGCTTCACTCGCCCATTACAGGACCTGAAAAAACCATTTTATTTCTCCGTTTAAAACTGAAATATAAAAATCCAACTACAAGGTCCTAAACGCAAGATTTTACGCTTAGTATTACACTAAAAAAGAATGGTATTTATTAATAGTATTCTTTAAATTATAAAAGGTCAAAAAAGGTACATATTTAAAAAACTTGCATTTTATAAAAACGACTCCAGGACTCATACCAAGTATTGGCCGGATATCAGCCATGTACCAAATGAAAGCTGTAACATTTCTTAACAAAATATACTTTTCAGAATTTTTGTCTGGGCCGACACTTTTAATGCCGACGGACAGCAACAAGATCGTGCGGCCAGTTTTCCTTGCAGGCAATAGCTTCACCCGCCCATTACAGGCCCTGAAAAAACCATTTTACTTCTCCGTTAAAATGTGAAATATGAAAATCCAACAACGAGGTCCTAAACACAAGGTATGAGGCTTTTTATTTAACCTAAAAAATTATTATTTTTAATAAAATTTTTTAAAATTATTTGAGGTCAAACAAAGTACATATTTCAAAAACTGGCATTATATTAAAACGACTCCAGGACTCATACCAAGTATTGGCCGAACATCAGCCACATACTAAATGAAAGCTGTCACCTTACTTAACAAAATATACTGTTCAGAATTTTTGTCTGGGCCGACACTTTTAATGCCGACGGACAGCAACAAGATCGTGCGCCCAGTTTTCCTTGCAGGCAATAGCTTCACCCGCCCATTACAGGCCCTGTAAAAACCATTTTACTTCTCCGTTAAAATGTGAAATATGAAAATCCAACAACGAGGTCCGAAACACAAGATATGAGGTTTTTTATTTAACCTAAAAAATTATTATTTTTAATAACATTTTTTAAAATTATTTAAGGTCAAACAAAGTACATATTTCAAAAACTGGCATTATATTTAAACGACTCCAGGACTCATACCAAGTATTGGCCGAACATTAGCCATGTACCAAATGAAAGCTGTAACATTTCTTAACAAAATATACTTTTCAGAATTTTTGTCTGGGCCGACACTTTTAATGCCGACGGACAGCAACAAGATCGCGCGCCCTGTTTTCCTTGCAGGCAATAGCTTCACTCGCCCATTACAGGACCTGAAAAAACCATTTTATTTCTCCGTTTAAAACTGAAATATAAAAATCCAACTACAAGGTCCTAAACGCAAGATTTTACGCTTAGTATTACACTAAAAAAGAATGGTATTTATTAATAGTATTCTTTAAATTATAAAAGGTCAAAAAAGGTACATATTTAAAAAACTTGCATTTTATAAAAACGACTCCAGGACTCATACCAAGTATTGGCCGGATATCAGACATGTACCAAATGAAAGCTGTAACATTTCTTAACAAAATATACTTTTCAGAATTTTTGTCTGGGCCGACACTTTTAATGCCGACGGACAGCAACAAGATCGCGCGCCCTGTTTTCCTTGCAGGCAATAGCTTCACTCGCCCATTACAGGACCTGAAAAAACCATTTTATTTCTCCGTTTAAAACTGAAATATAAAAATCCAACTACAAGGTCCTAAACGCAAGATTTTACGCTTAGTATTACACTAAAAAAGAATGGTATTTATTAATAGTATTCTTTAAATTATAAAAGGTCAAAAAAGGTACATATTTAAAAAACTTGCATTTTATAAAAACGACTCCAGGACTCATACCAAGTATTGGCCGGATATCAGCCATGTACCAAATGAAAGCTGTAACATTTCTTAACAAAATATACTTTTCAGAATTTTTGTCTGGGCCGACACTTTTAATGCCGACGGACAGCAACAAGATCGTGCGGCCAGTTTTCCTTGCAGGCAATAGCTTCACCCGCCCATTACAGGCCCTGAAAAAACCATTTTACTTCTCCGTTAAAATGTGAAATATGAAAATCCAACAACGAGGTCCTAAACACAAGGTATGAGGCTTTTTATTTAACCTAAAAAATTATTATTTTTAATAAAATTTTTTAAAATTATTTGAGGTCAAACAAAGTACATATTTCAAAAACTGGCATTATATTAAAACGACTCCAGGACTCATACCAAGTATTGGCCGAACATCAGCCACATACTAAATGAAAGCTGTCACCTTACTTAACAAAATATACTGTTCAGAATTTTTGTCTGGGCCGACACTTTTAATGCCGACGGACAGCAACAAGATCGTGCGCCCAGTTTTCCTTGCAGGCAATAGCTTCACCCGCCCATTACAGGCCCTGTAAAAACCATTTTACTTCTCCGTTAAAATGTGAAATATGAAAATCCAACAACGAGGTCCGAAACACAAGATATGAGGTTTTTTATTTAACCTAAAAAATTATTATTTTTAATAACATTTTTTAAAATTATTTAAGGTCAAACAAAGTACATATTTCAAAAACTGGCATTATATTTAAACGACTCCAGGACTCATACCAAGTATTGGCCGAACATTAGCCATGTACCAAATGAAAGCTGTAACATTTCTTAACAAAATATACTTTTCAGAATTTTTGTCTGGGCCGACACTTTTAATGCCGACGGACAGCAACAAGATCGTGCGCCCAGTTTTCCTTGCAGGCAATAGCTTCACCCGCCCATTACAGGCCCTGAAAAAACCATTTTACTGCTCCGTTAAAATGTGAAATATGAAAATCCAACAACGAGGTCCTAAACACAAGATATGAGGCTTTTTATTCAACCCAAAAAATTATTATTTTTAATAACATTTTTTAAAATCATTTAAGGTCAAACAAAGTACATATTTCAAAAACTGGCATTATATTAAAACGACTCCAGGAGTCATACCAAGTATTGGCCGAACATCAGCCACATACTAAATGAAAGCTGTCACCTTACTTAACAAAATATACTGTTCAGAATTTTTGTCTGGGCCGACACTTTTAATGCCGACGGACAGCAACAAGATCGTGCGCCCAGTTTTCCTTGCAGGCAATAGCTTCACCCGCCCATTACAGGCCCTGAAAAAACCATTTTACTTCTCCGTTAAAATGTGAAATATGAAAATCCAACAACGAGGTCCTAAACACAAGATATGAGGCTTTTTATTTAACCTAAAAAATTATTATTTTTAATAACATTTTTTAAAATCATTTAAGGTCAAACAAAGTACATATTTCAAAAACTGGCATTATATTAAAACGACTCCAGGACTCATACCAAGTATTGGCCGAACATTAGCCATGTACCAAATGAAAGCTGTAACATTTCTTAACAAAATATACTTTTCAGAATTTTTGTCTGGGCCGACACTTTTAATGCCGACGGACAGCAACAAGATCGCGCGCCCTGTTTTCCTTGCAGGCAATAGCTTCACTCGCCCATTACAGGACCTGAAAAAACCATTTTATTTCTCCGTTTAAAACTGAAATATAAAAATCCAACTACAAGGTCCTAAACGCAAGATTTTACGCTTAGTATTACACTAAAAAAGAATGGTATTTATTAATAGTATTCTTTAAATTATAAAAGGTCAAAAAAGGTACATATTTAAAAAACTTGCATTTTATAAAAACGACTCCAGGACTCATACCAAGTATTGGCCGGATATCAGCCATGTACCAAATGAAAGCTGTAACATTTCTTAACAAAATATACTTTTCAGAATTTTTGTCTGGGCCGACACTTTTAATGCCGACGGACAGCAACAAGATCGTGCGGCCAGTTTTCCTTGCAGGCAATAGCTTCACCCGCCCATTACAGGCCCTGAAAAAACCATTTTACTTCTCCGTTAAAATGTGAAATATGAAAATCCAACAACGAGGTCCTAAACACAAGGTATGAGGCTTTTTATTTAACCTAAAAAATTATTATTTTTAATAAAATTTTTTAAAATTATTTGAGGTCAAACAAAGTACATATTTCAAAAACTGGCATTATATTAAAACGACTCCAGGACTCATACCAAGTATTGGCCGAACATCAGCCACATACTAAATGAAAGCTGTCACCTTACTTAACAAAATATACTGTTCAGAATTTTTGTCTGGGCCGACACTTTTAATGCCGACGGACAGCAACAAGATCGTGCGCCCAGTTTTCCTTGCAGGCAATAGCTTCACCCGCCCATTACAGGCCCTGTAAAAACCATTTTACTTCTCCGTTAAAATGTGAAATATGAAAATCCAACAACGAGGTCCGAAACACAAGATATGAGGTTTTTTATTTAACCTAAAAAATTATTATTTTTAATAACATTTTTTAAAATTATTTAAGGTCAAACAAAGTACATATTTCAAAAACTGGCATTATATTTAAACGACTCCAGGACTCATACCAAGTATTGGCCGAACATTAGCCATGTACCAAATGAAAGCTGTAACATTTCTTAACAAAATATACTTTTCAGAATTTTTGTCTGGGCCGACACTTTTAATGCCGACGGACAGCAACAAGATCGCGCGCCCTGTTTTCCTTGCAGGCAATAGCTTCACTCGCCCATTACAGGACCTGAAAAAACCATTTTATTTCTCCGTTTAAAACTGAAATATAAAAATCCAACTACAAGGTCCTAAACGCAAGATTTTACGCTTAGTATTACACTAAAAAAGAATGGTATTTATTAATAGTATTCTTTAAATTATAAAAGGTCAAAAAAGGTACATATTTAAAAAACTTGCATTTTATAAAAACGACTCCAGGACTCATACCAAGTATTGGCCGGATATCAGCCATGTACCAAATGAAAGCTGTAACATTTCTTAACAAAATATACTTTTCAGAATTTTTGTCTGGGCCGACACTTTTAATGCCGACGGACAGCAACAAGATCGTGCGGCCAGTTTTCCTTGCAGGCAATAGCTTCACCCGCCCATTACAGGCCCTGAAAAAACCATTTTACTTCTCCGTTAAAATGTGAAATATGAAAATCCAACAACGAGGTCCTAAACACAAGGTATGAGGCTTTTTATTTAACCTAAAAAATTATTATTTTTAATAAAATTTTTTAAAATTATTTGAGGTCAAACAAAGTACATATTTCAAAAACTGGCATTATATTAAAACGACTCCAGGACTCATACCAAGTATTGGCCGAACATCAGCCACATACTAAATGAAAGCTGTCACCTTACTTAACAAAATATACTGTTCAGAATTTTTGTCTGGGCCGACACTTTTAATGCCGACGGACAGCAACAAGATCGTGCGCCCAGTTTTCCTTGCAGGCAATAGCTTCACCCGCCCATTACAGGCCCTGTAAAAACCATTTTACTTCTCCGTTAAAATGTGAAATATGAAAATCCAACAACGAGGTCCGAAACACAAGATATGAGGTTTTTTATTTAACCTAAAAAATTATTATTTTTAATAACATTTTTTAAAATTATTTAAGGTCAAACAAAGTACATATTTCAAAAACTGGCATTATATTTAAACGACTCCAGGACTCATACCAAGTATTGGCCGAACATTAGCCATGTACCAAATGAAAGCTGTAACATTTCTTAACAAAATATACTTTTCAGAATTTTTGTCTGGGCCGACACTTTTAATGCCGACGGACAGCAACAAGATCGCGCGCCCTGTTTTCCTTGCAGGCAATAGCTTCACTCGCCCATTACAGGACCTGAAAAAACCATTTTATTTCTCCGTTTAAAACTGAAATATAAAAATCCAACTACAAGGTCCTAAACGCAAGATTTTACGCTTAGTATTACACTAAAAAAGAATGGTATTTATTAATAGTATTCTTTAAATTATAAAAGGTCAAAAAAGGTACATATTTAAAAAACTTGCATTTTATAAAAACGACTCCAGGACTCATACCAAGTATTGGCCGGATATCAGCCATGTACCAAATGAAAGCTGTAACATTTCTTAACAAAATATACTTTTCAGAATTTTTGTCTGGGCCGACACTTTTAATGCCGACGGACAGAAACAAGTTTGCGCGCCCAGTTTTCCTTGCAGGCAATAGATTTACCCGCCCATAACAGGCCACGAAAAAACCATTTTATTTCTCCGTTTAAAACTAAAATATAAAATTCCAACTACAAGGTCCTAAACGCAAGATATGGTGCATTGTATTTACTAAAAAAATTGTATTTATTAATAGTATTCTTTAAATTATTTAAGGTCAAAAATGTACATATTTCAAAAACTTGCATTATATTAAAACGACTCCAGGACTCATACCAAGTATTGGCCGAACATCAGCCATGTACCAAATGAAAGCTGTAACATTTCTTACCAAAATATACATTTCAGAATTTTTGTCTGGGCCGACACTTTTAATGCCGACGGACAGCAACAAGATCGCGCGCCGTGTTTTCCTTGCAGGCAATAGCTTCACTCGCCCATTACCGGACCTGAAAAAACCATTTTATTTCTCCGTTTAAAACTGAAATATAAAAATCCAACCACAAGGTCCTAAACGCAAGATATGACGCTTTGTATTTAACTAAAAAAAATAGTATTTATTAATAGTATTCTTTAAATCATATAAGGTCAAAGAAGGTACATATTTCAAAAACTTGCATTATATTAAAACGACTCCAGTACTCATACCAAGTATTGGCCGAACATCAGCCATATACCAAATGAAAGCTGTCACCTTACTTAACAAAATATACTGTTCAGAATTTTTGTCTGGGCCGACACTTTTAATGCCGACGGACAGCAACAAGATCGCGCGCCCAGTTTTACTTGCAGGCAATAGCTTCACCCGCCCATTACAGGACCTGAAAAAACCATTTTTTTCTCCGTTCAGAAACTGAAATAAAAAATTCCAACTACGGGATCCTAAACTAAATGTGTAAGGCTTGTTATTTAACTAATTAAATTAGTATTCTTAACAGTATTTTTTTATATATTTAAGGTCTAACAAGGTACATATTTCAAAAACTGGCATTATATGATAACGAGTCTAGGACTGATAGCAAGTATTGGTCGAACATCAGCCATGTAGGGTAAAGTAAGGTAATTTCGTGATAAAATTAATTTTTCGCTAATAAATATTGTTTTATTCAACCATTACTGTCGTATTTGGCCAAAATTGTTTAACTTCTGTGTAATACTAACATTATAAGTAATAAACTTGCAATTATATACATATTTTCAACACAAAATTTAATTTCAAATTTTAAATGGTTTGACAGGTAATTTCGTGATATGGGTATCTAATTTCGTGATAGGGGTTAGGCAATTTCGTGATACAATAACAATACAAATATTTTCAAACAAATACCAACTATAATAACAAATAATATAATTTTAACTTGTAACATGCATTCTAATTGCTGTTTTCTTCATTTCTTCAAAAAAATGTTCAAATAACCTTCGAAAAATTAGGTTTAGTCTAGTTTTTTTTTAGATGCTTACCTCGCTCAACTCACTTTCAGCATTAGCACAATTATCACACATGAAAACTAGTTCCTCAGAATCAGCAGGTTGGCACTCTTCATGATAAGGCATCAAGCAATAACAGCATTGCACCCATTAAGCGCCATTTCTTATTTGAACGTCTCTGAAATAACTGTTCCCGCACATACCACAGATCCAATCTTCATAAAGAATTTGGACTTCCTTTGATTTTGTCTTGCATTCGCGAAGTTCTGGACCAGATATTAACGGTTCTAATGTTGGTGTCGAAGCTTTTGAAGTTGATGGGACAGCCTTGGAAGTTGATGGGACAGCCTTGGAAGTTGATGGGACAGCCTTGGAAGTTGATGGGACAATCTTGGAAGTTGATGGGACAGCCTTGGAAGTTGATGGGACAGCCTTGGAAGTTGATGGGGTAGCCTTAGTAGTTGATGGGACAGCCTTGGAAGTTGATGGGACAATCTTGGAAGTTGATGGGACAGCCTTGGAAGTTGATGGGGTAACCTTAGTAGTTGATGGGACAGCCTTGGAAGTTGATGGGGTAGCCTTAGTAGTTGATGGGACAGTCTTGGAAGTTGATGGGACAGTCTTGGAAGTTGATGGGGTAGCCTTGGAAATTGATGGGACAATCTTGGAAGTTGATGGGGTAGCCTTAGTAGTTGATGGGACAGCCTTGGATGTTGATGGGGTAGCCTTGGATGTTGATGGGGTAGCCTTGGATGTTGATAAGATATCCTTCGATGATGACATTACAGGATTCGATGTTGGTAGGGCAGCATTTAAAGTTGAAGTGGCAGGTCTCAATGATGCGTATTTTATTGACCCCAAGGTGGTAATTTCTCCTACTGGAGTAAGGCATCTTGCACTTGAGTCTCGCTTTCTCTTTCCTTTGTTAATGAGGGTGTCTCTTGACATTGATTGCAGGACCAAGATCTTGTCAGCTACCAATATCTGATCCTTTTCCGGCTGTTCTTGAGGTAGAGGCTTGTTTGTTAGTTTGGAGGGTTCAAAAGCTTCCTTAGGAATAGCACACTTGTTGAATGGATGAATTCCCGTTTTCTTGAAAGAATTTGTAATGTTCTTAGTGCAGAAGCTCTCAATAAAGGCAGTATTCATAATAGTATGAAAATTTGTTCTATTTGGTTTTTCCATTGGATTTCCCTTCATGTAGGAGTTAAATGTTGACCCCAATGTGATTTTAGGGATTTGTAAACTCCTACAACTAACGGTTGCAACAAATGAGTTGTATGGGCTGGGAAAGTAAATAAGAAAATATGATTTTCTTTCGCAAACGAAATAACTTCAGGGTTAATATGCGATGCGTGTGAATCCATGAAGAGGATGGCTGGTCGAGCAGGAGGAATGGAGGCTACAAAGAACTGGAACCATTCAAAGTACAGATCACTGTTAATCCACCCTTTTGGAGACAACTTCCCTATTGCATTAGGCAAACAATCTCTCTTTAGGTTATCGTTCCACCTGACACCTTTGAAAATAATCATAGGCGGAATACATGTCCCATTTGTGCACGCACATCCCAAAAGTGTATGTTATTCTCCCCTGTCTGCATAAACTCTCTTATAAACATATCGCTTTCCCACTGCTGTTACAACTTTGTTTGCTTTCACGACATACGAAAGACCTGTTTCGTCACAGTTCCATAGCCTATCAGGTGCTTCTTTGATATCCAATCTGTCCAGTAATTCCTCTAATTTAATATAAAAATCCCCAATGATTTCTTCATTTGCCATAGAAGCCCTGTATGCTGCAAGGTTTTTCTGGAGATCTTAATGAGTGATTGTACCTACTCTTGAAATATGTCCACCACCATTTGCTTGCACTTTCACTGTCGGAATTTAATAAATTTTCACGGCCGGCATTTTTTGCGAGTTCATGTGCTAATTTCCTTACTGTAGAAACAGTTAAACCAAATCCTAACTCTTGCATCTCTATGATGTAATTATACAGACTAATTTATAGGTTTGAAGTGAGAGCGAATGGTCTTCCTAGTTTTGGCAGAGGTTCATTTCTGTTTTCACAGGTGCTATTTTTTAGACAGTCTCTTAGTGTACTCCATGGCACACCCATTTCCTTGGAGGCTTTATAAAGTGAACAATTTTGTTGTTTAACGAATTCAGCAGCTGCAATTAACTGTCTTGAGTCATATTTTCTGTATTTACTTCTTGTTTTATTCATCATTCAACTGAAAAATAAAATAAGAGCCAATATATTTTTGTGGTAGCCAATAAGTAATTTCGTGATATAGGTAATTTCGTGATATAGGTAATTTCGTGACACACTATAATTAGCTTTCTAAGTGAAACTAAGTTATTGTAAACTTAATTTACAACACAAACTCTCATAGTAATTTTGTTCTAACAAGCTTAGAAAACTTACAAGATCAATTCATATTAAAGGCTTTGAAAATGTATCTTTAACAAGGACAAAAATGCTAAGAAACGCCATGAACAACATAAGCAATAACAACTGTATACAGACGTGGAAAATCATAAAATTATTCACACTGTAAGAGGTTTAGATTCTCTACAAAACTGTGTATTAAATGCTAACATACCATGTACATGGATCCTTTTATGAATATTCGAAGTTAAACCTGCAAAAGAGTACTCAAATTTAACGACACTTTGCTCACTTTTACGAAAACTTTTGTTTTGTGACGTTGACGCATTCCAAGACACGAACGATACATACCACATTATCTAATGGAGAACGCTGAAACTACCAGACCAAAATGCAGCTCCAAAAAACCACTGGTATTTTCGTTACAAACGTCATAAAAAATGTCACGAAATTACCTGTGTCACGAAATTACCTTACTTTACCCTATCAAATGAATGCTGAAATCTTTCTTAACAAAATATTCCTATCATAATTTTTTACTGGGCCGACACTTTTAATGCCGACGGTTCTCAACAAGTTCTTACGCCCTGTTTTCCTTGCAGGCAATAGCTTCACCCGACAAATATGTTGATATTTTTATTTATTTCATTATATTTGAACCACTATTATAGATTTTATTATTTATTGCATACTTAATTATTGTATATAAGTTTTTGATATGTCTTACTAATACTGCAAGGGGTGGAAAATTTTCAATCTGCGCTGCCATCGGAAGAGGACGTGTTGTGGAGCTGCTCCAAGGGTTTATGACGAGCGCAACGACCCGACCTTTCAAATTATAATGAAAGGTTTCCTTTCTGCTAAGACGCTCAGGCTATAAAAGTGTCAACTCATCTATAAACTTATAGTCACCCGACTTGGCTACACCCGGGAAGCTAACATCCCTATAGCCTTCTTGTCGTCGGGCGTACATTCGCTAGCTTCGCTCGCGCGTTTTGTCGGCCGGGAGTGCCCTGCGTCCTTTGGGAATCACCTAAGGCGTGCAGTTCACCGAAGGGGAGTTGATGCGGGAACCGTAGCGTTTACTCACGGCATGCGCGGGGTGTGTCGCCCTGCCCAGGCCCTTGTCTAGGAAATACAAAAAGAATCACAAATCTGTGAAAAATTTGTCCATAGCTGAATTTCTGCCAATTGTTAGAGTTGACTATGCTTAATAACATACCTGAAGTTTACCGTTGTAGACCTTATGCGTATCACCGAAAACGTGCAGTTAAGTCCTAGAAGTTAGAGTCTTACAGCAGTCCATTAAAATGATTCCCGTTTACGCAGTTAATAACGTAGACTCTCTGTAAGTGCATAAAAATAATCCAGAAACACTATTCAACACGATCACGTTAAAAAAATTCAATGTTGAATAAAAAGTTGAAACAAAGTCGATAACGTTATTGATTATGTTTTTTTTTTAAACATTCATTGAAATAAAAGTATGATTTACATACAAAACAAGGGTCGGCGTGTGTGCCGTCCTGCGGCGGTGCTTTGGTCGCAGCAAGCCGGCGCGACGAGCGTTGCACGCGACCTTCATGGCCAAGTTTCAAAGTTCCGAAGATTTAGTTTAGGGATTGCTGCAGATATGTTACGTTTATTCGATTTAACAAAAAATCAGTTAAATTATCGCAAATAAGATAATAATCTAATATTTTTTCTTAAGTTATGATGGCTCCATTAAGTTGCAATAAACAATTTTGTTAGAACTTGTCAACAGGAACACCCAAAAATACCAAGTTTAACAATTATGTATACAAATATCTAAAAAAAATTGGGAAAGCTTTCCTTCTCATAAAGAACGATTTAAGCTTTTATTTTTTATTTGACTAAATCTGTTTGAAATGGGAAAATCGAAACACTAATGAACTTTAAAGTAATAACTCTAGGCATCGGACGCATGACGTCACATTTGAGATGAGGCACAATATCAATATTTGAGAGCATGTTTTCAGTTCGTAAACTTAAAAAAAAAATGCTTTAGTAAAGACTGAAAAACCAGATTAGAAAAACTAAGTAAAGAATTTAAAATTAATACCAATACTAATCAACAAATAAATATATGATAGTTATTGTCTTATTCTATTACTTCAGTAACGTAATCTATTTTTTATCCAGGCTTCATGGTCTATTAGAAACAAAACATTTACAGTTTTCATAGCGCCCATAAAGGTTTGTGGTTTTTATCTTAGGTAAATATTTTCATTCTGATGTATTGTAATAAAATCAAATAAACTTTTGCATCTACTTACATTAGTTAATTGGAGGAATTTACTAGCGATTTTTATCTTTATTTTTAATATCTTTGTTGCCTGTGACTAAAACACTCCAACACAAACGACTTTAGCATGAAGCCTAGAGCAGTACACATTGCGACGCTCTAACGGCTCTAGCGACCCAATAGGTTATTGTAGACAACTAAATATATACCATTTAAAAACTAATAAATATCAAGAAACTTAATTTAAAAGACTTTCAAGTTCCTGTAGTTTATATATATATATATTAATTCCTGCGATTTTGTAAAAAAAAAAACATTTCGCAAAATTTTGTTGATACAACTTTCTTATTTTGCATTATATATATATATATATTAATTCCTGCGATTTTGTAAAAAATATAATGCAAAATAAGAAAGTTGTATCAACAAAATTTTGCGAAATGTTTTTTTTTACAAAATCGCAGGAATTAATATATATATATATATATATATATATATATATATATATACACTTCTAAACTTTCAAAAGTATAAAAGATTTTGAAAACTAATTTTATTTGATAACTGAGAAGATACAATAATAAAAACGTTTGTAGAATTCATATTTGTAGAGCGCAACAAGGAGCTAAGATTTAGGACATAACCGCTAGTTTTCTGAGTGATGCACAAGGTATGGGGCGATAAACTGTTGATATGTTACTACAGAACGTTGATTCTAACTCTACTAAATAAATTCAGCGTTTATGATGTTTTTTTATATTAAAAGTGTTAGTTTCCTAAGAGCTAAATTCACCGCAGCCCAAGTGACTTCAGCACCTCCCGCAGTAGAATAGGCCTACACATTACGCCGCTCGGAACGCTTCAGCGCCAGCGGGCAGATCAATGGAGTCACACTCTTAAGCAATATACCATTTGTTAAAGCTTAAAAAATATGCAACTTCGTTGGTTTAAATGAATTTTACGTGGGGCCTTTCATGTTTATGTAATTGTATTTTTATTTTCTTAAATTAAAAAAAAAAAATTGGTTGTCTGTAAAGTCGGTTTATGGACGATAGTTTAACGTGACGTCATAACAAAATATTGATGAAATGATTGCATACTTTTATGAATAAAATTGAATCAATTTTATTGAATTATCACTATTTTGTATTGATACAAAGAAGGAGTGAAATGAAATCTACTACCTATTTAATGAAAATATATTTAATCTTTATAAATGTGTTTGTTTTTAACAATTGAAGTTAAGTTCCTAGAACATTTTGGGCTTCATTATGAGATTATACTATAGAAATTGCATTTACAAAATTTATTTTTGTGGGTCAATGCAAGAAATTGTAACTTAGGCCTTAACTGCACGATTTTGGTACAACGCACAGGGTTTGCAGCGGTAAACTTTTGATATGTTACTAAGAAATATTGATACTGCTGCTGTACAAAATTTCAGGTTTTATGTAATTTTCCATATGTTAAAAAACTTTGTTTCCTAAGACCAAAATTTGTTCCGACCCGAGCGACTTAAGTACCCACACGGTAGGATACACACTACGACGCTCTGAACCTTTCAGAGGCCCGGTCAGTTGAGTCAGAGAATTAACCAATATACCATTTTAAAGCTTTAAAAATATGCAACAACGTTTGTAAAAGTGATTATTACGGCGGACCATATATCTTTATGTTAATCGTGTTTTTAATTCTTTCGTTGTGAATAAAAGACACTTCTTATTACTTCATCGATTAATATCGTACCTTTAGTATTAACATTTTGAAAATGTTTTAACATAAATGTGTAAAATGGTGTTTCTAGATTATTTGGATGCATTTACGGAGAGTCTACGTTAATAACTGCGTATACGCGAATCATTTTAATGAACTGCTGTAAGTCGCTGCCATCTAGGACTTAACTGCACGTTTTCGGTGATACGTACAAGGTCTACAGCAGTAAACTTTCGGTATGTTATTAAGCATAGTAGGCTCTACCACTGTGCAAAAATTCAGCTTTGGGCAAATTTTTCACAGATTGAAAGCTTTGTTTCGTGGACGACTCGGGGTGCTCGCCTCGCAACAAGAACCGGGGGCGACAGCTGCAGGCACTCTGGAGCCGGGGCGCCCTCCCGGGCTGTGTGCCTGCGGGGAGGGCGTAGAGGCAGTCAGTCACGCCCTGGAGGTTTCCAATACAGGAGCTCTTTGTTGGGAATATAGTGAATACCAACTCGCGGACAATTCGGCGGAAGTCGCTGTTGTATCGTCGGCCCTGAGAAGATCAGTGGAAGCCGATTTTTCAAGTCGATAATGGGAAAGGAACGAGAATATTATAATAATACAAATTTGACAAAAAGTTGCGTGTAAAACGTTACACTACCAAAGCGTTGTGCTCTTATTTATGACAACTTGGTATTGTTCCACGTGGTGAGAACAAAACATGCAACACGCTTTGTTGCTGGTAAGACGAGAGTCGAGCGCCAAGGTGCCATCCTTAAGGACGCGGTTCAGGTGTATAATACATTTTCTGCCATTGCGATAGTTCACTGTTATTCTATTTGAAAACGGGAAAACTTCTATTGCTGCCTATTCGAAGACTTAACTTTGCTATTGCAATTAAAGCTAACGATAATTAGATAAAATAACTTTTAACTCTAAAAATAGGAGCTAGAGTATGAGTCAAAATGCTGTCAATCAGTGTTGTTATGTAACAGATACCTAACATTTTATTCATACATGATAATCAAAATATGTAGTTTCATTGTTTTTCTAAAGTATTATCCCTAAAGTCTCCTACAGATACAATTGGATCATAGTGCTCCATTAATGAGGAAATAATTATTTTCTTTATTTTGGTGAATACATGTGATGACAAAATTAAAATTTTTAAGTGAAATAAGTATAAATACTGCTAAGAGTAAAAGAAGTTTTATGGATTACTTAGATGCTTTGTGCATTTCCTTTTTTTTCTTAACCTAACTAAAACCAAATGTATTTGGGAGGGGTCTGGGTTAGGGAGAGACCTAGGTCCGTCTCAGGCCGAAGCCTATACGCTCTAATCATGCAGGGGTTAGCCATGCAGGAGAGGTCGCATGCATCATGTGCTAGGAGGGAATTGGTCAGCCATGGCCACCATTAGTGCCATGACAAACTCCCCCCACTGACTACTCTAGACTAACACTAGATAAGGTGGGCCCAGGTGAAGCCTCTATTGACAGAGGGAAAACCCTGGGTTCATTCATGCTGGATGCAAAATTAATGTATTAATTAACAAGCAGGTTGGTTACGGGAACAGAAGGGTTGTTCTGGAAGAAGAGTTGGACAGAGTAAAAAAGCACTACTAAGCGAAGGTGGTGAGCTTGGACTGTTTGGTCCGTGTTCCCGCCATGATGCCAGCCAGCACACATTCTTAAACTAGAAATATCAGTATGAATGTGTACATGTGTATGGGATTATTCTTGGGCGCTTCGCCATTCAAGGTCACAGGAGACCAAAAAAGTGGAAAATCAGACGATAATTCGAGCCCTGCTGGGCCGAAACACGACAGTATTTTTCGCCTACACGGAAGGACCTACAGGGAGGGCTGCGTCGGTGTTGGGCGTTGTATGTCAATTAGAACCATATTATACTTAATAATACTTAATACTATGAGCTGCCAGCTTAGGATTGCAAGAACTGTGCTTTTTCGCTCCGCGCGCATTGGCCGGCAGTCTGCGCGGCCAATCACGCGCGACTATGGCGGCCGGTGGGCAAGGAGCGATTTCGGCCGCTTATATTTTTGTCTTACGTCCGGATCAAAATTTCCGAGCGATAAAACATGTGGGTTTTAACTATTTACACATTTATCGTAAAATGTTTCTGGGGTTCGAATGTAAAAGTCTTGCAAAGTTTCCGTGTCCGTTTCACAATGCAAGGCTTCTGTAGGGTAATACATTGGAGCGTCTGTAGCTATTCGAATACATTTATTCTGAATTCGCTGCAGCTTTAATAAATGTGTTTTCGCAGTGGTTGCCCAGACTGGGGCTGCGTACGTAATAATAGGGTGAATCAGTGTTTTGTAGAGCACAGTAAACCGTTCGTTACTGTGCCTCCACATCGCCTGCTCATTACTGGATATAGTGAGCTTAGTCTAACCTCAGTTTGAATTCTCTAGGCATCTATTATCTATATGATGGTGCCAGAGAAGCTTCCTGTCCATGTGGACGCCTAGATATTTTACGACGTCCTTGTGTGGGATTTGTTCGCCAAACAAACGTATTTATGGCCTGTGTTCTACAGGTGGAAGATTTCCGCGAGTAAACACAATAGCTTCGGACATCGTTGTGTTCACTTTGCTAAGCCAGGTCGTACACCATTGCTAGCACACAGCTAATGCATCCGTTTTTTTTCCTAGCCTAATTTAATCTAAGCTAATGCAGTCTGGTAGTGGCTAGGTGAAGTGTGTATGATCTGCTATACAGAAACGTGTCGTTTGCATAGCACATGGCAGCCTAACTTCACTAGGCGGTGTTCGGGGCGTGGCAAATCTCTAGAAGGCTATATATGTTAAATAGAACAGGGCCTAGAATACTGCCCTGTGGTACGCCTGCTCTTATTTGTTTGATGTCAGACATAGTTCTTTAAGTTGATACTGTAAACGTTCTGTCTTCTAGGTAGGACGCGACTAGCTTGGTATAGCAGACCAGGAAATTAGTTTGATATAGTTTGTATAGATTAGCCCCGCGTGATAAACTCTGTCGAAGGCTTTTTCTACGTCTAAAAACGTCGCAACTACATAATCTTTTACGTTGAAGGCGCTTGTTATCTCTTCAGTGAGGCGTATGAGTTGGTGCACTGTCAAGTGATTACTGCGAAAAATCGAATGGCCTAAGTGTACAGGCCTGCCCGATCCGCGGACGAATATTTTCACGTTCTGCGCGCATACTTTTCGTTGGTGATACTGCCGACGAGCGCGGGTTTGAATGGTAGTTTGATGATATGAATTGACAAACTGCTAGACTGTGTGTAATATAGTTACCCAAATAACACTAAAACAACAAAAATGAATTAAATAATAAATAACCATCTCTTTTAAAACTATAACGTGTCAGAACTGAGTGTTATTGTGCAAACAAAGACTAATTTTAGCAAAGATTATTGCACGAAGTAAGGGAGGTAGGGTTATATGAATGGTCAAAATAAGTTTTTATAGCAACTGATCTTGAGAAAATGATTTTTTTGTTTGTGTAGGCCTCAACTTTGACAGCTGAGTAAAGTTTATTTAAACAAAGGCACAGCATTTCAATAAGTGTTTTATTTTTTAATGAATTTCTGAATTATAACCTTGTCACAAATTTTTATGTAGGATACATACAGATGCAAGTTTATTATAAACTGAACTATTAGTATTAATGTTTATACGTTTCATTTAGAAAATAAATTTAGCTCATATTGTTACATGAATTAATATATCTGATACGCTTACTTGCGTTATTAAAATAACTTGCATTAACTTCGGAACAATTGAAACGTGTCCCAAATTTTCGGTTGTAAACGCAAACCAAATATTTTCATTTAATTATATTATTAATTGATGTCATGTTATGTTGATAGAACTAACAAAAAACGGCGAAATATAAATTCAAATTTTTGATATTCGTGCTTTATTGTTTGGCTATTTATTTTGGCAATTTTTCATAGTTTAAGCACTTATGAAAATATTTACATAAAATTCTTATAAATGTTTTTTGAGATTCTTTAATTATGTGTGATGATTCTGCTAATAGTTGTTGAGATAATTGAGGTAGATTACCGGTATTTTACCATTGGTTTTGTATTTTGTATTACGTTAGCTACTTTTAAAATACTTTTAAGTCATTTGGATGGTTGGTTAAGTTTTGTTAGCTTAATTTAAAACATTGTTTAATCGTGTGAATGGCTGGAGGGATAAGGTAATTTAATTTCGAACACTGTTCAATTATTTGAATGATTGGTTGTATACAATATTCATTTAAAATACTGTATATTGGTGTAAATGTTTGGGTAAGTTACGTTAGCCACATTAAAAATACTTAACGGCGTTCTTCGGGATAGGTGTTATTCAAAAAACCATTAAATGTTCTTAATGGAGAACCTTCTCTAGAAAATTAGCATTACTTGAAATAGGGATAACAATTTGCAGGTAGAGAAGTAAAGATTGTGTTAGGTAAGTTCCGGGAAGAGGAGTGGCAGATTTTGCATTTAAAACTGCAGAATAAAAAGTACGAATTTTTGAAAAATTTAAATATTTAAGCTTTGTGAAACGATTAATAACCATGCAACATTTTTAAATAATCAATATTAATATTACAAGAGTGACATATTTTTAATTATATAATCTTGATTTTTGAAATAAATGCTTTTTTTTTCGGATGAGGTTGTACTAACCAGCGAAATGATTTTTTTTCCGTATCTAAACTACCGCGTTATTATTTTCCTGCCTAGTATTTTGTTAGTACAATATATAGTACACAATATATAGTGCACAAAATAATTTATTACGGTTGTGGCAAACAACAGTTAACTGGTGTCACTGCTACAAAAGTTTAACATTATTTAGCCAAACTTGTGTTGTGAATGTATTACACTGAAATAAATAATAAAATCACTTCAGGCTATATAAAAAAAGATTGTCAAAATTAAATGATATCGTAGCTTTCGTCCATTCGAAACCTAAATTGGGCGGAGACAAAACAAAATACAGAAAAAAACTTATTTTGTAATAAATGAGGCAATAAAATTAGTTATAGGTATCTAATTTCTTAATTTATTTACTTGAATGGAAATAAATTTGCCATTAGAATCATCATTTGTTGATAACCGCCGTTCTAACAAAATGTAAAACTCAGATTAACGTATATTTCCGTATACATAGCCTACTTTAGCAAAATATCTCCAGAGTGACGTCACAAATTGCTAGCCAGTGAAAGAGAAAGGTGCGCAAAAGGATACATATATAACTTCACGATGATTCACCCGTTATGTTCACAGTTGACAGAACAGAAGAACGAATGAATATCAAGCAATGATTTGTGTAACATTTTCTTAAGTGTTATGAGTACGTAATAAATATTCTCGCAGAAACTGTATGGTGTTATGTAGGCTGAAGTATCTATTTATTCGAATTTTTATTTATTAGAAAACAATTTGATCCGATTTCCGCATAGGTAGTTGAGAAGTGTAATTAGGATAAGAAATTTTAAGTTCAATATTGTGCTAAAACAGATTAAGATAAATTGTAATTGGAACCGAATTAGGGGTTCATATGTAAAAATACAAATGTTTGTTAAGTGACACAATATTTCTGTAAACCTTTGTGTTCTGTACCATTACAAGAAGGAACAACCATATTTCTATACATTTGAGAATAATAACAGTAGTATTACAGAATTATTTTTATTTGGTTTCATATAGAACTTCTATAAGCACTCGAACTATGGTCAATGGACTGGGAATGTTGCGTTTAATGCCGATTATAATTTGTTGTGTTTGTTGCCAGCCAAACTTGTTTAACTATATGATAGAACCTTACACTTAGTACGTGTGGTTTCCAAGTGATGTTATGTTCTCTGGATTATGTAATTACAGTTTCCCTTATACGAATGTACCGAACAAATATAAAGTGTTGTGGTGTATACCACCATTGAAATATAAGAAACCTCTTAGTTAACACTAGGAAAATAACAAATGCAAGTGACAAGTAGCTCATTTGACATTGAACAAGAGGATCGTTCCAAAGAGAGGTTGCACCCTCCTTCCTGAGCGAGCCTTTTGTGACGTTGCAAGTTGTTTCTTGTTTCATTACAAAGAAAAATTGAAAAAGTAAGCCATAAATTGCACCATTTTAAAACATATTTGCAACATTGCAAATAATTGCTTGAATATCTTTCACACTTGGGGTTGGCTAATGACTAAATTTCGAATAAAATTTTCTATTTACTCATTGATATAACGTTACGTTAACCATGCAAGCACATTTGTTGAAATGCAGCATGTACTTTGTATGGTGTACAATTAACAGCATCTTTCATGTACTTTATTTTAATAATTCTTGGGAATTTTTTTTCCAGAACTAATTGATATGTTCTCGCCCCTTAAATACAGGTAACGAGATGCTGGCCCGTTACCATCACATGCAAGGTCTCAATAGTATATAAACAACATTATTCTAATGTATTGTTATTGTGGTGACTAGCGAATGAATGCAGCAGATTCCAACTCTTCAGAATTGTTTCCAGTAGACGCAGCGTCGCACTGCGTGGCTGCGACTGGTTGATAATCGCTGGCTCCTCTGTGACATTGTGGGCATTGGTGAATCAAGCTTGTCGTGAATGTCAGTGCGCTTGCAAACTGACTCCCCTGCTGCAGCTCATACACCGGTCGTCACTGGATTCTGATGTACTTTGTAATAATTAAGATAGTTTCTGAACCAGAACAGTTGATAAGCTACGGTCCTGAATCAAAAAAGGTAAATTTAAAATGTGTCGTAACTTTATCTTTGAGCCTCATTTAGAAAATGTTAACATACTCACCTTTCATTGTTAGGTACATATTTTTTTACACAATCCCGCATAACCCTGCAAGTTATAAAAATTCTTCCAATGTATGAATTTCCCAATTACATACATATTGATAATGCCGAATGTGGACTTTATATATATACACATGCATACTTACACATATATGTATAATAATTAAAAGAAAATGTTTGCTTCAATGTCTCCCCTATAAATAATAAATGAATTACCTATATGATTAAATATCCGTGTTCTTAGTGGATATAACTAGGAAAATCTGCATAATTTGTATGTATTTTGGTAGTTATTAAAAAAGTACAATTAAACTTACAATATTATGAATTGTCATACCTCTAATGTTAAATTTTACTCTTGTACAGATAGCACACTGTATCTAAGTAACATAATTAAGATGTCACAGATATAATAATTAATACTTACTAATTTTATTCGACAATGTGTTTCCGATTCATTTGACTTCTTGCAAATGGGTTATAAATTAAGTATAACTCCAGAGACGTACCAAATTAGGTTACATTGAGAAACTCATGACGTCAGCGTGTATGGTTTATGTGTTAGGGAAAATTTATTCAAATACTGTGTATTAAAAAAGTGCATGACATGGTATATTATTGTTTTATTTTGAAACAATTAACCCCAATTATTGCGAACACCATGGTAATATGCTTAAAAAATGTGTGAACTCTGGAGTGTATGAGAAGTTATTTCCAGGCCGGCCGTCGAATCGTCCGGTTTTAGGATCGAGTATAAATGACAGAACTTCGACTATCATCCCTTTTCTACGTGTGTCTAAAGCCAGTCAGGAGCGTGGAGAAACCCCCCTGAAAGGCCTGACTCGAATGACAATTAAAATGTTATCCTAACTTAAATTAAACTAAGCTAAAGTGTGTGGGACAGGGGCCAATTTAAGGTAGGACCTAGGCGTGTCTCAGGGCAAACCCTATACACTAGAATAAATACCAATTATTTAAGTTAAATACAAAGCGCCATATCTTGCGTTTAGGACCTTGTAGTTGGATTTTTATATTTCAGTTTTAAACGGAGAAATAAAATGGTTTTTTCAGGGCCTGTAATGGGCGGGTAAATTTATTGCCTGCAAGGATAACTGGGCGCGCGAACTTGTTGCTGTCCGTCGGCATTAAAAGTGTCGGCCCAGAATAAAATTCTGAAAAGTATAATTTGTTAAGAAATGTAACAGCTTTCATTTGGTACATGGCTAATGTTCGGCCAATACTTGGTATGAGTCCTGGAGTCGTTTTTATAAAATGCCAGTTTTTGAAATATGTACCTTCTTTGACCTTATATGATTTAAAGAATACTATTAATAAGTACCATTTTTTTAGTGTAATACTAAGCGTAAAATCTTGCGTTTAGGACCTTGTAGTTGGATTTTTATATTTCAGTTTTAAACGGAGAAAAAAAATGGTTTTTTCAGGTCCTGTAATGGGCGGGTGAAGCTATTGCCTGCAAGGAAAACAGGGCGCGCGATCTTGTTGCTGTCCGTCGGCATTAAAAGTGTCGGCCCAGAATAAAATTCTGAAAAGTATAATTTGTTAAGAAATGTTACAGCTTTCATTTGGTACATGCCTGATGTTCGGCCAATACTTGGTATGAGTCCTGGAGTCGTTTTTATAAAATGCAAGTTTTTTAAATATGTACCTTCTTTGACCTTATATGATTTAAAGAATACTATTAATAAATACTATTTTTTTTAGTTAAATACAAAGCGTAATATCTTGCGTTTAGGACCTTGTAGTTGGATTTTTATATTTCAGTTTTAAACGGAGAAATAAAATGGTTTTTTCAGGTCCTGTAATGGGCGAGTGAAGCTATTGCCTGCAAGGAAAACAGGGCGCGCGATCTTGTTGCTGTCCGTCGGCATTAAAAGTGTCGGCCCAGACAAAAATTCTGAATGTATATTTTGTTAAGAAATGTAACAGCTTTCATTTGGTACATGGCTAATGTTCGGCCAATACTTGGTATGAGTCCTGGAGTCGTTTTTATAAAATGCCAGTTTTTGAAATATGTACCTTCTTTGACCTTATATGATTTAAAGAATACTATTAATAAATACTATTTTTTTTAGTTAAATACAAAGCGTAATATCTTGCGTTTAGGACCTTGTAGTTGGATTTTTATATTTCAGTTTTAAACGGAGAAATAAAATGGTTTTTTCAGGTCCTGTAATGGGCGAGTGAAGCTATTGCCTGCAAGGAAAACAGGGCGCGCGATCTTGTTGCTGTCCGTCGGCATTAAAAGTGTCGGCCCAGACAAAAATTCTGAAAAGTGTATTTTGTTAAGAAGTGTTACAGCTTTCATTTGGTTACTGGCTGCTGTTCGGCCAATACTTGGTATGAGTCCTGGAGTCGTTTTAATATAATGCAAGTTTTTGAAATATGTACCTTCTTTGACCTTATATGATTTAAAGAATACTATTAATAAATACTATTTTTTTTAGTTAAATACAGAGCGTCATATCTTGCGTTTGGGACCTTGTAGTGGGATTTTTATATTTCAGTTTTAAACGGAGAAATAAAATGGTTTTTTCAGGTCCTATAATGGGAAGAGTGAAGCTATTGCCTGCAAGGAAAACAGGGCGCGCGATCTTGTTGCTGTCCGTCGGCATTAAAAGTGTCGGCCCAGACAAAAATTCTGAAAAGTGTATTTTGTTAAGAAGTGTTACAGCTTTCATTTGGTTACTGGCTGCTGTTCGGCCAATACTTGGTATGAGTCCTGGAGTCGTTTTTATAAAATGCAAGTTTTTGAAATATGTACCTTCTTTGACCTTATATGATTTAAAGAATACTATTAATAAATACTATTTTTTTTAGTTAAATACAGAGCGTCATATCTTGCGTTTGGGACCTTGTAGTGGGATTTTTATATTTCAGTTTTAAACGGAGAAATAAAATGGTTTTTTCAGGTCCTATAATGGGAAGAGTGAAGCTATTGCCTGCAAGGAAAACAGGGCGCGCGATCTTGTTGCTGTCCGTCGGCATTAAAAGTGTCGGCCCAGACAGAAATTCTGAAAAGTATATTTTGTTAAGAAATGTTACAGCTTTCATTTGGTACATGGCTGATGTTCGGCCAATACTTGGTATGAGTCCTGGAGTCGTTTAATATAATCCAAGTTTTTGAAATATGTACCTTCTTTGACCTTATATGATTTAAAGAATACTATTAATAAATACTATTTTTTTTAGTTAAATACAAAGCGTCATATCTTGCGTTTAGGACCTTGTGGTTGGATTTTTATATTTCAGTTTTAAACGGAGAAATAAAATGGTTTTTTCAGGTCCTGTAATGGGCGAGTGAAGCTATTGCCTGCAAGGAAAACAGGGCGCACTATCTTGTTGCTGTCCGTCGGCATTAAAAGTGTCGGCCCACACAGAAATTCTGAAAAGTATATTTTGTTAAGAAATGTTACAGGTTTCATTTGGTACATGGCTGATGTTCGGCCAATACTTGGTATGAGTCCTGGAGTCGTTTTAATATAATCCAAGTTTTTGAAATATGTACCTTCTTTGACCTTATATGATTTAAAGAATACTATTAATAAATACTATTTTTTTTAGTTAAATACTAAGCGTCATATCTTGCGTTTAGGACCTTGTAGTTGGATTTTTATATTTCAGTTTTAAACGGAGAAATAAAACGGTTTTATCAGGTCCTGTAATGGGCGAGTGAAGCGATTGCCTGCAAGGAAAACTGGGCGCGCGATCTTGTTGCTGTCCGTCGGCATTAAAAGTGTCGGCCCAGACAAAAATTCTGAAAAGAATATTTTGTTAAGAAATGTTACAGCTTTCATTTGGTACATGGCTAATGTTCGGCCAATACTTGGTATGAGTCCTGGAGTCGTTTTTATAAAATGCAAGTTTTTGAAATATGTACCTTCTTTGACCTTATATGATTTAAAGAATACTATTAATAAAAACTATTTTTTTTAGTTAAATACAAAGCGTAATAATTTGCGTTTAGGACCTTGTAGTTGGATTTTTATATTTCAGTTTTAAACGGAGAAATAAAATGGTTTTTTCAGGTCCTGTAATGGGCGAGTGAAGCTATTGCTTGCAAGGTAAACAGGGCGCGCGATCTTGTTGCTGTCCGTCGGCATTAAAAGTGTCGGCCCAGACAAAAATTCTGAAAAGTATATTTTGTTAAGAAATGTTACAGCTTTCATTTGGTACATGGCTGATGTTCGGCCAATACTTAGTATGAGTCCTGGAGTCGTTTTTATAAAATGCAAGTTTTTGAAATATGTACCTTCTTTGACCTTATATGATTTAAAGAATACTATTAATAAAAACTATTTTTTTTAGTTAAATACAAAGCGTAATAATTTGCGTTTAGGACCTTGTAGTTGGATTTTTATATTTCAGTTTTAAACGGAGAAATAAAATGGTTTTTTCAGGTCCTGTAATGGGTGAGTGAAGCTATTGCCTGCAAGGAAAACGGGGCGCGCGATCTTGTTGCTGTCCGTCGGCATTAAAAGTGTCGGCCCACACAGAAATTCTGAAAAGTATATTTTGTTAAGAAATGTTACAGGTTTCATTTGGTACATGGCTGATGTTCGGCCAATACTTGGTATGAGTCCTGGAATCGTTTTAATATAATCCAAGTTTTTGAAATATGTACCTTCTTTGACCTTATATGATTTAAAGAATACTATTAATAAATACTATTTTTTTTAGTTAAATACTAAGCGTCATATCTTGCGTTTAGGACCTTGTGGTTGGATTTTTATATTTCAGTTTTAAACGGAGAAATAAAATGGTTTTTTCAGGTCCTGTAATGGGCGAGTGAAGCTATTGCCTGCAAGGAAAACAGGGCGCGCGATCTTGTTGCTGTCCGTCAGCATTAAAAGTGTCGGCCCAGACAAAAATTCTGAAAAGTATATTTTGTTAAGAAATGTTACAGCTTTCATTTGGTACATGGCTAATGTTCGGCCAATACTTGGTATGAGTCCTGGAGTCGTTTTTATAAAATGCAAGTTTTTGAAATATGTACCTTCTTTGACCTTATATGATTTAAAGAATACTATTAATAAAAACTATTTTTTTTAGTTAAATACAAAGCGTAATAATTTGCGTTTAGGACCTTGTAGTTGGATTTTTATATTTCAGTTTTAAACGGAGAAATAAAATGGTTTTTTCAGGTCCTGTAATGGGCGAGTGAAGCTATTGCTTGCAAGGTAAACAGGGCGCGCGATCTTGTTGCTGTCCGTCGGCATTAAAAGTGTCGGCCCAGACAAAAATTCTGAAAAGTATATTTTGTTAAGAAATGTTACAGATTTCATTTGGTTACTGGCTGATGTTCGGCCAATACTTGGTATGAGTCCTCGAGTCGTTTTAATATAATACAAGTTTTTGAAATATGTACCTTCTTTGACCTTATATGATTTAAAGAATACTATTAATAAATACTATTTTTTTAGTTAAATACAAAGCGTCATATCTTGCGTTTAGGACCTTGTGGTTGGATTTTTATATTTCAGTTTTAAACGGAGAAATAAAATGGTTTTTTCAGGTCCTGTAATGGGCGAGTGAAGCTATTGCCTGCAAGGAAAACAGGGCTCGCGATCTTGTTGCTGTCCGTCGGCATTAAAAGTGTCGGCCCAAACAAAAATTCTGAAAAGTATATTTTGTTAAGAAATGTTACAGCTTTCATTTGGTACATGGCTGATGTTCGGCCAATACTTGGTATGAGTCCTGGAGTCGTTTTAATATAATCCAAGTTTTTGAAATATGTACCTTCTTTGACCTTATATGATTTAAAGAATACTATTAATAAATACTATTTTTTTTAGTTAAATACAAAGCGTCATATCTTGCGTTTAGGACCTTTTAGTTTAATTTTTATATTTCAGTTTTAAACGGAGAAATAAAATGGTTTTTTCAGGTCCTGTAATGGGCGAGTGAAGCTATTGCCTGCAAGGAAAACAGGGCGCGCGATCTTGTTGCTGTCCGTCAGCATTAAAAGTGTCGGCCCAGACAAAAATTCTGAAAAGTATATTTTGTTAAGAAATGTTACAGCTTTCATTTGGTACATGGCTAATGTTCGGCCAATACTTGGTATGAGTCCTGGAGTCGTTTTTATAAAATGCAAGTTTTTGAAATATGTACCTTCTTTGACCTTATATGATTTAAAGAATACTATTAATAAAAACTATTTTTTTTAGTTAAATACAAAGCGTAATAATTTGCGTTTAGGACCTTGTAGTTGGATTTTTATATTTCAGTTTTAAACGGAGAAATAAAATGGTTTTTTCAGGTCCTGTAATGGGCGAGTGAAGCTATTGCTTGCAAGGTAAACAGGGCGCGCGATCTTGTTGCTGTCCGTCGGCATTAAAAGTGTCGGCCCAGACAAAAATTCTGAAAAGTATATTTTGTTAAGAAATGTTACAGCTTTCATTTGGTTACTGGCTGATGTTCGGCCAATACTTGGTATGAGTCCTCGAGTCGTTTTAATATAATCCAAGTTTTTGAAATATGTACCTTCTTTGACCTTATATGATTTAAAGAATACTATTAATAAATACTATTTTTTTAGTTAAATACAAAGCGTCATATCTTGCGTTTAGGACCTTGTGGTTGGATTTTTATATTTCAGTTTTAAACGGAGAAATAAAATGGTTTTTTCAGGTCCTGTAATGGGCGAGTGAAGCTATTGCCTGCAAGGAAAACAGGGCTCGCGATCTTGTTGCTGTCCGTCGGCATTAAAAGTGTCGGCCCAAACAAAAATTCTGAAAAGTATATTTTGTTAAGAAATGTTACAGCTTTCATTTGGTACATGGCTGATGTTCGGCCAATACTTGGTATGAGTCCTGGAGTCGTTTTAATATAATCCAAGTTTTTGAAATATGTACCTTCTTTGACCTTATATGATTTAAAGAATACTATTAATAAATACTATTTTTTTTAGTTAAATACAAAGCGTCATATCTTGCGTTTAGGACCTTTTAGTTTAATTTTTATATTTCAGTTTTAAACGGAGAAATAAAATGATTTTTTCAGGTCCTGTAATGGGCGAGTGAAGCTATTGCCTGCAAGGAAAACAGGGCGCACTATCTTGTTGCTGTCCGTCGGCATTAAAAGTGTCGGCCCAGACAAAAATTATGAAAAGTATATTTTGTTAAGAAATGTTACAGCTTTTATTTGGTACATGGCTGATGTTCGGCCAATACTTGGTATAAGACCTGGAGTCGTTTTAATATAATCCAAGTTTTTGAAATATGTACCTTCTTTGACCTTATATGATTTAAAGAATACTATTAATAAATACTATTTTTTTTAGTTAAATACAAAGCGTCATATCTTGCGTTTAGGACCTTGTGGTTGGATTTTTATATTTCAGTTTTAAACGGAGAAATAAAATGGTTTTTTCAGGTCCTGTAATGGGCGAGTGAAGCTATTGCCTGCAAGGAAAACAGGGCGCGCGATCTTGTTGCTGTCCGTCGGCATTAAAAGTGTCGGCCCAGACAAAAATTCTGAAAGGTATATTTTGTTAAGAAATGTTACAACTTTTATTTGGTACATGGCTGATGTTCGGCCAATACTTGGTATGAGTCCTGGAGTCGTTTTAATATAATCCAAGTTTTTGAAATATGTACCTTCTTTGACCTTATATGATTTAAAGAATACTATTAATAAATACTATTTTTTTTAGTTAAATACAAACCGCCATATCTTGCGTTTAGGACCTTGTGGTTGGATTTTTATATTTCAGTTTTAAACGGAGAAATAAAATGGTTTTTTTCAGGTCATGTAATGGGCGAGTGAAGCTATTGCCTGCAAGGAAAACAGGGCGCGCGATCTTGTTGCTGTCCGTCGGCATTAAAAGTGTCGGCCCAGACAAAAATTCTGAAAAGTATATTTTGTTAAGAAATGTTACAGCTTTCATTTGGTACATGGCTGATGTTCGGCCAATACTTGGTATGAGTCCTGGAGTTGTTATAATATGTCAGTTTTTGAAATATATATCATATTTGACTTTTAAATAATTTTAACATTACGTATAAAAATGCACTTTTTTTTAATATTATTAATTAGCTTTACGTTTTGCCTTTATGACTTCGTAGTTGTATTTTGGTTTACATTTTGTCTATTTTATGTTTGGGTAAATGTTTTTGAAACGCGAAAACTGTCATGGCCACAATGTATGTGTGCGTCTTTTGCTGTTGCTGTCCAAATGCATAATTTTGACTCCGGTACACTTAGCTTACGCACCTTCTATAGAGAGACAAGTTTCCGTGTAAGAATGTCCGTTTCCAGGAACCAGCACCTCACAGACGTACTAAACACACCGCACTGACAATCACTTGTGACTCACTGCACAAAGCAAAGAAGACTGACACTTCTCTCGCTCTTTGAAGGAGCGGGACTGAGATACACTTGTTCCTCCCCTCGTTTTCTGCCGGCTTGTTCAGACCTGCTCGGATATCCCCCTCCCCCTTCTTCATTCACTTAACCACGTGGTGGACCGGGTCCGCATACCACAAGTCATCTGGAAGACGTCAAAAAGCTTCAATGGAAGATACTCCACTTCACAGAGTACTATTTTGTTTTTTGTCCTTTGGGCTTACATCATAATTATATGAAAGCGTGTACACGCTACGTCGTCTTATTTTAATGTCTTTCTCACTACTTTTTTTTGTGTATTTTGAAATTTAACCAAGCTCTATAATCAAAAATTATATATTTTCTTGTACGATGCTCAACGTCAAGTGTTATCTGTATACTAACCAACGAGCATACAATCATACTAACTAACACCCACACCTAAGTTTATTTTCACGATGGTACCTCAGTGTTGCCAGACGTACGAGAATTCTCGTATTTGTACGAGAATTTAGAACCTGTGTACGTTGTACGAGGTAAAATTGGATCTCGTACGCTTTTGTACGAGAATTTGAAGATCACTATCACTGTTGGTTTTTTTTTACCCGGGTTCTAGTAAAGCCTAGTTGACACGATGATAGTCGCTGTCACGACAGCAGCTGTCACGACAGTGTGCGATAGTTGCTGTCACGACAGTGTCTGTTTACACTGGCATTAAGATATTATGCGATAGTTGGGAAAATGTCAGACCTGGTGCGTTGTGTGGCCCAGGTTTTAGTGGTTGCGATAGCTATTTCCGTTAAAAAAAAAAGACGAAAAAACAGTTGATAAGACATTGGTTGGCACGAAGAAACGAGTTGGGCGTTTCAAACACGCTTATAAAAGAATTAGCATTTGAAGACCCCAAAAGTTATGGATGTTTTTTATCCCACAAACAAGGGTGTTGGTATTTCTCGAGGAAACTAGCAATCTCAAATCGAGACATTGTCACAATCAAAATAACCTATAATAAATTCGACTATTGCTCGAAGTACTAGGAACATATGCACTCACACTATCACGATATTGATTTCAGTCCGTTTACACTACGAAAGTGCTGCGACAGTTGCAAGTACTGTCATGACAGTTACTACCAACTATCTAGCTCGACTTGATATCGCGATAGTGCTATCGCGACAGCGCGAGAGTAACTATCGTGCAGTTTACACGGTGAAAGTAGTGTGATATTACAGCGATAGTAGCTGTCGCGGTAGTAACTATTGGGATTTACTATCATCGTGTCAACTAGGCTTAAGATATATTAGTTTTATTGTATAGTTTTGTCAAAACAAGTGTATAACATGGGACTCTGCTTTCTTCTGAATGTATGAAACAAGCGGGGAACTGTGTGAAATTCCAGCCCACTAAAAGTATGCTCAACAAAATGAACAGTGCCAACCTCTATTTGTCTAGCACAGGAAATGATGACCCAGAGTCAGAATAATGTTAAATGCACAACCCCTAACTCACAATTTAGAGTATTTTTGTATGTTAAATTAACGAACATTTAAAAAAAAATTGGATTTTTTTACGAAAAAAATAATGCAAAAAGAGTGAATGGCAGAAATAATTGTATTGTTGTGAAATTGTTATTAATAATGTTTTACTTATGTAATCATAGGATTGTGAAAATTGTTTAGTTTAGATTTGTTAGGCTTGTAACTCAAATGTCAAGTATATAAAAATATTGTAGAAACACATTTAAACTTTTGCTTTTACAATACCATTGTGTACGAGATTTTTTGTGTGTCGTACGAGAATTTTCGCTCCTTGGTACGAGACATTGACATTTACAATCTGGCAACACTGGTATCGCCGCCTGCAAAAAAAAAAAAAGGGGGGGTCTCTCATCCTCCTCACCGAACTTACACCAAATACAGTATTTGCTTGCACTTCACTGTTGGAACTCCCGCGGAGGCCGACGTCGAAGATTTTATACCCGTTGGCCGTCTTTCTGGAACGAACTGGAGTGATGTGTCACGTCATTCCGGGTCGACCCGACGCTCGAAGCATCTAAGATAAGCGGCGCATTATTCACGCCACTCCACGCAGTGGCCCGCGGAATTCATTCCCCCATCAGTGGCGCCGTGTGGGGTCCCCCGACCCAGACTACGGCTGCGAGCCCCGCTCAGGTACCTGGCACGCGTCGCGGCCCTTGCCGCCCACGTTCGTAACACTGTTATCCGAGCCGACCTAAAGCACCATGGCTGGCAAAGACTGTAGAAACATTTGCCTGAGGAACTACAAAATTATCTAACCATTGTCCAATGATGTAATTACCTGGTTGCGTAAATCATGAAGTAATGTGAAGGAATTGACACTGAAGAAAGGCTGGATATCATACCAAGAAATGATACCACTGGGCCGACTGAAAATATTACTGTTTTCTTATTCTGTCTGTTGCATCAAAGATTTTGTTTATCTGAGGTTGCTGCTGTCCCCATTTAACTCGGTTAATGGAAACTCTACAGAATACTATTTTAATTAAAATCAATGGTGCAAAATATTTTAAAAAAAGACAACAGAGGCATGCTTCTTCAGCAACCATAAGCGTATTGTTACCACGGCACAAACACAAACCCCGGATGCTCGATCACAGTAGAGAGCAGTGTTATTCATTCTGACCTGTACATGCTTGCTTTTTGGTTGATGTAGCAGCTACTGGAATATAATTCTGTATTATTTTAGTGCGCCACATGTAAAACTGTTAACTCGCTGCTTACTTGTGAATGGATGTTATGAGTACACAGTGTGTTTACAAATACCTGATGAACCAATTTACGATTTTTTTGGGACCTTTAAATAAAAATTTTCTTACAAAGTATCCATACATAATAACTAAACCTAAATACTGGTAAATTCAAAACAAAATAAGACATGCGATTCGCAAGCTCTTACTGATTTTTAAGTTAGAAAGTTAAAACCTTTTGAGATAATTTCAACATGATTTAAGTAGACAGTATCAAAACTATTCATACTAAATTAGTAAATGGCTGCTGGGATATATTTTCATAACTTCCAGCACAAACACTGTTTGTTCTGAGATATTTTCCATGACTTTTGTGACCAGTAGGACGCCCTGTTACAGCATCCCTCTTCTTCTTCTTCTTCTTCTTCTAGACTCCGCAATGGTGGGTCCTGGTGCGTGCAGTCGCAAGCAAACACAGCACGACACAACACGGGATTCCCACTCCTTACAGGCCGCCACCGCAGCCACATAACGGCCGAGAAACATTTCAATGGTTCTTGCAGTATGTGAATTTTAATCAGTACCTCATTGGCTTCTGTGGTCGACACTGTAGACAGATTAGTTTTTACTGGTTTCTGTAGAATACATCAAAGATTAACTAAAATTGAAGCAGATTCTGTTCTCGTGATACACTTTGTACAATTCTATTTGTTTCAGTTATAAACTAAGTTTAGTGTAATTCAACAGCATTGAGATGGTTTTTTTTTTTAAAACTATTCCGCAGTGTTTCCTTTTTATTAGTGGTTTATTGGTACCGCTTGTGATAAATCTTAAGTGGTTTTTATTTAAATGAATACCCGTACCACTAGTGTTTAGTAAACAAACACAAACTTTGCCAAACCTAATGCCATGTTTTGTTGTAGTGAACAGAATTAAAAAAACTTCTCTCATATTTACTAACATAAGCCATGCATCGTTGTTACAGGAGAATGGTACAAAAAAAATTCACTCGAATGCTGAGGCATATGGTATGACACTGTAATCAGTTAAATGGATTGACATTAAATATTTTTTTTTTTATCAAGGCACAGTGTTTTCACTTTTTAACATAATGCACACATCTCTTTCCCCTCGTATAGCTAACTACATGCCACGGTACAGCTTTTGTTTACAGAGTTGAAGCAGGTTTCGTGGCATCATGCCAGACTTTTTTTTTTGCTTGTGGTGATTTCGAAGACATCCTAAATAAGGGATTGGTGTATAAGCTTGTCAATGTTGAATTATTTGGATTACTAAAACAAGGTACAAACCACTAAAAACATTTTTGCATTGAAAATAATCTAATGATATCATGTAGAACAATTAAAGAAAAATATATTATGAGTTATTATTAAAGGCCAACCTAGGAAAGGAAGAATGTTTCCATGTTTTCAAAATAAATTTATTACTAGTAATACAAACACTTGAAATAGTTGCACAAAAACATTTTCTGGGCAAAACCTCCTAACAAGTGAATATGGTAATTAATGGCAAGTGCACAGGTTGAAAAAGTTATCTAGGTTGAATATTAGTCAAGCTGAGTCAAGTCATCAACAGCTATGGGTTTTACAAAAATACATAGTATTTCGACTGAACATTTTTTGCGACCTTCATGGACTGAAGCAGTCAAAAATATAGCAGCTTTTCAACAAGCAATGACATTTCATTCCTACCACACTTAAACATACACAATTTCCAAAGACACATCGGTGAAATATAACAAATCTCTCTTCAACAATCTCATCTTAACAGTTAACATATTGCATGCAGCACAGCCTACGTGTACATACCGCTGTTCATACATGAGTATGGCGAAAAGGCATTTTCATAATGTGCATAAATCACAAGGACGTAATCAATCATGAAAGCGTATTTTGATTATTAAGGCATTTAGTTTATAGCACATGTGCTACCTTACAAATTATTTGCCATCACACTTATTCATTATTGCAGCTTTACCTACGATAAGAGCAAACCCACACAAACTGAACAAACTTCCTGATTAACAAAACTCATAACTCAAATGTCCTTGACACAACATTTGGCGACAAGAAAATCTGGCGTTTTACTAATTAATAGATTAACAGGATTACATAAGCTTTGAGTAAACAATAGTTTAAAGTACACTATAATATTATTTTTATTCGGCACTTTATTAATACCACTTCTTTGGTTTGCAATTCTATAATTTGACATCAACCTAGGGTATCTACTTGTGTTCGTAGATTTTCATGGGGATTTGTGCATTTGTGAACCTTGACCGCCACTGTGCTGCCCTCGCTCTTAGTTCGCTCAGTGTTTATCATACTTTTTCTTGCCACAGAGCAACTTAAATCAACTAGTTTTAAATATCATTGAATTAAATGTTAACTTTTCTTTTGCATTCCCATTCAAACTACACTGACATTCAATAATCAGACACAGCTGTGGTTTCCAACATGCCAGATGAAGGAGCCATTACTGTACCATAAAATAATTTTTTTTTAATAATTACTCTTCAGTTCTACAAAAACTAAGTACCTATGCTAACAATACAAAAATTTTGTCACAAAAACTAGAGTATATTCAAAGATGAATGCAAGCATTAATTGGCGGAACTAAAAATGTTGCTATAACTTTAAGGTAATCAATTTTTCTAATTGTTATCTTTAAATAGGAAATTAATCAGCAGTCAAATGTTAAAATCTCAACTTGCTAAATTTTCTATGATATTAATAAATTTTTTAAATAAAATCATCCATTTGCATGTTTTAACTTACTCGTACATGAACTATCACTTACACACTACATATTAAAATATATATAATGTTACACAAAGAGGTATACAAACACAAATAATTAACATTTAGAGGGGGATTTTTTTCTGAAAATATTTAAGTTAGCAGCCTAAATAGTGATATTTAACATAGGTATATTTTAGGACAAACAACACAACTTACAAAAATTAAGTAATCAAAGTGCAACTACAAGAATAATACAGTATCTCTATTTCACTGAATTTCAGGGAGGATATATCTTGATATCCTCTCCCTTCAGGCCCCTGCTTACCCAGGAACACAAACTGTGTGCAGGGCACCAGAAGAGAAAAAAAAACACTGTGATTTGAAAACTACTCAATGTATCAGAGTGATGCCTGTGTAAAATAAAGCAATTATTAATGTGCCCAGGACAAATGAGTAGTTCTGTTTCCGTGATTTGTTTTTTAAAGTGTATTTTTAAAAGAGTGAAAATGACTAAAGCATGTTTTCAGAACAATATTTAGGCATGAAATACCCAGCAGAGATTCTTGAGAGCACTCAATGGACTTGCATTACATCTTTATCTTCATTTCTCAGTTGTATAATGTTACTGTCACTACTCCAACTCATAAATGCCCAATGCACAACGAGAAAACTGTGCATCAGTCCACAGCCCCGCACCCATGACTAGGTGGGACCCTTAAACTATGCTCTTAATTAAAAACACAATGCCACAACTGCTTCTTTCAAAGAGCTTATTAACAAACTTATTAACAAACTACACTAACGCATTAAAGTCCCACATATCCTTCTTGAAATTCAGTACACTGTTCACATCACAATGAGTATGAAATCAAGCACACAGCAAAGGCATTTAAGCTGACGTCAGCCGGGGCTTCGCCCCATGAGCCTGGTTATCCTCCGTTTCCCTCCCCATCTCTATCCTGCCCGGAATTTGTACAGATACGTACGTAGTTGTGTGGGTGTTTGAATTGCGCGCCACGAACTGCCGCAAGAGGGCGGTTAGCTTCAGTGCTTCATACCACTAAAACACCTAAATTAATATTGTAAGCCTTTTTTTTTAACCCCTAAATAATGTTACGACAGGTCAGCCGAGTGAGTGTTCTTTTGTTCCTTAATTAAATAATTTTAATAAAGTAAGTGCAAGCACGGCCAATGACCTAGCGGGCGACGACGGAACTAATATGAAACTTTATTTAAACTGTTTTCCATGTACAAGTAGTTATTACAGAAAGTCTGGTCGTGGGTATGTATGTATTAATTTTGTAAGAGGTTCATGTTATTCTTTCTAATAACCTGAGGCACGCAGTCTTACAAATTATAACGGTAATTGTGTTCGGCGCGAAGGACGCCACAATCCTTGGCTTGCCTCAGTCTCCTTCAGCCGGCCGAGAGCGGACGTCTCTGCAAACACCCCGAGGACATCACTGTTGATTCACTGATAGGCAGCTCTGTATATTTAATTAATCTAAACCGTTTTATTATTATCCTCGGGGCCTCTCTCGGTCGGTGGGGCTGTATCTTAAATAGTTTTTATACTCCCAGGAGTTTTTTGCATTCTCTCTACGTAAAAGCTTGGGGCGGCCACGTGTGTGGTCCGCCTCCTCAATACGGTATATATAAATTCACGCCTCGGGCGTTTCAAGAGGGCATTAAAGTCTAAATAAATCAACTTAAACGAGTCACGTGTTGTTGTGTTTGGGGGCCACGTGGGTCGTTCCTCCAGTCAGCGGCATGTGGGACGCCCTAAAAGCCCACTGCGATTAGGTAGGAGCGTGCCCGACGCTGAGAGCGGGCTAGGTACAGGTGTCAACGCCGGAGTCAGGAGGGCCAATATCTCGCCTCACACGGGCTACGTGACGCCCTGAGTAAGAGTTTCCAGTCAGGTCCACGTGCCCACTCACGTGGTGGCGCCCACTATTTCCGCAATCAGTATAAAACGCAACACCGGTAGGCCCTCAAAGCCACAAAAGGAAGCTACAGCACACTAAATAAAATATACTGTTAGTATTATGTAGTTACATTTGTCAACTATCTGCAATATTAATGACAATGTTTAAATTAATGCTGAAAGTTCAGAATAAATAAGAATCTTGCACAATGATAAATAAATATTTCTAAATAAAGTACTCAAGAATAGCTTTTTTTTGTAGTTTTAGTTTAAATTTAAAAAAAAAAGTAGTCAGATTCAGCTTTTAAAATTACAAATGTACTGAAATTCAGCATTTCAAAATGTACATTAGCCAGATTATTAATTTTGAAATAAACTCTTAACAACCAAGAACAGCTGGGTTACCATCTCAAATGAAAGGTCTAGAAATTATTAGAACTTTACAATCAACCTCTACAGCTGGTGGTAAAAAAGAAGGTATACATTCCTAAACCCATATGTTACTTTATAGTCTGTAATAATTTGGGCTGAGTGAATTTTTTTTTTTTAGTGTAAATCAAATACGAATACCAAATTATTCTAGAATACAAATATCAAATTAAAATAATAAGAATGAGAATCCTAATAAAAAATTTGTTTTGACAGCATGTAACATCTTCTGAAATATTAGACAAATAATAATAAAGTGAAAGGTTGGTTAAGTCAAGTCAGTTCAACAATTATATGGAAAATGTTTGCTAAAATATTTAAATTATGAAATAAGTTGTTTTTTTAATAATGCAGCTAACTTTGCAATATGTATTGTAGTGGCCATCATGGCCACATGGAGGTGCAGAGGCCATGAGGCAGGAAGAAAAAGGTAGAAAAAAGATGGAGGAGATGTATCGCGTGGAATAGAGAATAAAGGTGTGAACAAGAAATAAAACATGGTGTCAGATGTGAATTGTGCTTGTGCCTAACGTAGATTTGCAGAGAGACATGGAGACTCAAAGTGCGGACGGGTCTTATAGGTTACCGGAGGTGCTGGACTTGTCATCAAATGTACCTGAGAATTGGAAAAGATTCTGACAGCGTTTTGAAATATTTCTACGAGCGTCTGGCAAGGACAAAGGAGATGATGGGTTGAAAGTGGCATTGCTGTTGAACTGCATCGGAGATGACGGGTTGGAAATGTTTAATACGTTTAACATTGATGAGGCATCTGGCAATAGTTATAAGCAAGTGGTAGATGCCTTTGAAGAGTATTGTGCGCCACAGAAAAATGTGATAGTGGAACGGTTCAAGTTCGGAAAGATAATACAAGTGGAAGGACAGTCATTTGACAGTTTCTTAACGGCGTTAAAAACAGCAGTCAAGACGTGTGAATATACAGATGGGGAGGCAATGGATCGTGATCGTGTGGTAATAGGTATTGGAGACAAAATGGTGCAAGAACGACTGTTACGGGAACCGGCACTGGATTTGAAGAAAGCTGTGGCGTTGTGTAAAGCAGCGGAGACAAGCAAACAACAGACGAGGATCTTGCAGGAGAGTGCGGAGATAACATCAGCCGTTAACTCAACAAGATCCTTCATCCACAACAGCCGCGGCCCATGATGCAATCATGGTGCGGTAATTGTGGGTATAATCATCAGAAGGGAAGATGTCCGGCATATAATAAAATTTGTGCGAAGTGTCACAGGAAAAATCACTTTGCCAAGGTATGTAGACAACGTGATGGGAAGGAGGGACTAAGGACGAACGAAGGTAAGACAGTCAACTCCGTGCGTGAGGTGCAGGATACTGACAATGATCGGCAGCGCGTGTACATAAGCTCAGTTGATGGCAGTACAAAATCAAGGGTGTGGTATGAACACATTTTAGTTAATGATAAGCAGAGGTTACTAGTAAAGTTAGACTCGGGTGCTGATGTATCTGTATTACCATTGGAAATGTACACAGAGTTAGGATTCAGTGTTGATGATTTGAAACAGACCAACACTGTCATTCTGTCATATGGAAATCCAGAATTTAAGACAAATGTGTTAGGAATTGGGGTCTTTCAATGTAAATCAAAAGGTATGGAGAGTAATGTAGGTGTGTCGTTTCTAGTTATAGATGTAGCTGGTCAGCCAGCATTGCTGGGTTTAGGGGACTGTGTTAAATTGAATTTACTTAAACGTGTCCATTTAATTAATAATGGTAGCACAAGTATGCCAATCATGCCTAAGTTACTTCATGAATATGAAGATGTCTTCTCAGGTCTAGGACGTTTTCCGTCCACATATAAAATTGTACTAGCTGACGGTGCACGTCCACACAGAGGCTACGAGGAGAGTACCGTATGGACTAGTTGAGAGGCTGAAAAGCAAGTTAGAGGAGTTGGAAGTGTTAGGTGTAGTTAAAAAAATTGGACAAACCAACTGAACGGGTTAATGCATTGGTAATTCTAGAAAAACCCAATAAAGAATTGCGATTATGTTTGGATCCAGTGCACCTCAATGCAGCAATACAACGGGAACATTTTGTCATACCAACAGGGGATGACATTGCAGCTCAAATGGCAGGCAACAGTTTTTTTACAGTGTTGGACATGAAGGAAGGCTATTATCAGGTACCGCTAGATCCGAGTAGTGCCGATTTACGTGTGTTTGGGACACCATTTGGCAGATACCAATTTTTGCGTATGCCATTTGGAATCAAGTCGGTCCCGGAAGTATTTCAAAGGAAAAATGTAGAATTGTTTGGTGACTTACCGGGAGTCCAAATATATTTTGACGATATCATAGTAGCGGGAAAAACTGAACAGGAACATGACAGCAGACTGGTTACAGTGCTAGAACGCGCTAGGAGATACAATGTTAAGTTTAACAGAAAAAAAGTGCAGATGAAAAGTAGTGCAAACATTTTGTGCAGAAGGTGTTAGACCAGATGAGGGGTATGTGCAGGCAGTATTGAAGATGAAGGAACCTCAGTGTAGGGGTGATGTATTAAGGTTTCTGGGGATGGTGAAGTATGTAGGGAAATTTATCCCCAACTTGTCTCATGTGTTCGCCCCCTTAAGGATGTTAACGAGGCAAGAGGCAGGGTGGAGGTGGGAGTTGGAGCACAAGGAGAGCTTTGAGAAACTAAAAGTGCTGCTGTGTAGGAAACCGGTGCTTGCATTTTATGATCCGAAAGAGGCTATACAGGTGTTTGCGGATGCTAGCAAAGATGGGCTGGGGGCCTGCCTAATGCAGAAAGACCACCCTGTGGTCTTTTCTTTACGCAGTCTTAATGAACACGAAGAGTGCTATGCACAAGTTGAAAAGGAGCTGTTGGCTGTGCAGTTTGCAATGTCTAAGTTTCACAACTTTGTATATGGCCATCACAAGGTTACAGTGTTCACAGATCATAAGCCGCTTGTATCAATCTGCAAGCAGGATCTGAACAAACTGTCGGCCAGGCTTCAACGACTGAGGTTAAAAATGCTCGAATATGATGTAAATGTTTGTTATCTCCCTGGGAAGTTGCAATACATAGCAGACACATTATCCAGGGCATGCATGGGACAACTGGAGCAGAATCAAGATATGGAGGTGACACGTGCAGTACAAGTAGTAGTAGACAACATTCTTGTAGCAGACAGGCAAAAACAATAATTAAAACACAACACACTAGCGGATGCGCAGTTAAATAAGGTGCTCCATTACATTAGAGAAGGATGGCCAGAATAAAAAGAAAGGGTAGAGCAGAAGGTGGAGATATATTGGAAAAACAGGGAGGCTCCATCTGAGTGGGAAGGAATAGTGTTGTTGGGAAACAAGATAGTTGTACCACAAGAGTGTAGAGCAGAAGTATTAAGGCAAATTCATGAGGGTCACATGGGTATTGAAAAAACTAAATCAAGGGAGCGGCAATTATATTACTGGCCAGGAATCAGTACAGATGTGGAGACATGGGTGAAACATTGTGCAACATGTGAAAGGGTCAGTAGGCAGAATTGCAAAGAGCCACTACACTCGTGGCCAATAGCAGAACGACCGTGGGATAGGGTAGGAGCTGACATTTTTACATACGGGACACAGTCACACTTGGTAGTTATAGATGCTTATTCTAACTGGGTGAAGATGCGGGCAATTAGAGACAAATCAGCATCTAGCGTAATAGGGGAGTGCAAGTCGATATTCGCAACACATGGTGTTCCAGATATGGTAAGTGCAGACAATGTACCATTTGGCAGTCACACATTCAGGCAGTTTGCAGAGCAGTGGAAGTTTGAAGTAAAACTCACAAGTCCAAATTACCCGCAGAGTAACGGGCTAGCGGAAAAAGGGGTGGGAATCTGTAAACAGATGTGTCGCAAACTGGGCCTGCACTCTGGGGATATCTGGAGCATGTTATTGAAGCACAGGAATACGCCACTCAAACATATGGGACACTCGCCAGCTCAGTTACTGATGGGAAGAGTTTGCAAAACGAAGATGCCAGTCCACTCAGAGATTGTACAGCAGAGGTGATCAAGCAAAAAATGGAGCAATCGGAGCGTAGTAAAACGTATTATGATAAGGGGAGTAAAAGGTTGCCAGTTCTAAAGCCGGAGCAAGAGGTCGTGATGAGAGAGCAGGTGACAGGTACATGGCAGCCAGGTCGAATAGTAAAGGAAAGTATATATCCGCGGTCCTATGTTGTGAGTGATAGGTGGGGACGAGAATTCAGAAGAAATAGGATAGATTTAAAGGAATCGGGAAGGAAACAGACCAGTGTCGATGTAGATATCGATGGGGACATGAATGAGTCCGATAAACAGACCAGTGTAGGTGTGGATAACAATGGGGAATTAAATGAGCCAAATATTGAAGAGGGTGAACAGGGAACCACCCCAAGCAAGGAGCAACCTAAGGAGAGGTGGACGAGATCGGGGAGATGTGTGCATAAACCTAGGTGGCTAGCAGAATATGAGTAAACACAGGTCTGGAAGTGAGAGGAGAGGAGTATTGTTATGTAATGAGTGATATTAGTAGTATCTTATGTTGCAGTAAGAGATGGTGAGGTTATGTAACATGTCAGTTAATAAAGTATTTATATGTTTGTTTGATGTAACATGTCATGTACTATAAGAGTAAGAGAGGGTGTGTGTCATCGGTAAATGTAGTGGAGTATTGTTATATGTATCACATAATGTTGAGTTATGTAGAGCTAAAGAAGTAATTGTAAAGGTGGAAGGATGTAATATGTATTGTAGTGGACATCATGGCCACATGGAGGTGCAGAGGCCATGAGGCAGGAAGAAGAAGGTAGAAAAAAGATGGAGGAGATGTATCATGTGGAATAGAGAATAAAGGTGTGAACAAGAAATAAAACAAACTTAACGTAACCTAATCTAACTAAACCTAACCAACTAACCAACCTTTCATTTCAGTTCATATTTGCTTATTTTCCACGACCTACTACTCTACATTTGATCCAGAAAATTTTTGTGAACCGCATTGTACTGTGAAATGCAATGCAACCAATTTCCAATAATCTTGATTTTTTTTTTTTTAATTTCTGTGATTAGTGATTAAATCAGCCCATATTTACATACTTAAACCCTAGTTATTCATGAGTTTTTTTTTTAACTGCAGCCAAGTAAATTTTACTTTGGTTCAGCAATATTACAAACACAATTTCTACTAATTTAATCTAAAATCTTAAACCATTATTTATATTTTTTATATATGTTTGAGTCACAACATCTTTTTTTGTCATAGATACATACAGCAAGTAAGCTGGTAGATCGATTGTGACCATTGATTTAGGTATACACTGTATACCTAAATAACTATGACATATAGCATAGGTCTTTTAATGGCCATTGTAATGGAGTGTCTGTTTTTTTTGTGGTGTTGTAGTAAATATTTGTTGACATTTATTTATTTCTTCCCACATCTGGTGCATGTGCCGAAATGAATACAAATAACATTATTTTTTCAAGTTATACATGCTGTGTTTTGAAAGGCTCAAGCAATTTTTCCATTACTATTTAGCAAGACAGTAGCAGGGAGGGAGGGGACCCCACTTTGAATATTTGTTACATGTTTAAAAGGTTGTTAATTGTTCATGTTTTTGATTATGAAATCCCATTAAAACATCTAAAAAGGGTATTTGTACAGCAGAAATGAGAATCTCAACAGTGAACATTGGTATACGACAAACTCACGACCTATGCTATGTAAAATATTTTTAAGCAAACAAATATTCATTATTTCGAAGTGTTAGTATTCAAGGTTAAATTGAATATGAAAAGTTTGGTGTTGGTAAATTTGAATATATGCACAGGCCTAATAATCATATATAAAAAAAACATATCATTATGTCCTATCATGATTCATGGTTAAACTTTAAAACAGATATCACCAATTGCTACAAACTGACACTGATAATCACAACCAGTTGTGTCTTTAAAAGCTGACATGCTATTTACAAAGGCTGAACTGTTGAATACAAAATTCCAAATAGTATCTATACAAGTTGTGTGACAAGCAGTACAAGAATATATGTAGGTATTACCCTTACAACATTTCAGCTGTATGTACATATTTATGAAAATACCTTTACTATCACCAGAAATCTAATTTTAGAGCTGAAATGTTTAGGAGACATTCCTTTACTTAGTTTTTAACAAACTTCAGTGTCGATTATTCCCACAAAAATTACATCCTTTTTATATATCGGTACTAATATCTACTGGCCACTGATACGGTTTGATTGGTGCAGAGCAATATCGAACTAGCCCACTAATATCACTAGTGCTGGTAAACAATAAAAGAACAATGCCTTTACCAGTTATGAAACAATACAAACAGAAAAGAAGACTATAAATGTATAAAATAATGTAAAAAAAAAGGTAAAAAAAAAAACATTGCAAAACTACATACAGATAGAGACAAGATTTTATGATATTTTAAAGTGAATATTCTTTTAATAGATGATATCAGTGTTATTGTATTAATTATACCGTAAATGTTTATTTAATAATATGATGTATTATTAAAACTAAAATACAATAGCATATTTCCTAAAAATGCTTCTTCTTTTTTTTAAAAGTGTAATTTTGAATACTATTTAAGCAGTATTATTAATAATAAGATGTTGGTCATGTGAATTTCT